>NC_041717.1:16775089-17105089 GCF_900700375.1 Denticeps clupeoides
TCAGAGCACGTTGAAAACAGTTGAAACCCTTTTTAATCAGAAGTTTAGTTATTGGTGTAAAATCACAAGGTTGATTCATCTGTACAATTGCCTGATTGAATTGTGCCCTTAATAATTATTATGATATTTACGTTTTTTGATTTTGTGTACATGAAGCGTCACGGGCGTAAATGGTCCTGTGAATAGAATTTTTTCAGTTTCTGGGAAATTGTTCCTCTTAAAGTTTTCACTCATTCTTGCATCCTGGTTATGGCACCGGTGACAATAAAAGTGAAAAGTCCCATGTTAATTTTTAGATGTGATTTCACCGTGAAGCCGCTTTCCTTTTTGTTTTACATTAGAAAGATGCTTTGTTGCAGTAGCTGTTTGCACAAGGACCGACACGAAGCGAGTTTGACTTCTTCACATTCCCGTGTTTTGTGTGTGTGTGTGTCAAACGAATCGAGCATTTCAGCAGGAGTCTCCGATCTGCGTATTTCACTCACTTTAACTCTGTATGGATGCACTGTGCACCATATCCTAACATTGCATGAGTTATTTTTCCCCCCTCCACAGTAGTCATTTCCTGATTTTTACTTATTTAAAGGAATCATTTTTTTTTTTTTTTTGCTTAATTTGATTTAAATCCTCAGTTGATTATTAATGGCTTGCCTCATATAGCTTGCTGCTTTTACTTCTGTGTCGCTGATTGGTTGATTTAGATAACAAATTATGGGCCAAGCGAAATGTTTGAGGAAAAAAAAATCCAGTTCTTCATGTATGTAGCTCTATGACTTGAAAGGGAAAGGGATTTCTAATCTCTATTATTTTTGCCAGAAAATAAACTTTGTTCTGCAAAGTGCCTCAACACCATCCTCATCTGTCTCTTCTTCTTTGTAAGTGTTTGATTTAGATGCCTGTTGTATCTACAGCACTTCTTCAGTTTTGGCCAGTGTGCCATTTTGACAGCAAATAACTAATCCAGTCAAGGTGCCAATCCAACTTTGCAAGGTGCAGCAAGACTTCCTGACCTCTGACCTCAGCCACCTGCAGTACACAACCGCCTTTCTCACAAATCCTTTTCCACTGTGTATAATTAGCTTTATATATATATATATATATGGTAATAGCAGATGACGTAAACAATGTCCAGTGTTGTGCAGAGCCGGCCCGGCTCCTTCAGATGTCGATGTTTATTATCCTGTTATTCAGCCACTGTTTACAGAGATGCTCCCATTACATCCGGATGGAAACTATGACCCAGTGCAAGACAGAGGGAAGACACTTTTTTTCGAAGGAAAAACACATGCAGAGTTTATGGAGATGTCACACTCGCACTGACGCTCTCTTGCAGTGAACATTTGACCTTGACATGAAGAATGATGCATGCAGTCACATTATTACGGCCGAATAGTATTATGCATGTTTTTTTTTATGCACAAACATGGTGAAAGTTCGTGTTTGTTGGTAGTTGTGAGTCAGAACCTGCTGGGAGGGGGCGGGACCTCAGCTGTCAGTGAGGGGGAGGATCCGCCATGCTTGCATACAATGTTCAGATGACGTAGCGTCTGCATGAAATCTAATCAGCAGGCCACATGTAGGGGCTGACTGGGGGGGATGCAGCGGAGCGGGCTTGTGGGAGGAACCCGATCCCTGAACGTGGAGTTCGCTGTATCAGATTAAGAAAGTGCTCTTCTTCAAAAAAACATTCAAACGTGGCATTATAGGAGTGCGTTCTTTCGGACGAATGTTTGACACCTGGGACGCTTAGCAGTATTAGGCGTATATTACCTTTGAGTTCGTCAAAGGTTCACGTGGGCGAAAGAAGATATCTATATCATCCGCGATCGATTTTGCTACCTGGCGCCAAGTAGCTCAAACTATTTTTACCTCAGAAAGAGAGAGTGCTCAACGAATTTGAAATGAAGGTGACACAATAGGACTAGAAATTCTGATCAACTGTCGCGTGTGAGTGCACAATAGTTTGAAAGGAGAGTATTAGGATGGTTTGGGGACATTTTCTCATTGAATCACAAAAGCCGCCATCTTGGTAAGGTCAAAACAGACTCGTACGTAAATGCTACTGAATGGTGGGACTTTCGGTCTAAATCAATTTAACCTACGTATTATTCCCAAACAAATCTCTATATTATTAACTATGAGTCTTATTTTGCACACGATGTACCGCTGCTTTGTCCTCTTCTGTAATCTGTTGCTACAGTACAGGATAAACTAATCACTCTCAGATGCTAACATTAGAAGACATGCATGTATTTATATACAGACCACATACCTTTTTATTGAATAGGAAAATAAAACTATTGGTGATTTTGCAGATTGAATGCAATTGATGTGTTTTCGAATTTTGAACCTCTAAATATTGTCATTCAGTCCTTTTTAATTGGGAAAGCAAGATGGATAAAATTTAGAATTGGGGTAGAACTTTCTTTGGTTGCAATTTTCTTTCATTTTCTACTCAGCAGAACGTCTCCATCTCAAATGTAGCCTTAAGGATGCAAACTTCATTCATGGGTGATAGGAATATATACGGTCAGAAATTAATATTTGTAATAATTATGTAAATATTTACCATTGACCATATCAACACAAATATATATTGAACATTTTATTATGGTAATAAATGTCAATTTAAAACGCCAAATGATTTTTTTTTTCGTTTGTGTTTATAAAATCGTAATAAGAACTGAAAAGTTTTAACGCTTCCCATTGGTCGCTGCGGAGCGCAGGCCCCGCCCTCTCCCCGTCTCACACTGATCTGGAGTCAGTCTTCCCAAACGCAGACCTCACACTCGCCAGTCTGGGAATGATCGGCAAGTTTGGGAATGACGGAGCCGCGGCGTTGTCCTGATTTGTTTCCGACTCCGTGAGAGGAAAGGCGCGGAATTCCCGCTTCGGCTCGTCTCCCCTGGAATTCTGGGATGGAAACCGGACGGAAACCGGCCCCGGGATCACTTTGGCGTGTGGAGCTGAGCCCCCGTTTCATGACCGAAACGGGACAAAAACAGCATCCCGCTCCCCTGTTATCCGTTTAATCCCGCTGGATGGTTTTGGAAAAGCGGATTTTCCCCATGAAGCAACATTTGTCTGGAGGAGCGGGAAACCTTTGTGGAAGGGAGAATCAGACAGGGGGCGACTGGACTGGTTCCGATCTGAGGTAAGTTCCTCCACCGGGCCGCGGTTCAGGTTTGGTGGGGATGAGGACGGAGGTTCTTCTTTGGAAAATTCTACCGCAGCTGGACGGGTGGGTGGGGGACTGGGATCGACTCCAGGAAGAGCTGAGGTTCCAGCAGTGGGATAAGAGCCTCAGCTGCCCCACAGCTTCTCAGACACCCACTGGGTTTGGGTCCATCAGTGGCTGGTTCCTGCCGACCATATGTGGGTGGATCGGGGTCACTGCTGGGTGGAGGTCGGGTCATCACCCACAAACTGCCTGCTGCTGACCATCACACTATCAGCACACACACACACACACATAATAAACTGTCCAGGGTGCATTTATACATGAACTAATGTAAATATACTGTTAACTTTTTAAAAATTGTTCTTTGAGAGCCTTATTTCATGACTGCAAGGTACACAGCTGTCCTCCGATACACCAAGCGTTGCAAAATCGTCCATATTAGGGTATAATCGTCACCAACGTGTCTGTATTTCATACCCCCACCCCAATGCGACCTGTGCTTTTCTGTAAATATTGACATTATTTGCAGACGTTTGCATGCAGAACAGGCTCCTCTTGACGTTAGACATGGTGACCCAGCCCAGGGACCAGATGACCGCTATGTGTTAATGCTTCAAACCAGTGTGGACCTGTACGGGTTCTGCGGAGGTGCTTGTTCCGTGAGCCGTTGTTTCCAGTTTACAGCCGGCGCCCAGGCTTCCCTAGTGCTGCATTAAAATTCCAATGTGAAGGTCTTAGGGATGAGTTTTTAATCTGCATTAGCTGTTAATTGGAGATTGGTAGTCTGGCGCCTAATCTTATCAGACCTAAATTCCGTGGTAGGTAAATTTGGTGTATTTAATTATGGGTGTTTTAATCAGTGTGAATATGGTGAAATGGTGCAGTTCTAATCCACTTTTGTTCACAAGTTGCATCAAATTTGGAGACTGTAACTATTGTCCATAATCGGGAAAAAAGAACTCTCCATCAACCATGGGAGTTTTAAAACATAAAACACTGAACTCATTTTTGGGCCCATTGCCCTGCACAGGCTCCCGATTGTAAAGGAGCAGTGAAGACAGCTGCTGTGGACGTCTTCTGGAGAAGGAGCAACTGTCCGAGCAGGACCCCGGATCATTCCGGGGAGTCCTGCTCTTTAACCGGAACACTCCAGTCGGCCATGCCAAGCACGCTGATGCCACGGTTGTGCACTCTGTTGCACACATTTGCACAAATGCAGTCGCTGGCAGACAGCTGAGCTGAGTCAGCACGATGATTTAGACTCGTTTTTTTGGTTTCAACACCGGGAATTGCAGCACTGGGTTGATGAAAGAGGACAGTGTCGGGGTCCAGTGTTTTATGTCTCCGAGGGTGC
Source organism: Denticeps clupeoides (assembly GCF_900700375.1). Classification (NCBI taxonomy): domain Eukaryota; kingdom Metazoa; phylum Chordata; class Actinopteri; order Clupeiformes; family Denticipitidae; genus Denticeps; species Denticeps clupeoides. Next base: position 16,779,625 of record NC_041717.1, read on the forward strand.
CGGAGCTCTGTGTTTCATCAGGGGGTGTCGCTCCTGTCCTGTTTTCAGCTTCCAACACGTTAGACCCCACTTTCTCAAATCATGTCCAGTCTATATACATTCAAATGTGCAGCAACAGAAGTATGGCACCTTAAAATGAACTATATTTTAGGGGTGATAATGTTGATTAAACGTAATTTAGATTTTTTTTTTAACACATATTGAAAATATATCAAAGAGTTCAGTTCAAGCATTTACATTTATCAGATGCCCAGTAGTTACAGGGACAGTCAGAGTTAAGGGACTCAATGGTAGTTAGTGGGGTTTGAACCTGTGACTTTGTGGTCTTCTGGTTCATAGGTGAGGCTGCGATTGTCTTATTGTCCAGAAATTAGACAATCACTGAATTTTGTAAAAATAGGAAATGTAATGTTGGTTAATGCAATGATTGGTTACTGCTGGTGTGCCCCCTGCACGGCAGACACGCCCACCTTGAAGTGTTGATGCCGTGCTTCTGTTTCAGTGTACAGTAAACAAAGTGCATGATTAACGTTGTTGATTAATTTTAACATGAAATATTTTAAACATTACAATACTAGGTGCGTGTTGTATTCATTTCAGAGCACATATAAATAATGAATAATTCTAGAAATTAGCCTAAATGGCTAACGGGGCAGTGGTGGCCTAGCGGTTAAGGAAGCGGCCCCGTAATCAGAAGGTTGCCGGTTCGAATCCCGACCCGCCAAGGTACCACTGAGGTGCCACTGAGCAAAGCACCGTCCCCACACACTGCTCCCCGGGTGCCTGTCATGGCTGCCCACTGCTCACTCAGGGTGATGGGATAAATGCAGAGGACAAATTTCACTGTGTGCACCGTGTGCTGTGCTGCTGTGTATCACATGTGACAATCACTTTACTTAACTGGCTCATCGGTTTTATTTTGCAACTGATTTATTAAAACATTTATTAAATAATGTCCATCGTACAACTAAATACTAACTAAACTGTTGACAATTGACATTAGCTTAGTGGCATTGTTGCATGAAATACAGTTTGCTGGTGCAGAAATGTTTTTTTTTTTTTTATTAAATCACTCTCTGGCGTATTTGATTACAGATTGTGCCGGTAAACCAGACAGAACATCGCCACTCGAGTGCATGTATTGTTTTGCGATGACCTTATTCCCACATATTTGTAAGGCGGGTATCATCTTTTCTCTTCTGTTCCCCATCAAAAACTGTCCTGATTAGGAGTTATTTTTCTCTTGCTTGCAAAAAAAAAAAAAAAAAAAACACGGCTCTCATCACATTTGATCCTTGTCCTTCACTTACAGCGAGCTTAAACCTTCCCTGTTCAGCTCAAGTGCGTTATATCTTAAAAATATATTCATCATGTCGTCATTTTTATAGCGTCTCTCGGCAGACGCTCCAAGTCTGAGTGAATTCCCGACAGTTCTCACCCCTTTTATGATTCTAAAAGCACAGCGGCCCGTTTCGGGGATTTGCATATGAATGTTTGATGTTTGGGGGTCTTTTGTCTGCACTAGAGAATGGAGAGGGCCCTCTGTGTTCAACTTGACCTCTGACCTCGGGGTATGTCCCATGTTGCGATGCTCATGCCCCTGCCGTCTCCTTGCCCTCCTCCGACTGCTGTTTTATGTTTTTTTTTTTTTTTACGTTGGTACCAGAGGCCAGATCCTCAGAGGGAGCCATTAATCAGAGCCGGGGCCGACAGCATCCATAACTCAGGCTTTAGGAAGGAGCTTTTATTTTTATGTCCCAGCTGCCATCTCTGTTTCTCTGCTGATGTTTTCGAAGCGTTGGCCATATGGGGTGTGATCTGCAGCTGTTATGTGATTGGGACTAATCTGGCTCCGTTTTTACAGCATTATCCAACATTTGGTTAAGACGTTGTTTTTGTTGCACACACGGACCAGAAATGGTAGGTCCATTGGCACGGGGGGCAGGTGAGCGTCAGCGTCCTCATCATTGGGGACAGGTGGGCAGCAGGTGGGCCATGCTGACTGGTCTCCTCTGATACTGATGGACGTTGTTTACCAGCGTGCCGAAGTCCCGTGTTTTTAAAGCTCTTAAATCTTTTTGATGTTTTGGTAGACAAGTTGTCCACTTTTCGGATTAACTCCAATAAGAACATGCGCGCCGCGATGCGCTTCAGGCGGTGCTGAGTCGGGGTTCGGGATGTAATCTCATGCCATATGGCCCAGAGGGGACAGGAAGAAGGGGGCTGGGCGGAAAACAAAGGGTGTCAAACGCTTTAATACAGCGATGGCAGGAGGCCTGGATTCAGAAAGCCCCACAAAGTCCTGCTGCCCAATCAGCACCCTGCCCCGGTCCCAGGCCTCACTGTGGGGGGAGAGCTAGTTGGCCCCTGTTCGTGCTTTCACTCGTTTTAGGGGTACCGTTTCTCCCTTCTTGCCTGGATAGTAATACACTCGTCTTTTCGCCCCTTCGGCGCAGCGTGATGTAGTTCATGTGCATCATTTTGGGGACATATTTTGGGATTTACTTGTTGGAGGCAGTAGTTTTCCTGAGCTGTCAGGCCGATTGAGAGATTGTGCCATTGGACTGAGCATTCCTTCCACACACACACACACACTCACAATCACACACTGCCTCCTGTACAACTGGTCTATGCCAGCAGCGAGCAAAGCATCATGGGAAGGTTTAAATGGCAGCTCAGAGCTTGTTAAAGATCCAGCGGTGTACGAGGTGCTTTTTTTTAGCTCCTTGGCAAACAATGGGCCCAGTGTAGACAGAATGGCCGCTGCCCTGCCCTGTACCGGGGGAGTAGCGCTGGTGGGGAGTCGCTGTTTATTTTTACCTAACGCTGCGTTCCCCTTGATTTAATTCTGCCTAAACTACTGCTTACGTCACTGTGGCATCAGCTGGAGTGGCAGTAGAATCCACGGCCTCACCTACAAACTCTTTGACCTACAGTGTCATTGGCCTGACTCCTCTTAGGCTGGACTCGCCTATGAACCACAAAGTCGAAGATTCAGACCCCACTAACTACAGTTGTGTCCCTGAGCAAGACACTTAACCGTACGTGTCTCCAGACTGAGCCTGCAACAAGTCGCTCTGGATAAGGGCCCCTGACAAATGCCATAAATGTGACAGAGAGCTGATTTTCTTTTGCGGTGCACCACGCAGCCCGACAGCTGCAGCAAGGTCGGCCTGGTGCAAGTGTAGCAGATGGTTGGTGAAGGGCCGAGGTGCCACTGAGCAAGGTACCGTCCCCACACACTGCTCCCACTCTTCACCAATGGTGAAGGGTTAAACGCAGAGGATAAAAAAAAATATCCTAGGGTTCCTATCCCTTGGGTCACACCTAGGATTAGGGAACATTTTACACACCGAATACGGCAGATGCAACGTGTTAGGTACTGACACGCCCTTATTCACGTTTGACAGTCTTTGAAATACACAGGCTCAGTTCCTTGAACTTTCTTCCAGGGTGTTTGTTTCAGAATATATCGAGGTATGAAAAAAAATTGCCTAATTCTCACACTGATTACAGTTCCTTCTCTAGAGCATTAAAAGTCTGCTTTCTGCTAGTGTTGTGTAATACAACATCATTATTATATGTTTTTAAAGAACTGTGGATAGTGTTACAGAGTAAAGACGAAGAGAAGATGTGACATCCTCCAGTGTCCAACAATAACAGCCCTGTTCTCACCCTTCGCCGCATTGCTGCACCATCAGCAGCTATATTTATATCTATTTATACTCTATTGTTCACATCTGTAAAACAAACCAAAAAAAAGCGGATTCAGGAAATGACCTCAGTTTGACCTCAGGTCCTGGTGGATGTCCCATGGCAGTCCTGTATTGCCCTACAGCTGTGTGCTGTTGTCATGAAATAGACTCGTCGGCCTCACTGTTGTCCTTCGGAAACGTCCGGAAAGCGTCCACATCTTTCCGCCTGAGCTCATTCCCAGCGCTGACTCTCCCTGCTGCACCACGCAGTCGAATTTGGACCGATAAGCAGGCCGACTCTCCACCAGTACAGAACCAGGCTTTTTCTGCTCCGTACTGAATTGTGAATTATGATGTGTGTGTGTGTGTGTGTGTGTGCTTGTGTGTGTAGACTGTACGAATGAATGCATTATCCTGGCAGAGGGCCATAACAGCCTTTAGATTTCTCCAGGAAAAAGAAATCGGGGTTTTGAGATGTTTGCACTAAAAGTATCAGGGCCTTCTATTGGGCTGCACTTAAATACTCAGTATGGGGATGTATATAATTATGCCCCACATCAATGTTTTCCAACCAAGAGCTTTGCGGTGGAACTGCTGGAGGGGCACATGTCCGTTGTGACGAATGAGGAAATGATGTTAGGATTAGAGCCGCACTTAGAATAAAAGAAATTGGTATGTTTCACATGTTGATCATGTGAAGTTTTTTTAGCCTGATTTCGAGGTCACCGAGAGGCGCCAAACAAAATCCCTGACCAGAGGTAAATCTGCAGCTGATATCTGCGCCAATCACCCGTAGATATGTGTGAAGAAATCTACTGGTTGAGTTGCCAACAAGAAACAGACAGTGAGAATGCAGGACAATCCATTTACTGAACAATATAAATGTTCCTTTTTAAATGGGTAACCATTGCAGAAACAATGATCAGCTCTTTCTTGATTGCCAATTTTTAAATCTTCATTCACAGGAAGTTCTGTGACCAACGACTTTCAGAGTCACCTATATACAGTACAGGCCAAAAGTTTGGACACACCTTCTCATTCAATTGGTTGTCTTTATTTTCAGCACCATTTACATTGGTAGATTCTTACTGAAGGCATCAAAACTATGAATGAACACATGTGGAGTTATGTACTTAACAAAAAGTGGAGACCTGGCCTCCACAGTCACCGGACCTGAACCCAATCCAGATGGTTTGGGGTGAGCTGGACCGCAGAGTGAAGGCAAAGGGGCCAAAAAGTGCTAAACACCTCTGGGAACTCCTTCATGAAAATAAAGAAAACACATTGAATGAGAAGGTGTGTCCAAACTTCTGGCCTGTACTGTGTGTGTGTGTGTCATCTTCACTTATGCTAAATTTATTGTGAGTGTGTGTGTGTGTGTGTGTGTATATATATATATATATTTACACACACTTAGGATAAGTGATACTAAATTTAGCATAAGTGATGATGCATGGTGAGGCTCTTAAAGCCCATAGAACCATACCTCAGATTGGGTCATCTCGCCATACCTCCTATCCTCGTCTCCTCCCCCAGACACAGTGAACCGGATTATGGGGCGCAGGGCACTGAGCAGATTGTGAGGGGGGCTTTAACCATCTGCCCCTGAACCCGGAATCTTTTCTTCGGGGGAGGGAGTTCTGGCACTGCCCTATTACCTACTCAAATGACCTTCTGACAAAACCCCACCGTTGTGTTGGTCCAGTACACCTCAGACTCATTTTAATTGAAGGGTCATATGTGGATGTGGTGAACTGACCACTGACCCGAATGGGGCTTTCGAGTGGGGGGTTGTGCCGCGTCGTGTGCGTTTGGTTGTGGCAGTGTGAACCAGGTCACACTCATGTTGGGGGGGTGGGGGGTTGTTGCATCATCACCGTACCTCATTAAACCAACTAAAACACACAGCTCAGCTTTACCAGCCCCATTGGCTGAGCGGAGGGTCTGCCAGCAGGACATGGCGAATGGGTTTAACTCCTGTAATGGCTCCAAATCAGGGGGTTAAATACTTTTAAAAGGGTCAGAGACGTCTTAGAGGACAATGTGGCTTTGTTCACTGCAATCGATACTCTGTTTTTAATGCCAATTGGTCTGCAATTGCACCAGTCTGTACGTTTACGTTTATGTCTGTATTGGTGTGTAAAGAATTTATTAGGGTCTTGTTGAGATCGTTAGGGTTAGGGTTAGGGTTAGGGTATTTTTTTTGATACACCAATTTGGTAAACTAGTCACAGTTAACTGACTGATCTTATCTCATGAGTGGCTGTATGTTTTATATGTTTTCACAGATCTTTTAAACATTTGGGGTTAGTTTCCCATTCATGGATTAAGCCTGGTCTTAGTCTAAAAGTTTTTCGAACAGAGAATTTAGCTTTAATCTAACTGTATTTCTAGTCTGTGACTAGTGTTAATCCATTAATATGAAACTGACCTTTAATGTTTAATGACTGTCAAATTCAGCTTCTTTCCAATCCTCTGGGTCTGTAAACCTGAACATTTAAATTTTTTATATACAGGTCAAATTAAGTTTTTAGTCCCTTCTCACTTGTAGTTATTGCATTATTTGCATATCAATTTTTTTTTTGCTTTTGGGGTATTGGCTGAGATCACTGGAAAGGACCAATAGGACTATGCTGCAAAGACGCTAATTGAAAATTGGTCCCAGTAAAAGTCATTACAACATCTAGGACACCTTTTGTGACACCAGTGACACTGCCTAGGGGCAGTGGTGGACTAGCGGTTAAGGAAGCGACCCCGTAATCAGAAGGTTGCCGGTTCCAATCCCGATCTGCCAAGGTGCCACTGAGGTGCCACTGAGCAAAGCACCGTCCCCACACACTGTTCCTTGGGCGCCTGTCATGGCTGCCCACTGCTCACTCAGGGTGATGGGTTAAATGCAGAGGACAAATTTCACTGTGTGCACCGTGTGCAGTGCTGCTGTGTATCACATGTGACAATCACTTCACTTTACTTTACTTTACTTTATTTGCACATCTGACATCTGTGCAAAACCAGACGCAAATCAAAGGCTGGACCATCCCTGTAATGACGACCTATAAACCCAGCGCTGGTGTCACACCGAGGATTTTGGGAAGGGAGAGGAGCTGTGGCGGGAGTGACGTCTGTCATTAGTGGCAGGACAAGGGCTGGCTTCCCTCTGTGGCCCTCTGACACTGTTATTTGCCAATCAATGAATAGAAACCGCTTCAGTCTTGTCTCAGCACGGCATCGTCCACGATGGGAGGAGCTCAGCTCCCAAAGTGCCGGAATGAACAGGCGGCCGACAGGGCTGCAAACTCAAAAATGGATCCGTTGTTCGCTTAAGGAGATATCGTGGAACTGGTGGTGGAGGTGAAGGATTTCTGTTGACTGTTGGGATTTGCGTGGTTTTAGAGAAGACGGTGCAGAGTGTCAGAGATTTATTTTTATCTGCATTACCTCAGGTTTTTCGGTGCCTGCATGGATAAAAAACGCTCAGTGAGCGCTCATGGTATTTGACTGAAACTCAATCCAGAAGGCAGGAAAACGCCAGAGTGGTTGTGTGATCTTCTCAGACGGAGGAAATGGGGCATGAAAGCCAAGGCAGTACCGCTGCCAGACTCTCCTACGGCGCTGCCCTATCTGAGTTTGACTGAAGGTGAAGTTTAACTTTACCTCTGGTTAAGGTATGTTCACACTGGTCAGGCCTGCTGATAAACCAGCTATTAGCATTATATTCTTTTCAGGAGAGACAACATCTGTCAAATATTGTATCGGGCCTCCTGTAGAAGCATGGACTCCACAAAAGCTCTGAAGGTGTCCTGTGGGTCCTTCAAGTCCTAAATGTTCGGATCAGATGTGGAGAATTTGCGAACCAAGTCCACACATTGAATTCTTTGTCATGTTCCTCAAGGTGTTTCTGCAGTGTGGCAGGCTGGATTATTCTACTGCCAGCAAATAACACTGTTGTGTCCAGGTGTCTTCTCTTCTCCAGAAACGATGATCTAAATTTACCTTACTTTACTTTACCTAGCAGACGCTTTTATCCAAAGCGACTTAAGCGACTAAAGAACCAAGATACCCTTTGCAACGTGATACAGTTGTGATGTTCAGGTGGTCATTGTAGGAGGGGCAGTGGTGGACTAGCGGTTAAGGAAGCGGCCCCGTAATCAGAAGGTTGCCGGTTCGAATCCCAATCCGCCAAGGTGCCACTGATGTGCCCTTGAGCAAAGCACCGTCCCCACACACTGCTCCCCGGGCGCCTGTCATGGCTGCCCACTGCTCACTCAGGGTGATGGGTTAGATGCAGAGGACAAATTTCATTGTGTGCACCATGTGCTGTGCTGCTGTGTATCACATGTGACAATTACTTCACTTTTATTTTGATGGTAGACAGCAGTTTTCAGCCATTTGGAAGATCAGACCAGATGGTCTAGTCTTCGCTCTTCACGTACATCAGTGTGTCTTAGGCAACCATGACCCTGCCTCTAGGTTACCAGTTGTCTTTCTTTCCTTCAACCACTTCTGGTCAGTGCTGACCACTGCATACCAGGAACTCATGACAAAGCATTACAGTCTGATCCTTCTGAAAGTCACATTTGTCCCTCAACGTCGCTGACTTCACATGATGGCTCATATACCCGTCAGTTGCTTTAATGCAGATTTTGCCTTTGCTGTTACTGCTTTGCTGTTACTGCTACATGAAAGCACAGTTTACAGTTTACACACGTTTACAGGACGACAGCTATTATGCTTCAGTGCAGGATAAAGCTGGACACTCACGGCCTTTTACCATGAATATGAATGAATGCACAGCGACAGAAGTGTCCTTTTGAGCCTTTAATCTCCATTTTTGCTCTGGATGTGGGTCAGTCTGAAAGGAGCAGAAAACCTGCTGCTTTATCCCGTTGGTTAAAGAGGGATGTTAGCTTTGGCTGAGATGGCCAACATTTGCCATGGGCTCCCGGGTGTTTGCCGACACTTAACACGAGGGTGTTGCGGGAGTGAATCCTGCAGGCCAGGCTTAGCACCGGCGTCCGTCTCAAGCAGGAAGAGCACAGTGGGCCATGAAATGGGATTAGGGGATGGTGCTGGTGGAGAGAATAGACCTACCCATGGATGCAACTCAGAGCGGAATTGTAAGGTGCTCTAAAGAAGAGCTCAGAGTGCACCAGCCTTCAGGGATACACTGAAAAGCATGAAGATAATGATCCTGAATTTGAACACCAGGACTTCACTCAGGTCTCAATCTGCCAGAAACAAGAGGTGGGGGGACATTTTCCATATCTTCTCTTACCCCAAACATTTAAAGTTCCAGTGGACATATGTCTTTGTGGGTTGGGACCCCACTTGTCATTAGGGTGTTTGTACCCTATTGGGAAACACACTTATTTGTGAACGAGGACTCACTACCCCAAGTTGCTGCAGGTGGTCTATCTGTGTAACGAATGATGTGACAGTGAAACACGTTCGCTGCAAGAACTCTGATTAAAGCGTCACAGTCACTCAGGGGCTCCAAATTGTCATGTGATGGCAGCCCCCGTTTTTGGCATTGCAGCTAATTATTACCACAAAACATGTTACTGTTTTAAAAAAAAAGCTCCAGATACAAATGCTAATCACAATACAGCCAATGACAAAATGGCTGCACGTTATGATTGCCTAGGCTGCAGATGTATTTGGAGAAACGTCTTGTGTTCAGGCATACATACAGTAAAGTCTGTAAATAGAAAACGTTGCCAAATACTGACGACTTATGTTGGCCTCGATTCTTGGTTACACGTTGGACCTAAAGATGATGGATCGAGGTTAAAGTCTTGGACTTCATCCCCAGCACAGATCCAGAAGACCCATTAACACACTCCAATGGGCCGTCACATCACACTCACTGGCCTGTCTTAACATCCTTTACCTCCCAAGGCTGTAAAGAGTGTACTGCAAGTCTGCTGTTAACACAGCAGCCCTCGGGCCAGTCTGCGGCGGAGTAAAAACGCACAGTTTGCATTTCCCCTTCTCTTGCTGCCTCTGGCATAATAATAAACGTTATTTTCAGCCCAGATGTCAGAGTAGTAATTTCACTGTGGTCTCTGCCAGGGTTGCATACTTAAATATGTCAGAAATGTGGTTGTTTGTGCTTTTCGGCGGGACATTTTGCGCTGTTGTTGATCATAGACATCGTCCTGTTTCATTTGCTTGACTCCTCATCACTGAAGTCACCCTCGGTCATGGCTGTGTTTTGTCAGCATCATATGTCAGGGTGCCGTTTTATCGCTAACTGACTCGTTTCTGCTCTTTCTTTGTAGGTGAAGCTGTGCTTGGTCCTCCAAACCCGACAGACTCAACCTGGAACCTGATGAGTTGTGACACACACACACACACACACACACACACTGGCCTTTCTTGTCGATGACATCATGGTGTGTGGTGCTCGGTGGAGAATATTCACGTTCGAAGGAGCTGCTGCTTGTTGAAGCCCATGTGTGTTTTTGTAGCAGCATGGCGGTGGGCGGAGCAAGCAACATACGCCGTGTTTTTGCTGGGATTGGACTGGTCTCAGAGGCCTAGCCCTGGTGGTGCAAAGGGGCTGACTCGGCACAGGATGCCCTGGTACCCCAGCCAGGCCCATCCAGGATGCCCATCACCCAAGAGAACGCACTGAGCCACCTCCTGCTCCTGGAGCGCTGGCTGGGGGATCAGCGGGAGCCTGAGGGTGGCGAGGAGGTGTCTCAGACCCCCGGAGATGGCGTTCTCTGCCATGCCGCCATTCGTAAGCTGGTGGAGTACATCCAGCTGAACTTTTCAGAGGGGGACGAGGGTCTGGCCCCTCCCTCTACCCCACTCAGGGTGGACCCAGACGTGGAGGTGAGGGGCATATGCCTCACCAAGGCCGAGGATGATGGGCCTGAGTTCGGTCTGAGCTTTGGGAACATCCCCATCTTCGGAGACCCAGAGGGCAGGAAGAAAGGGGTGCGGAGGAGGCGCAGGAAGGGGGACAAAGGTCCTGTGCTGGACGTGGGCTGCATCTGGGTGACAGAGGTGAAGAAGATGAGCCCAGCAGCACGTTGTGGACAGATCAAACTCAGGGACGAGCTGCTGTCACTCAACGGGCAGCTCATGGTCGGGGTGGACGACACTGGAGCCAGGTAAGAATCTAATTATGTGCCACAAGACTGGCGTTGGGCAACCTGGGAATACCTACACAGTTTGAAAATTCACACTGTGAGAATTACAAATGCACCATCAACGGTTTTGCTTAAATGAAATGTTCTTGTCTAGAATGTTTTTGTCTGGAAAGATGGATTCGGTTTTGAGAACTTAGCTTAGAGGATTGAAAGTATTGACATTTTTTCTCTGCGCTCTATAACATCTAGTGTGGAGAGTGTTGGTGTTGGAATTGGGGGTGGTCCTGAGATGTCTACTTGTTTGTAACGTCCACTGACACACCCAAGGGGCTGGTAGGGCTCTGGTAGGGCTGAGGGGGTCATAAAAACCTGGGACTTCTAGTGATAAGGAGTGTATAGAGAACAGGGGGAGGCGAAGGAGATACAGCCGGGCGTGTGATGTATCGACAGGGAGGGGGTTTAAATCTCCCAGGATCAAGTAGTAGGGTGTGTAAGCTGTCAATCATGTTCACCAACGTTAGTTTCGGCAAATCCATGTGCTGTGGCTTGTAAATAATAAGCTGTGGCTTATTATCATTTCAGCTATGTACGTGTTAGACGGTACGTAGTGAAACGAAATAACGCTTCTCTGGGAACCTGATGCTACAAGCAGCATTTGAACAATTCGACAAAGTTACATACTGAAATAAAGTGGCCATGTGTGACACCGACACACTGGGCTACATAAGGTGCAAACAGGGGACACAGGCAGTGCAAGAGTAACATTTAACAAAAAAAACATGAGGTGAAACAGGTGAAATGAATAAGAAATAAATGTGTAAAAAAGCAAAATGGAACAGGGCATTAGTAGATGATATTACAGACAGATAATCAAAAAGGAATGAAGCATGAATAGATGATATTACAGATACATAATCATACAATATAACAGAGGTGTGTGTGTGTGTGTGTGTGTGTGTGTGTATGTGTGTTTGAGTGTGTTAGTCTAAAGAGGAAAGTTCAGATGTCTGATGGCCTGTGGGATGAAGCTGTTGCAGAGTCTGGCAGTGAGGGCCCGAATGCTTCTGTACCTTTATCCGGATGTAAGGAGGGTGAAGAGTGCATGTGAGGGGTGTGTAGAGTCCTTCACAATGCTGGTGCAGCTCCCAAACCAGACAGTGATGCTGGTCGGAATGCTCTCAATGGTCCCTCTATAGAAGAAGGTGAGGATGGGTGGTGGGAGATGGGCTTTCTTCAGCCTCCGCAGGAAGTAGAGATGCTGCTGGGCTTTCTTGGCTGTTGATCTGGTGTTAAGATTGTGTAGTGTTGGGAAGATATGGCCTCTGTTTAATTCCCATGTCCAGGACTGGCTTGGGTAGGTTAGGTGTCTGAGGGCTAATAGTTTGTGGCCACTGCGCAGCAGTCGTTTACTGCACCTTTTCATTCAGATTCCGGAAGCGCTGCATCCTAGAAGGTTCTGAAGTCCCACCACATTGTTCCGCAGCGGGAGCAGAGGGCGTTAATTGAGAGATGTCGCTTCCTGCGGCGTTTGTGTTTGTTAGTTTTGCTGTGAGGGGTGGCGGATTCTCATCTCTCCCCTGATGAGCCGTTGCCTCCTCTGACTGTGCCACATAATTACAGGATCTTTTTAGCAGTCTGACAGCTGAAAAACGAGCTGCCTGTCGAGACATTGATGTCTCTGGCTATCAGGGAAAAGACGTTTTCCCCTTTTCCATAACCGATCAGTCGAATGGCCTGATGTGAAACTCCCCTGGAGAGTAGAGCGGCACAACCCAGACCTCTGGAGATCTCCTGAAGTTCACGTTATGGAGTCTTCTGGATGTGATAAAGACATGGCAACAAGACATGGCATCAAGACACGGCGTTCTTCTTGAAATTACAAATCACACTGAGCTGTTGTGTGCCCACCACAGGCTCCATCTGGGAATCTGACCGTCTCAGGAGAGATGATTCCCATTTTCTCAAAGTCTTCCTGAGCTCCAAGAAGATCCAGCATGGATATTTGTGGCTCGTCTAATTGGCTGCCCCCTTAACCACATGACCCCCACCTCCTGCTCTCCCTGTGAGCATCTGCAGTCTGAAGACAAGTGGCCACATGCTGAGCACGGTTCCCTCCTACAGCCCGAAATACACGCGGAACCACACCCCCGCGCGCTCCCGCCCCACTCTGTCGTCACGTGACCCCGCCGGGTGGCGGCGCTCCCAGTAGCTGGATTAGCGCCACTGTTTCCTTAATTGCTGTTTAGAGCTCAATGCTCCGTAAACAATAGGGCACTGGCCGGCAGGGTTCCTTCTCAGCGGGGAGACGCGACTCCGAGGGGAGCGGATTTTGTTCAGTTTTGTTCCATGCACCCTCACCTACAAAGCATATGCACACCGGTCAGCCATAACACTATGACATAATTGATTGTCTTGTTACAGTGGCACTTGGCTATTGGGTGGGACGTATTATGGATATACCGTACAGGCCAAATGTTTGGACACACCTTTTCATTCCATGTGTTTTCTTTATTTTCATGACCATTTACGTTGGTAGATTCTCACTGAAGGCCTCAAAACTATGAATGAACACATGTGGAGTTATGTAATGTTTAGCAGTCAAACCGCTGAAAAACGAGCTGCTTGTTGAGACATTGATGTCTCTGGCTATCAGGGAAAAGATGTTTTCCCCTTTTCCATAACTGCAGCAAGCAATCACATTTTTGCAAAGGTAGTGCGATGCTTTGGGAAAGCTTCTGTTGAGAATCCTTGGGTCCTGCGTTCATTACCACCTGCCTAGGCATGGACACCTTCCCCTCCTGTACTGACCACATTGCGTTTATTTAATATCCAAATGATCAACAATAAAGACCACCGCCAGTCCCTGCACAGCTTAGATCGGTTCCACCCCGCCTGACATTTACATAGTGACTTACAATCGGTATTTACAGGGCCAGTATTTACGAGAACTGGGCGGTTACCAGGAGAGAGGTTATATTTGTTGTGTTGAATGGGGTGCCTTCCAGGAACCAGGGCTGGTGACGCTTGGTTTAAGTTCACAGGGTCTCGATTTGGGGGGCGCATTGATTGGGACACAAGAGGCCTGACAAGACTCTTCCCAATTCAGAGGCTCCCTCAGACGGGTCCTTCTGTTCCTGGGCCGAGATGAAACTTTTTTGCATGCCGACCTGTCCCATAAATAATTGCAATACTCTGACACTTTTAGAAGGTTTAGTAAAGTAGAATTTTTATGGGTGGCACTGGATACACTGTAATTTTCAGTAGACCAGACTATTTGAGGACATGGTGATGGTGACGATCGGCCTCAGCTCACTTAGTAGCTTGATGGAGGTGATACCCAGCAGAAATCCTAGAGAGGAGAGCTGAGTTGAGTCAAGCTGCTCCAGTTCAGCGCGTCTTCATTTTGGTTCCTGGTCTGCTCAACACATGGAAAAGGGCTCGGTGGGGTGGGCGCTCCATACAGGACAGTGACGACCACGCCCTCTCAAGGGCATCCATGCCACACAACAAACCCAGTTCCCATGAGGAATCTGTTGAAAAAGGGAATGAGAAGCGGGCTGATGACATCATCACTGTACCACTTCATCATCTGCTTTCCAGATTTCCAGAAGAAAAAGAACTGTCTGGAAAGTCTAACATGTGCAACTATATGAAAGGATTTATGAGAAATCAATCACCGGACCGTCTGTGACGCGCTGGCCCCCTGCTCCTGCGGTCCCATGTTCATCCCTCAGAGATCCCGGCGCCACCCGGTTCTCTCCGCGGTACACGGCCAAGATCAAAGCCCCTCGGGTGTTAGCACTTGCGCCTCGGAGGGTCCGCTCCAGCTCCTGCGGTTTCTCTGGCTGCCGGTGGGCAGGCATGAGGGTCCCCGGCCTGACGCTCCACTCCAGCCAGACGTAATGAGTGAGACGTGAAGTGCTGTTTTTGCCGCAGCTGTTGCCCCGGTAACTCTCTAAAGAGAAATGCAGAATACAGGACCCGTTCCTCACTTATAACATGAGTAGAGGAATATGTGTGGTTTTGTATTTACATTTACAGCATTTATCATTTACACCCTTATCCAGAGCCAACCTTGCCAACCTTCCGCTTATGGAGCCACTTCCTTACCTGCTAGTCCAGCCACTGCCCCTTAGGTGTCTGTAGGTGTGAGTCTGTGAAGCTGCATATGATGATGACAAAAGTGTCATCTATGAAACATTTTTTTTAATAAATAAATTAAAATCATTCTGTCAATAACCTAATACAGGGCTGTCCAAACTACACTTAGTACACTTTCCATCCCCATACATACATAATCTCAGTTTGATGCCAAAAACCAAATTACACCAAGAAATTTGGATTAAATTTTTTCATTCAAGAAGCTCTGTAACATCATTGTTTGGGCATTAGAAGCGTTTAGGCCGATCAGCAGGTCTTGGTGTCTCTTTCAAACTTCATGTCTCAATGTTCAAACTTCAGGTATTCAGTACAATTCTGTTGGAAGGGTAGTGGGAATGTCTGGGAAGGGGATCCATTCCTGTGTTTCTGTCCCCAGTTTTCCCGCTTTTCCATACCTGTGCAAGTGGTTCTTAGGGATCCACAGATGGCGGTGGGATTATAAACGGGGTGCGTTAATCCAGATTCTGTCTGAATCCCAGCAGGCCCTTCTGGAGCGTCAGTGTGAACCCGTGCGCTGGGTTTTGTTATGGGAAGCGAGAGGACGGGCGTTCTGCTGATGTTCTGCCTGCACTTTTGTCGGGGGAACGAGGTCACGGCGGCCCCGCCCGCTGCTTTGTGGATACATTATGAAAATCACGCATCTCCCGTGCGAGGCCGAATGTTATTTAAAGACGCCTCGAAGGCCGGGGACCGTTGTTTATGTGAAAAGACAAACAGTGCGTGCTCTGCGCAGCCACTCGGCCTCGCTTATTCAAACAAACCCCGAGCAGCGCCCCACGATCCGCGATGCTGTTTTGTTGTTATGGCAACAGTGTCCAGGTGTACAGGGGAACCACGTCTAGAGGAGTTTATCGAGGTGAACGGGGCGCATTTTTAAACACGGCCACCAGGTGTCACCGTAACCCCACACATTTTTACACAGCTCTGCTCGCCGTTCATACGCCCTCAAATAAAGTAAAATAATAAAGTGAAGTGATTGTCACATGTGATACACAGCAGCACAGCACACGGTGCACACAGTGAAATTTGTCCTCTGCATTTAACCCATCACCCTGAGTGAGCAGTGGGCAGCCATGACAGGCGCCCGGGGAGCAGTGTGTGGGGACGGTGCTTTGCTCAGTGGCACCTCAGTGGCACCTTGGCGGATCAGGATTCGAACCGGCAACCTTCTGATTACGGGGCCGCTTCCTTAACCGCTAGGCCACCACTGCCCCATCAGTAGTGACAGGGACAGTCCCCCTGGAGACACTCTGGAGACACGAGTAAGTGGGATTTGGTCTTCTGGTTCAGAGGCAAGTGTGTTAGCAACTAGGCTTCTACCACCCCCTTGTCATGTAAATGTGCTCGGTGTAAACAGCCACCAAATCAGAGGGTTGCCGGTTCGAATCCCGAGCCGCCTGTCATGGCTGCCCACTGCTCAATCAGGGTGATGGTTAAAAGCAGAGGACACATTACATTGTGTCATCGTATGCTGTGCTGCATCGCAATGACAATCACTTTCCCTTGACTATTTCATAGCCTATGAACAAATACAGAGTTTCTGAGTCGGGTCTGAACTGTGTGTTTGTATACAACTTTTGTACAGATGCACGCTCGATCACACTTCATCAGAGAGCCGCCAAATGTCACATGACACCTCAACATATTCATGATTATCCATGATGACCAACACTTCCTTCTTGTCCCAGCTAGGGACAGCTAGGTTTTTTCGCCTTATATTTATTTAGGTAAGATAAGATGATCCTTTATTAGTCCCACAAGTGGGAAATTTACATTGTCACGGCAGTAAGTGGACAGTACAAGAAAAGAGCGGCAAAAAACAGTGGCACAGACACTATGTCGACTGTATAATATAAAAGGTCACTGTACAAGTCAGCAAATAAATAGTCCTAGATTAGCAGAATAAAACAGCGAATGTGAGTTGTAAAACTAAAAATGATGTCGGTGTATACATAAAAGATTTTACATATATACAGAGTGGGTAGATACACATATTGTACTTAAGAGAAGTGGAGGTGTGTGTGTGTGTACTGGATGTGTGTATTTGTGTGGTCAGCTGTTGTAGAGCCTGACAGCGGTTGGCAGGAAAGACCTTCTGAATATCTCCGTCCCACATCGTGCTGACCCAACACACACACAGTCTTTTTTTTTTTTTATACTTTGCCTCAAAACAGTTCAACTATCTATTGTAGCTTGATGTATTAATCAGCATGATTGTCAAGTGATTGTCATTGTGAAACGCAGCACACGGTGGCACAACGAAATGTGTCCTCTGTTAGTAAATCCATCGCCCGCGTGCCTTGCTCAGGCTCGGGACTTGAACCGGCAACCTTGTGATCACGGGTCCGTTTCCTTACCCGCTAGGCCACCACTGCCCGCTTGTGACCCCCCCACCTCATCAGTGTGACCCCAGCTCCTCCACCTGTTAGTACTGAGCACCAAGTCACTGCTGTGAAACTTTATTATAGTCAGTAAATAAAACATGAATAATAAAAAAACGACCAAAACACACAGCAAGTGACAGTAGCAGTAATGACAGTGGTGTAGTAATGTCAAATACATTGTGGGTCTGTGTGGTTTGGGTGTCATGATAGAACTGTATAAAGTGCCCTCTTTTACTAGAAGAGAGGATGAAGCCGCTGTGTTGATTTTGGTGAAAAGGGGGGGGGGGGGGGGGGGGGTGTATTCGCAGTAGAGTTCGGGGGCATCAATGAGCATATTCGGGCCAGTGGCGGCCTAGCGGTTAAGGAAGGTTGCCCCGGGCGCCTGTCATGGCTGCCCACTGATCACCAAGGCCGATGGGTTAAAAGCAGAGAAGCAATTTTCCTTCGGGATTAATAAAGTTTGAAATAAATGCGTAAACATTCTCAAGGCACCACGAGGTCAGAGAAGGTTCATTTAGACCTTAGGTGTCAAAAGTGTCACTGTAACCAAGGACTGTGTCGAGTCGCGCGGCCCTCGTGTTGTGAATGACGCTACTGTCTCAGTCCGAGTTCCCCTTCTTCCCGGCCCAGGAATGCGAGGAATGCCGAGCAGACAGCACCGCCAACTTCCCGCCCAGATTTTCCCAGACCAGGGAAATAGATTTCTCTCTCTTTCTCTCTTCTTCTGCCTTGCTGCCTTTCTGTGCAGCCGTGATGACATGCGGACCCTGCCTTGGTCCCTTGGACCTCGGTGCTGCCACGCGCGTCTCTCCCAGCGCTCCGGGTGGAGATCCGGCACATGCCCAGGCAGCGTGGAAACATTTTTCATGCCCCTCATTATCTGATCCTATCGTATGTCCTCCTGGAGGGGGGGTCGGCTGGCCCACAGGCCACAATTCCGAGGTTCGGTCGACAGGGGGCAGCAGACGAGTTATAAACCGGAGCCGGAGCCTCCGAATCCGGATTTGAATCTGTGCAGGAGGGAGGTAAACGCGCAAGTCGGGCCAATAAACCTCTGCTGGGAGCGAAGAAGGTCCTTTTAACAAATTGTGCAAAGTCAGCGGTTCCCGACTCGGAGTTCGGGTGCGAACTGTGGGAACTGGGCGGACGTGGAGGAGCTGGCGCGGCTTTTGGAATTAAGCGGCTTTTCGGACGCCGGACCGCCGTTGACTGGGAATGGCGAGCCGACCCGCCGGGATTTAAAAAAGAATAAAACTCCGCCGAAGCGCGCACCGAGGCGCTGAGGGAGCGCGCGTGCGTGCGTGCGTGCGTGCGTGCGCTGCGCGGCGCGGCGCGGCGCGTCTCTCACCCTGAGCCCGGAGAGGCGAGATCATGAGACGCAAGTGAACTTGGCAGGAAAACATCTCACCTTCTCCTTCCGTCCATCGCGTTTAATGTTCAGGACGCAGGTGGATCAGGTTTGTACGGTTCGCATTTTGTTTGTAATTGAATTTTTTTTTTTTTTTAAGAAGGTAAATGGAATAGGTAAAAGCTTTTTTTTTTTTTTAAATCAGTTTCTTTTTCTTCGACGGGACGAGTGTGAGTGGAAGGCAGGCAGCCCTGATCTGATTAATTTGGGTTAATCCTCCCTGAAAGCTGTCCGCACGCCGACCGCTGCTGTTAAAGGCTTCAGACGTTGCTGGAGGGAAGTGTGGGCCGGTCTGAAGGCCCAGGACCCTTTTCCAGCGGTGGCACCCCATGTGGAGAACTAAAGACTAATGGGATTTCACCTTTGACCCTGGGGTTCTCCGAGATCACAGAACCCTGGGGTCGGATGCGTCCGCTCAGGTCACGGCAGGTTTTAAGGTCAGAGCTCTGACTGAACCTTTGACCCCGAGTGCTGATGAGTGTCTGCAGAATCACCGTGAACCTCAGCCGTCCCACCGCGTCAGCGAGAGGACTGCAGAAGATCTTTGTTTTCCATTAGTGGCGCATCAGATCAGAGTCTTCATCAAAGCGAACAGTCAAAAAGCTCCAGTGAGTCTGATTTCTCTCTCTCTTTCTCTGTGTGTGTGTGTGTGTAAACAGAAAAGACTTATCTCTGACCCACACGACTCTCTGCAGCTCCACACAAAGAGCTTTAGCGGAACGCTGTCCATGTCCTGCTGGTGCTTATTTCAGATTCCTGCTTTTGTGAGTTTCTGAGGCTGCGTGGCCACGCCGCATTTGTGACAAAGTGACGTCGGGTGCAGCAGCTGTGACTGAACTGAAGACGTCTTTGTTTAGCGGCGGGAGACTTCACGCGCTGTCATGGCTGCCCACTGCTCACCCAGGGTGATGGTTAAATGCAGAGGACAAATTTGACTGTGTGCACCGTGTGTATCACAAGTGACAATCACTTAACTTTATTGGATAAGAGCATCTTGCAAATCCCATAATGATGGTGATATGATAAACTGAAGTGTTGAAGAACCGAACGAGAAGCAGAAACATCTTTAGCCAGCGACCGGCGAGCAGCCCATAAGAAATGAGGGTCTGTGGTAAGGTTGAAAACTCTCCCGTTACAGCGCCAGGCAGGGAAGGAAGGACATGGTCTCCACGGAAACGCGGGGGCGCACACGTCAGATTCCTCGCCCGAGTGTTCTCAGGTGGAGCCGGAACCCCCCAGGGTTCCCCGCAGTGCTGAAGGGGTTTGAAGTGCAGAACGCGGGGAAACTGTTGTTCCTCCGGGTTCTCCGCCCAACGTCTGGAACGCTTTTACCAGGAATGCCGCAGTAGAACAAGGCCTCTCCATCGAAAAGTTCAAATACGGTTTTACGTTGGTGGGATTCTAGAAGCCAAACTTTTACCGTGGCAACCCGGCTCCCGGAAAAAAAAAGCCATTTTGTGGGATGCCGATTAATACTGAAATAAACTATTCGTTTTTTGTAAAAGGCAATGTTTTTCTTAGCTGGCGGCCATATTTCCTCGGTACATGGGGCGCGTTCGCGAACGTCGCGCTCACCGGTTCACCCATCAGAGCGCTGGAACCGGAGCGCTGACCCTCTGCATGTTGGTTGTGGGCGTGTCACATATCGGCAGGAGTTCCTCACGTCTCCGCGGTGTCACCGCGCCTCTGCACGCGCCGAAAGGCGGAGGCGGAACCGGAAGCGGCTTTTATTGCAACCAGGCAGCCTGCCTGCGTCGGCACAGCGCCGGCTTTGTTTTTGGAGAACGTGCCCATGCGGACCACTTCAGTGGTGAAATCGGAAATCTGATGTTGGCCAAATGAAGAAGAGCGGATGATTGGAAGCCCTTCGGGTTTGAGTTCTAGTCACAATCGAATCCCAGTTCTGCGCCGCTGATCACTGCGTAGGACACGCTGAAGATTTCAGGGGTCGTGGTTTAGATTTCGGCGCGGTGCTCCAGGAAGGGGAGGCATTTAATATCTAACCTGTTCTCGGGGTTATGGATATGACCGACGATTCGTAGTTAAAGTCTAACTCCTCTCCTCCGGTTCCGGCTCGAATCTGCAGCCTCAGCCGGACTGAACACAAAGGAACCCAAATGCCACAGGGGTCAGGGGTCATGCCCCTTTCTGCTGATGCCGACGTGGCCCCTTATGTTCCCTTATAATGTGTGTTTATGACATTGTTATAGAGTTATACCTCTAACAGGAGGAATTCCTCTTGTAAGTCGCTTTGGATAAAAGCATCTGCTAAGTAAAGTAAAATTATAGGATCCTGGTCTATTTTGTCCTGTTCTAATGTCCACGTCTTTATTCCGCCCTGTACTCCTCATCAATGGCGTGTTGTTGCTCAGACTTATAATAATCCTTGTGTTTAATAAAAGTTGTTTTTCTTCCCCGGGGTTCCAGGCGTGGGAAATCCGATCGGAGCGCTTTGTGTGCGGAATTCCAGTTTGGTTTGCCTGCATGCAGGGGCATGCCTAGCGCTGCTTGCTGCCAGGCGAACTGGGCTCGGAGGCTTCGGGATCGAAGGAAGTCCATGCAAAGTGCAACCCCAGCAGCCGAGGAAGGAATGTTGAGCGGAAGCATTAAAACCTGGCCCTGGAATCTGAATTGAGGTTTTTGTCTGGGGGGCGGGGCTTTATATATTTTTTTCTTTTATTGGATATCTGCTGCTCCCAGGTGCAGAGCATTTCGGAATGTTGCACTTGTTGCACTTTTAGAAGCTCCGCAGCTGGTAAATCAGACGTTGAATCTGTCGGTTTAAATCTTGGTAAAAACCCACCGGCTCGGGGCCAGGGCCGGCTGAAGGGATTTTTTTTTCCCATGCGGCCCGAGCCAGGAAAGGTGGGATTTACACAACGTTCCGCCCAGCATACCAACAGATGTTGCAGACCGCACCTTGGCGGTGCGCTCCACGGAACGTCGGCTCGACATCCCGCAGGCGGGAAGCAGTTCCACTTTACGGCTCTTTTCCCTCCGCAGATGAGTGGAATTCGAGGGTGTGAGCATGGAGGTCTGACGAATCAGCGTGTTGACAAAATCACACGTACATCTGTCCTTTCATCCCTTCCTTTGAGGTATAGAAGGCAGATTAGTGTCACACAGATTCAGTCAATAGAGCAATCTTACTTTGGTTTGGGAAATATTTCGATTAATATTTAAAAAAATTATCCTCAAAGCTTCATCCTCAAAGCTTAATACTGTAGAGCTTACTAATGTGTGTGTGTATGTATATGTATGTGTGTATATATCTATATCTATGTATCTATCTAGATAGATAGATAGATAGATAGATAGATAGATTTAATGGATTGATGCTGGTGTCTGTGATCTCTCAGATGTAGGCATATTTGGGCATATAGTCTAGGATCATACTTGCAGACACACCCATCAAATAGAGTGGCCGTTCACCCTGACAACCCTGGAAAAGGGTTGTGATCCACCCACCGTCGCTAGTGCGTCTGAGTAGAGGGAATCTGAGAGCTCTCCAGTTGGCTGGGGTTGCATGCTGGGTAACCATCTCGGCCACTTTGTGGTAGAACGGGATACGGGTGTGGCTGTGGTTCAGTGGAAGACCGAAGCCGTTGGCGTCTCCATTCCAGCTCTCAGTGGAGCTGCAGATCGGGCTCCAGATTCCTCAGAAATATCTCTGTGCCAGAGCGGGTCTGCGTTGTCCAGGAAAAGAGATAAGAGGTTTGAGTTGTGCAACACTAGCAGTTATCTGCCATCAGTGTGCGTTCCTGCCCCGTGCTGCACATTAAACAGTTACGTCCACTCATTCCACCCCAAAACAGCCGAGGAAACGACAGGCTCCTGCAAATCACGGCCCTTTGAGGACCGCGGGGATTGTGGGATGTTCCTTGTCTGCAGTGGTTGGGACAGTGGACCAAGGAAGGAAAGAGCTGATGGAGCTCAGATTTTAGAATAAACAGTTTGTCACAGTTTGATGGGCATGGGGCCGTGCAGCTGCACCGGTCAGGGTGTTATTCTGACCCACGTCCATGTTCGCCAGAGATTCAGGACTGGACCAGTTGGAGCACTTTGGAAACATTACAGGACAGGATGGTGCTTGTGATGAAAACACATGAAGACAGGTCATATAATTAGGGAAGAATTACAGTAGTTTTGGTGAAGATCCACTTCCATGATCCCAGTTGTGACTGGCGGTCACCTGGCAGACTTGAGTAATTCTTTCTGGCTTTAAACGGGAACGCCGGAGGCTCCATTGCCTTCGCTCACTCCACTCAATTGTCTTCGTTCACATCTGGGCTCTGACGAGGCAGCTACGTTTGGGGGGGAAGTTTGAAATCGGGAGGTTCTTTGGCAGCAGAAGAAATCCTGATTTTAAAGGAACGTGAGAGAAGCTCATCGGAGACCATGACGCCAAATTATCAAACACCATTAGATCCCACTCTGCTGCTGCTTTTGCTAAAAATAGCCTTCTGTCACCGACACAATGGACATAAAGAAACGTGAAAGTGGGCCACGTCTGTTCCTGAACCTCTGACGTCTTGCATGTTTATTTCATTACATAAATTCTCAGTCATTTAGTCGAATTCTGTTCCGTCTGTCCTGGCTTCCTGTTCTGTTTTGACGGACCATTTCATTGTCCCTCATTTCATATTAACAAAGGGTGTTAGTAGCCTAGTGGGTAACACACTTGCATATGAACCAAAAGACCCAGGTTCAAATCTCACGTACTACCATTGTGTTCCTGAGCAAGACACGTAACCCTAAGTTGCTCCAGGGGGGAGACTGTCCCTCCTGGTTCTAAGTCGCTCTGGATAAGGGCATCTGATAAATGCTGTAAATGTAAATGTAAAGGCAGTGGTGGGGGGGGCGGGCCAGTGGTGGCCTAGCGGTTAAGGAAGTGGCCCTGTAATCAGAAGGTTGCCGGTTCGAATCTCGATCCGCCAAGGTACCACTGAGCAAAGCACCGTCCCCACACACTGCTCCCCGGGCGCCTGTCATGGCTGCTCACTCAGGGTGATGGGTTAAATGCAGAGGACAAATTTCACTTGGTGCACCGCTATCACATGTGACAATCACTTCAGTTTACCCATTTCGGGTTGAAATGGTTCTTGTTTCGGTACCTGGGTACCAGAACTGCGACATTTGAGTACAGATAAGATGTTAACATGGAGCAACAGCCTCAGCTTGCAGAGATGAAATAACCACTCCCCAAAACCAGGTTATCCAGCGGTGTCGTGCTGGATTTCTGAAGGAATCATTAATAAATCATTTATTCTCAACTGCTTTTTATCGTTTGTGTTGCATGTGATCCTGAAATGTACTGTATTTGTGTGATGCTGAGCTCATTCGTGATTTGGAGCGATGATTTATGAAGACTGAGTTTCCACTGAAGGAACAAAAGGAAAAAAAATGGAGCTAGAAAAGAATTTGCACATTGGAAACTTTCGTTCTTTTATCGGACTTAACCGTTACACACAGCTTAGTGAAATACTGATATGTCTTTTTTTTATTAATTAGATTAATTGAGAGGATCTAATGAATCTGTTGCACTCATTGTTCTTATGCTGGTCAAATGAAAACTCTGAAGAAAAAAAACATGGAGCACAGAGGGTGGGGTAACGCCAGATCTCTCGACACATCCAAATCGAGATCCTGTCAAGCAACTTATATGAGATTTTGTTGATCCAGATCCACGTTGATCGTTGATCCCGATTTCCAGATCCACGTTGTCACATCACACTGTCACAGTACTGAAACCGACGACCTTGGAGGTGTCCGGCCATGACACTAACTGCCACATGACAAGAATTAATATCTACTATTCCAAACAGAACGCATCCAATTGAAATCGGGACTAATTTGAAAGCCTTTATGACTCAAAAGTATGTTGACAGAATAACAGACCGCTTGCTTATGCTATGCGATGTGACTGTAAGCATATTAGAATGGGTCCTGTGGTTTGATCAGAATTTGTCCGTTTGTCGAGTCAGGTTTGGCCAGGGAGCGTTATGTGGCCAGCCCCACCCCGCTGGTCTTTCGTTGTTTTTCGCGCTTAAAGTGGTCTGGCTGATTTCCCACCGGTCCGCTGTTCCGCTGCGGTTTACATTTACGGTTCCCTCAGACTCATGCTTTCTTTTGAGTTGATAGGTCCTGGCCACGCCATTGTCTACGCCCCCCGTTTGGAGATGTTAGCAGATGTTTTGTTTGCGCGTTGCATCAGCGCTGTCGCACGTGTGAAGGGCGGCTCGGCTCTTTTGTTCCGGCAACAGAAAACCAGCGCGCTGGTGTGCAGGGATCTCTGGGACGGGCCGATGGGCAGCGTGCCTGGAACAGACAGAGGCATGAAGCGGCATGAAGTCCGTTAGCAGTCGGAACACACAGGCCTCTTCATGCTCACAACACCATTAAACATCCACTTTCACAATGTATTCAGAAAAACTCGAACCAAGCTGTTCTGATGGATCTGAGAGCTGGTGACTTTTTAGAATTTATATATAGAATGTAATTATTCAACATTCAAACTTGACAATGACATAAATGTGTGTGTGACATTGTGATTAGGTGTGGTCGATATATCGAAAATACTCGATGTATTGCAGCTTGTTCCAGTTACTGACTTTATCGTGACAGTGGGGTGGTAGTAGCCTAGTGGGTAACACACTCGCCTATGAACCAGAAGACCCAGGTTCAAATCCCACTTACTTCCATTTACATTTACAGCATTTATCAGACGCCCTTATCCAGAGCGACTTACAATCAGTAGTTACAGGGACAGTCCCCCCCTGGAGCAACTCAGGGTTAGGTGTCTTGCTCAGGGACACAATGGTAGTAAGTGGGATTTGAACCTGGGTCTTCTGGTTCATAGGCGAGTGTGTTACCCACTAGGCTACTACCACCCTTTGTGTCCATGAGCAAGACACTTAACCCTAAGTTGCTCCAGGGGGACTGTCCCTGTAACTACTGATTGTAAGTCGCTCTGGGCGTCTGATAAATGCTGTAAATGTAAATGTAATCGAGCATTCACTCTCCTGGCGCGCGCACGTTTTTCCTCATGGTGTTGCGGTAAGATGATGCGGTTGAATAAAATGGGTGCACGGCATCGAAAACAATGGGTTTCAAAGCGTCTGCGACCGCCTTAACAGCTGAGAGCAGCAAATCCGCAGAGAGAAGCGAAAGCCGGCAGATTTCACCCCATTTCAGAGACATTTATTATGTATGGAGATGAACAATAAATTCAATGAACAGTAAACGCATACAATGAAGGGTCAATTTTAGCATTTATACACTGATTTTGAAGAAATGTCAAGTTGTGGACTTATTGCTTGAATGTTGCTATATGATTTTTAGGCCGTATCGCCTAGCCTTAATTGTTTTAATATTATTGACTATTAACCTTAACCTCAACCTCAGCATATCTCGGGCCCTTATGTCTAAATTCTTCCTGAGCTTGGTGGTGTGGATGGAGCGGCTGGAGGTCATTACTCCTCCTGCCATGTAATGTAGGCTAGATCATTTTTTACGGACTACGGTTATCATGAATGATTAACCTCTGACTATCCTGCTGGTAAAAAGGCAGTTAATGTGTAGCTGCAGTAGAACAGCCGATGCCCACGCTCTGCAGGACGGGCGAAGTCTCACACTCACATCAAGGTCGCACGAAAGAAAGAAAGAAAGAACGAAAGGAGTTTTCTTCCGCCTGCCACTGTCTCCTCGTCTGTCTAGACGTGGAGCTCAGCTCACCGCCGGCAGCTCTTCCTAATTGTTTCTGCACTTCCTGTTTTTTCCCTTTCACGAACAGCCAGTGACAGGACGTGTCTGCCACCGACCTTACGGCATGCAACAAGGCACACGCCATGCGGTGTGCTTCCATTGGCTGAAAGATAAAACACGGAAAGAAATCTAATGTAATTGCTGTTGGTGGTGTTTAAACATGAAATCACATTCCACTGTGTTTACAGGCAGGGCGTATGATCCATAGGAAGTGGGGTGATTGTGTTCAGGGATGGAATCGGAACTTGAAGGTCACGTTAAATGAAAGTTAATGTGGGTGTAATTTAGATCTGCTCACCGTTCCATTCTAGCTTCAAGACATTAGCATGAATAAAAAGCGTTGCTCAATTTGAAGTGCATGAACTTTAAAAGTGGCTGGAATTTCAGTGATAAGTGGATTTGACTAGAGCAGTCTTCTAGGGAGTGAAGGACGATGATGGAGCTGTTCTGATGGCAGTCGGTAGCTCATTCCACCATCTGAAAACCATAAACAAGTATACGGAATATACTCCATGTATCTCATTCCACATGCAATTTAGTAAATTCTATTTATATTTAGTATAAATTCTAATGTTAATGTTAAACATACAGCATGTACTTAGCTTTTTCGAGGTGAACTTTCCTGGCACAGAGACATTATTTGGAGATGGAGCGGACAACGTGGTTGAAGAAATACTTTAAACGTTGGTTTAATTCATTGTATTGATGTAACTTTATGCAATAAATGGTGCATTTAGCATATATAAAGTAATATAATGGAAATTTCAAGGTATCGAGATAAAGGAAAAAATATTGCCATAATTTTTTTTAAGCCATATCGCCCAGCCCTAATCTGGATGGAGTAAAAGCCAGTATAAGACGGAGTAAAATGGCTGGATGTGTTTTTATTGCACATGTTTGTAACTCACCCGTCCCTCTCGCTGTCTCCGCAGTTACTTGGCAGACCAGTGCTGGAATGGCGGCTGTATCTACCTGATCATGTTGCGCAGGATCAAGCGAAAAGCCCCTATCCCTCCATGCAATGGCAGTGGCGTTGGTGTGGATGTTGCCACTGATGACCAGCACAAAAACGGCTCATCAGAGCCCATTGGTAGCCCCACCCAAAATGGGAAACGCACGCGCAAGTTTGGCGTTATTTCCAGGTCGTCCTTCACCCGAGACAGCAAAGACAGCCGCGACTTTGAGCAGGAGAATGGATATGGCTCCATGGATACAGAGGCCACGCCCTCTGAACCTGGGACCCCACTGGATACGCCCACAGACGAGGACCATGTCATCTTGCCGCACATCCCATTGACCAATTACATGGCCGTGGGGAGAACCGCAACTCTGCCGGCCCGTTCACACGCCCACCTGTCCGAGGGCTTCAAGACCAAGTCTTTAAACAGTGAGCCCTCCTGCCAGGTAAGAATATGCTGGATCATCGCAGAAACACTTTCCATGGGAATTTTGCCATTATGTTTATGACATTTATCTTTAGTCTCAAGAGAGAATCGTAATTAATAATTTGATTTTAATTACTAATTTTCTTTAACACCCCTAATATTGCCCTAATGGACCATTTTTACACAAATTCCACCTGTTGATGATGGTGTTTTTTTATGCCTGTTCAGTCGGTTATGGATCAGATTAGCTATTAATTAGACAAAAATATATATTTTTGAAAAGATATTGTCTAAAATGTGTGTGACATTCATTTTATATTTCATGACAGTAGAATCAATGAGCAGGGAGCAGCGTGAAATGTGACCTCTCCACCAAACCCCCTTCATGTTTGTGGGTCGTCATCTGAGGATCGAAAGCCTATAAATACGGCCGGTATCAGGTGTCTGTGTCTGCCGATGATGGCGTAATTTGTAGTTAGCGCTGCCCGCTGCGTCTCTCATCCCGTCTGTCCTGCCGGGGACGTGTTTGCCCCCCGTCCCGCTGCAGAGGGCCGCCAGCTCTAAATAAATCACTCCGCCATGTGCCCTGCTCACCACAGCGCAGCGTTGGGGAGCATCCTGAACTCGCCCAGTCACGTCTGATTTCGGAGGCCCAGAGGGAGGCGGACTGTGGGAAACCACATGACAGGGGAAGGGTTATGAACCACGCTCTGAACTCTAGCTCTTTCAAGGCTAAATGGGATTCAGCTCCTTCCCAGAATGACTTCAAGTGAAAGTTTCTGTTTCTCCGTCTTTTTATTGTGGGCTGTTTGTTGTTTTCGTCGTTCTTTTAGCCCATGAGGGGTCAGTTTGATGGTTTTCCTTGTTGATGAAGGTGGTTTATGTTGGTTTATGTACATCATCCTTTTCTTTTTCTATCAGCGTGGTAAAAAGGTCATATGTGTAGAACGTCATTACACTGAATTGCATTTAAACTCCATTCTGTTATGACGTTACACACGCGGTGTAGCACAGCATCCATCTCTTGGACCATGTCCACTACCAATGTCCTGCTTGCGTGCTGACGGGGAAGGGAAGTGCAGAAGCAGGACATGCTGGGAAGGGATTTTATTATAAAATAAACAAAAAATACAAATAAACAATGGAGCGGTGGCCAAGAACGGGAAATAAAGGGGAATAACTTAAACTAACCCGCAGGCGTGTGGCGATTGCCAGAACTCAAAACATAAACACAGTCACTCACGGAATTCAAGTTCATGACCGAATTCACGAAAGTTCACTAGGATGTCGGCGCTGCCGAAGGGGCGGAAATCTCCGGCATTTATGCGGCGTCAGGATTGGCCACCCGTGATAAGCCCAGCTGCAGTCAATCCTGCCAGAGCCCCCCCTCCAAGGGCTTCGTCCTCGGAGCCCCAGCAGTACCATCAGTGGAGGCGGCGGGGCAGACGGCGGCAACCACAGGGCTCCTGCCCTGCTGTATCCTCCCCTTGGAGGACCCGGTCCCTCGGGCTGGCTCCCCGCCGTGGTCAGGCATGGCAGCCCTGGTCCCTTGGGTTGGCTCCCTGGCGTGGTCTCGGGTGGCGGCCCCGGACCCTGTCTCCGCATGTCCCCTCTGACGCGTCTTGCGTCTTTCCCTGCACCGCGCAGGGAGGTGGTCCCAGAGCCTCCGCCGACCGTTCTAGGCACCCCAGGCTGGTGCCTTCTGGGACCATGCAGCCCCTCTCGCTGCACGGCCCTGGTGCCAAGGGGGGGGGCATTGCCAGACCATCCAGCTAGCCCCTTCTACGTTCATTGGGACAAGCAGGCCCTCTTCCTGCCTGTCCCAGCTGGGTCCTCATGCCTACCAGGGAGCTCTATGGCGCTCTGGAGGCGGACGCAGGCCCATGCCTGGCCTGCCCTCCTCACCGGCTACCGGAGGACCCAGCTCCATCGCTTCCCCACCTACCCTCCCCTCAGGAGGACACCCCAACCCAAACCGCACCCCCCCCCCCCAAAAAAAAATTCTTTGGGGGAGCACCCCCCCGGCTGGACTTAGAGGTACCTTGGGGCTCGTCCACCTCGCCTTGGACCAGTGCAGTCAGTTTGAGAACTCCCTCCCTGGGGTTCGGCTCTGCTGCTGGTTCGCCATCTGGTGGACACAAAGAGGGGAAGTGGGGGCGACATACAGACACAAATGCTACGCACACGTGGGTCTTCATGGATGTCGCGACAATCTCGGACGCACGCGCTGGGTGGAGCCATCCCGGCCCCGACCGCCCAACGAAAATCCACGCCATTGTCGCTTACGTCATCCGTGTCCTCCCACCGGTGACTCCGAGGGTCGTCCACCCTGCTGGCATACTGGACCCAGGGTGCGATCATCTCCCATGGGCAGTACTCTGGCCATTCGGGCTGGAGCCTGCCCACCTCCTCGCTGGAGGGACGCCGCCGTTGTCGCTTCTCACCTCCCTTGAAGTGCTCCACGGACCTTGCGACGATCGAGGACTGGCGCGTCGTCGTTGTCCGTGTCATCCCAGTCCACGGGGAACCTTGCCAGCAGAGTTCCTGGCTCGACAAGCCGAATATCGTGGGGGTCGCATCCTCTACACTCGCTGGCCACGTCTCTTCCTCGCTGCTGTAGATGCCAACGTCTTCCCTCCGCACACTCACCCACCGACGTTGTCACTTCCGGGTTTCATGGATTCTCCCGGGGGTGACGTCATCATGCGGCGCCGCATACCATGGCTTATCAGGGAGAAGACACTCCACTAGAACGGTTGGCGCATCTCTCCCCTGGCGTCCGCTTTCATCGCGCTGGGCTGCGTCCTTCGCGGCGTTTCTTCTCCTCTGCTTTCCTCCTCTGCGCTTTTGGGTAGAGCGGCGACATTCTGTCCCACTTGCATGCTGACGGGGAAGGGAAGTGCAGAAGCAGGACATCCTGGGAAGGGGTTTTATTATAAAATAAACAATAAATACAAATAAACAATGGGGCGGTGGCCAAGAACAGGAAATAAAGGGGAATAACTTAAACTAACCCGCAGGCGTATGGCGATTGCCAGAACTCAAAACATAAACGCAGTCACTCACGGAATTCAAATTCATGACCGAATTCACGAAAGTGAATGGATGTCGGCGCTGCCGAAGGGGCGGAAACCTCCTGCTTTTATGCACCGTCAGGATTGGCCACCGGTGATGAGCCCAGCTGCAGTCAATCCTGACAACCAATACATGGAGTCCAACGAGTGCCAGAATGAAATAGATAATGAATGTGGCCAAATGACATACATTGTTAAATATGTCCAATGACTTTAATTAATTAAATACATTTTATTTCCAGGTTGTATAAATTATTAATGTATTTCATTTTGCCAATTGTTGCAAAATTATTCCAGCCATTCAAGCATTCTGCTGGGTGAACTATTGAAGAAAGGTTAAACATAACCGTATATCTCAAGAATGATGGAATATCACCTGGTCACAGAGATCTTTAGATTTTGCATTGGTGGTTCAGTGGTAGAATTCTCGCCTGCCACGCGGGAGGCCCGGGTTTGATTCCCGGCCAATGCAGCTCTGCACTTCACTACATTTCGTTGCCCTGTACTTGTACATGTGTAATGACAATAAAGTTGAATCTAATCTAATCTAAAAATTTTGGTGATGTACAGATGGCGTGGCCTACATCCCCTATTTGTAGAATCCTGCATTGTGTTTGGTTGGTAAATGGAGTGATGGCTCTTGAGATCAGAAGGGGAATTTATTGTACATCACAATTCAACCATCAATTAAGCAGACTCGTAATCGGAAGCTTGCGAGTTCAAAGCAAGGCACCGTCCCCACACAGTGCTCCCCGGGCGCCTGTCATGGTCCTTGTGCATGTATGACATGTCAGATGTTCAAAATACATGTGTTCCATGTAACTGTAACCTTTCATTCCCTAAAGATACCTTTTCCCACAGCACATGCTCAAAACCACACGTCATTTACACAGAAGAGTGGGTGGACACCGAATTCTTAGGGCTGCTCCCGGTTTTCAGTCTAATCTGTACTGCTTACAACCGGACACATTCAAATTGTAACGTTCATGTAAAACCTTCTGGCAGGTGGTCCTCCAGGACCAGGATCGAAAAACCCTAACCTGGCGAAACCCTACTCCTGCTGATGCTGAAGCCTTTAAACCGTTTATAATCTGTCTGGTGTGCTGCGGGGCCATGAGCCACCGCTCGATGACAGACGTGCCGCCGGTGAGGAGGAGGAGCAGCGTGGGAAAGCTGCAGGTCGGATCTCGGCACGCTACGCCTGGGAGCTTTTCTATAGTCGCCGGGCTGCCTCTCGTTCTGCTCAGCGACCTGTCCGGACTCGTGGCGGCCTCAGGTCACCTCACGTGACTCCCCGCCCCGCCCACCTGCTGAGCCTCTTACATGCAGGCAGATAACATCCTCGATCGCCTGTATTTTTTAGTCCTATTTGAGGATCTCATCGTACCACAAGGGAGCAGTGCTAATTTTATCTTCTGATTTGTTTCTTTATTTTCCCTTTGTTATTAAGAAGTCATGTGTCGCCTATTTTCAGCTTCAGCCTGGGAAATTTTCTCCTTCCGATGTTCATGAATATGGGTACGGTTACTATAGTCTTTTAAGCGATATGCAAATGAAGATCAGTATTAATGACTTGCTGAACAGAGTTATTAGGTTATGGTGCCTTGATGTTTATGACAAACGGTAATAACCTGATGGCCGTCCCTGATGGCTATTCTTATCATAACCACTCAATACAGCATCAGTCCCAGAGGACACTTAAAAAAAAAGAAAAACACACATATAAACGTGGAAACAAAGACGTTTCCCACGAGCATATTAGCGTCAGAAAGCATCTATTGTCTTCACTAGTCATTTGACATGGCTGTTGTGGGCAATTTGCCTGATCAGAATTAGGTTACTTAATCTAGATTATCATTTAATTTTTGAAAGATAATGGCAATACACACGGTATATTTTTTATAGTTTTATCTGAACACACACACACAACTCTCTCTCTTTGACAGGGTCAGTAATTGAGATGTGTGTTCTTAAAACAGACAGCAGGAGTCACGGTGGCGAAGCTGTGAGAAGTGTGGCCACTGGGCCAGAGCGGCCGCCATTGTAGAGTCCTTGATGGGGTCATCTGCAAGTCTTTTGCTCCTCCAGGGACAGTGTGGAGATCAGATCATAAAGGAAGTCAACCGCAGTCCAATTGAGGAAAATTGGAAATGAGAATGAACTCACTTGAGGACATTTGTGGGTCCTAACTTAATTATTTCTTTCTGGGCCGTGAGCAGTGCCCGTTCATGATTCAATTTCCTGTCCCGGTGCTGAGTTGCAATGTGAGTTCATTTGACTGGTTTAAATTGGAAGTGAGCTTGAAAAATCCCAGCACACCCAGTTTAGAGGCTGGTACTCCCAGAGCACTTTGGCTTGTCCATGTAACTCAGCTCTCATGCCATTGCTGAAAGCAGTGAGCACTGAGAATTATTGCAATTATTATTACAATTGATATTTTACAGCCTTTGATAAAATGCAAATAGTATATACATTTAAGGAAGTGCCTGATAGTCAACATGCAAACAAATGAACAAGATAACTCTTAGTGAACAAGACCCTGCATATTTTGTGAAGTAATCATCCAGAATAAGTACACAGAACGAATTGGACAAAGCACAGCCAAACCTTGTTCTGTGTGTGTGGGTGTACAGAAAGTCTTAAAAGGTTAAGGTATTTTGTAGATTAAAAATATTCAGCAGCTCAACATGAAATACATTTTGACAGTCCATCTATCTTCAAGTGGACCAGTAACACCATAATGGACATGTAATGTAGACCATGACACTGGACTACATTCTGGACTTCTCCAACCCTACAACTGTAGGACTTATTAGTATATTGTACAAATCATCACCAGCCCTGCACTGACACCACTTGCAGGCTCACTCTACCCTGGAAGGGGGTCCCTCTCTGTATCGCTCCTTCCCAACGTTTCTTCCAACCTTTTTTTCTCTCTCCTAGAGTTTTTCCTTGTGTGCAGAAGGGTCAAGTGTGGGGGTGTCAACTGTAGGGCCTGTCAAAGCCCATTGAGACATACTGTATGTGATTTTGGGCTATATAATAAATAAATGTTGTTGTTGTTGTTCTCTGGGATTTTGTGATCGTGCTAAATCACAA
This sequence comes from Denticeps clupeoides, assembly GCF_900700375.1. Lineage (NCBI taxonomy): Eukaryota > Metazoa > Chordata > Actinopteri > Clupeiformes > Denticipitidae > Denticeps > Denticeps clupeoides. The sequence continues at coordinate 16,813,695 of NC_041717.1, forward strand.
AATCAGCAAATGACCACATATTGTTCTACAACACCTGCTTGTTTATTTCCCATGTTCCACAACACTGCTGTGCCAAAACACCTTTGCACCGTTTTAATGAATAATGACCAGCATGAAAATATGTCATCTTTTTTAGACCTGGAATTTGCGTCTGGCTGGGTTTTTGGAATTGTTCTTCTTGTCATGGGCATCTCTCATAAAATAGTTCTATCCTGCATGTCTGTTAACATAAGATGATCCTTTATTAGTCCCACAAGTGGGAAATTTACATTGTCATGGCAGAAAGTGGACAGTACAATATAAGAGAAGCAAAAAACAATAGCACAGACACTATGACAACTGTATAATAGAAAAAGTTCAATAAAAAAAAAGTCCTAGTGGATGTGAGCGATCTGCTTGTCAATTGTGTTCCTCTTTCACTGATATAGTATTTTAGGCCTAGTCATTTTGAAGGCAAAAACCATGAAAACACGGGGGGGGGGGACGGTTTAGAGCTTATTCTGAAAGAACAGATGCGTTACCACGACAAGTGAATGATGCCACACAGTTTTGAATCAGTGTTGAATCACACACAGAGTAGCTGTGGCGTTACTGATACTCTGGAGCTGCCCAGATCAGCTGGGATGCAGAATCATCAGTGCGATGGGCTGCGTGAAGAACACAGCGTCCCCCGAGCAGCAGGAAGGGGCTGGCTGTGGCGTCTCTGTCCTGTCAGGATGCTGTTGCATTTCTGCATTGAGAAAACGGCAGATTTACACAAGATAAAATATTGGTGCCACACATTCCACAGCTTCTTTAACATCATACACCTGAAGCATAGATATTAGTTAGTATGCCTGCTGTGGTTCAAAGCTATTTGTTGGGAGAGAAAAAAAAACAATTTTGTTGTCATAAAAGCAATTTCGGAGCTACAGACAGTGGTGTAAAGGGGCTGTAATCTTGGGGACTGAAATGTTGGAACGAAACTGGCGAGTGGTGATGAAGGTTTGATGTTGGAAATGAATAATGTGAATAGCTTGTAATTTTTGACAATATTTTCATGCAAATAACTTGCATCTGCAACAGAAATAAGATACAAAAATAGGGCGGTGTGTGGGGACGGTACCTTGCTCAGTGGCAACTTGGTGGTGGGATTTGAACCCGCAACCTTCTGATTATGGGTCCCCGAATAACAGAATGCAACTTAAATGTGTGCAGTATGATTTTTGATGAAAACCTTCGTTTTTCTGTCTCAGCCCAGAGAGGGAAGCCGGATCTGGAAGATGCACATGGTGAAAGGAGATGATGGTTTGGGTATCCAGATCACTGGAGGGCGTGGCTCCAAACGCTCCCCCCATGGAATCATTGTGGCCCACGTGGAGGAAGGCGGAGCCACCCAGAGGTAACCCACAACCCCACTCGGCGCCGTGGCAACAACCACAACAATGCTCATGCATATGCAGAGTCATGTTTACTCGAGGGTCCTTCACGTCCCTCATTAATCTTCAAAGGCAACATAACATTCGACTCACGTCCATTGTATGAGCTCACGGTGATGGCCACAGCCATTTCACAGACCAAACCTGATTCTCCTTACAATGGATTGGTCGTATTTTGCCTCAAATACGAAATATGGAAATCTGTTTCAAAAGTTTCAACCAACAGCATGCAAATACACTACCAATCAAATGTTTGGACACACCTATTTCTTTATGGGTCTCGCATTTTCTACTTTATAGGTCAAACCTGAAGACCCTTGAAATGATGCATGTGAGGTTATGTAACAAACAAACAAACAAGTAAAAAAGCAAACAAGGCAAAAAACTTTTGAACTCTGTTGAACTCCAAAGTAGGGAGCTTTTTCTGTGATGGCAGTCAAATCAACTGGGACGGTTGCTAACAGTCATCTACTCATGTTAATGAGCGTCTCATGAAGCGGCTTTTGATGATGACAATAGTGACCACCACGGAGTAGGTGCGTCCAAACTTTTGACTGGTAGTGTACTTCTGTACATGATTTACATTGGAAACTTGTTGCATCATTGGTAAGAAATAGATCCACTAGTGGGCAGTTGGAGAAGGTCGTAGTAACGTATTCATTACAAAACGGGCAAAAGCAGGGGCACTGACCTGTGAGACCATTAAACTGAGCTTATAATATTTTACCATCTTACATAACCTCTCTTTGGAAGGTTCCACCATATCCAGCACAGACACAAGGCTCCCTCTGCATCTGTAGAAATGGGCTCATTACCTGATCACCACAGATCTCCTTTTCCCCCCCGGCTAATTTACTGTGATTAATTTACTCTGTCTGTGTCTGAGCAACTTCCCTGGAGTATTTAGGAGCATCAGCAGGAAAAGACTGTTTCATTCATTATAAAGTTCAATTTAATGCCATCACATTTTTAAGCAGTGTGTCACACTGGTTTACATTTACAGCATTTATTAGACGCCCTTATCCAGAGAGACTTACAATGGTAGTAAGTGGGATTTGAACCTGGGTCTTCTGGTTCATAGGCGAGTGTGTTACCCACTAGGCTACTACCACCCATGGTGACATTGCTAGGCAGTAGGCTGGACATGGTGAGGAAGAAGGACACATACGCACTGCGTCACATAACAGGGGTTTTAATACATGGGGAGGGGAGGCATCAAGTAACAACGACCCGGCGGCGAACAGACACGAACAGGGCAGCTTTATACGGGCAGTCCCAGGTGAAAACAATCAGGAAACATAATCACAGGACCAACATGAAACTCTGGTCCGAATCCCAGACCCGGAGTGGCCCCTTCTGGACCGGATCATGACACAGTGCCATGCTTCTGTTCCTACATTACCGGTGACCTGGTGACCCCTGGGTTAGAGAACGCACGCTCCCCTACTCTCACCCAGCTTCTCACAAATGTTCTGTTGCGAAGGCGACCTGGGAATTCGCTGACAAGCTTCCCTTTGTGATTCATTAAAGCAGCCAGTGGCAGGAACGCTGCTGTTGTTGTCAGCACGCTAACAAGCCAGGAGTTGGACGAACATCAATTATTTTAGTCTAAATGACCCCCTGGGTGATGTCGAGCCTTAATGGGAGCGTTTAGGAGGGAAACGAGGCCTGGCGGGCTTTGCGCCGCATTCGGTGAAATGATTTCAGGCCTGTCACAGTAAAGAATGCTGGGAACTGACAAAAAAAATGCCTGAATGATCATCATTTTACATTTTCGTTCTGCTGATGTTAGTCGGCGCTGCGTTTTCAGCTCCAGCCGGTCAGGGCGAGGGTGGGCAGTCATTTCAGCAGTGTAGTTTTCCACGTTACGTAATCCAGAGTCCGGAACTCAGCGCGCCACCGAGGAGTTTCTGTCTGCTGCGCTCCGACCTGCCTGGCTGCTGATTCCGTCTGAAATTAAGGAGAGTTATTTTAACCCCGAGGGTCTCCAGATCAGATCACCTCAGTTTTTCTCATTAACACACTGCTACACAGGGCTGGCCGATATGCTGATAGTTGTAGATCACTCTGTACACTGTCAAAAGGAAATATTAAAATAAAGGAACAAAGTTTCATTAACTGCACCCTCACATTTACATGTCGTGTCACCATTTGTAGGTGGGCGAGTCCGTCATGCAGAGTGCACAGAAGCGGCCACCAGTCCTTGCTTCTCACCCAATTAAATGCATTAAATTTTTTGCAAGTTGTGCGTGTAATTGTTTACAATTTTTTTATTTATGGACATCCTTAATAAAAACACAACTCTGGAAAACCCAGTAAAACATGACAGTATATGCAAATGAGCATTCATAAATAATTTGTTATAATAATAATAATTTCTGTCCAGAAAACAAGAGTTAAGTAATTTAACAAAGCTCACAGATTTTCAAAAATGTGTTTTAATACATACATTTTTCCATCTAATTTGCATCTAATTTTCATAGATGCATAACTGCTTTGAGTGTAATGACGTATAGTACAGTACTTTATTTCCATGACCATTTACATGGGTAGATTCTCACTGAAGGCATCAAAACTATGAATGAACACATGTGGAGTTATGTACTTAACAAAAAAAGGGGAAATAACTGAAAACATGTTTTATATTCTACTTTCTTCAAAATAGCCACCCCTTTGCTCTGATTACTGCTTTGCACACTCTTGGCATTCTCTCGATGAGCTTCAAGAGGTCGTCACCTGAAATGCTTTTCCAACAGTCTTGAAGGAGTTCCCAGAGGTGTTTAGCACTTGTTGGCCCCTTTGCCTTCACTCTGCGGTCCAGCTCACCCCAAATCATTTACATTTTACATTTACATTATTTATCAGACGCCCTTATCCAGAGCGACTTACAATCAGTAGTTACAGGGGACAGTCTCCCTGGAGCAACTTAAGGTTAAGTGTCTTGCTCAGGGACACAATGGTAGTAAGTGGGATTTGAACCTGGGTCTCCTGGTTCACAGGCGAGTGTCTTACCCACTAGGCTACTACCACCCTGGGTTCAGGTCCGGTGACTGTGGAGGCCAGGTCTCCACTTCTTGTTAAGTACATAACTCCACATGTGTTCATTCATAGTTTAGATGCCTTCAGTGAGAATCTACCAACGTAAATGGTCATGAAAATAAATTGAATGAGAAGGTGTGACCAAACATTTGGCCTGTACTGTAGATGTGATTATTTGCGCGTAATGCATGCTTGATATTTGCTCACAGGTGTCTATAAACGCTGCTTTGATATAAACGCTGTGTGTCTTGAGCTGAACGTGCTGATGCAGTTCCTTTGTCGCAGGGATGGCCGGCTGAAGGTCGGAGATGAGCTGCTGATGATTAACGGTCAGTCTCTGGTGGGACTCTCGCACCACGAGGCCGTGGCGATCCTCCGGTCCGCCGCTGGCCTGGTGCAGCTGGTGGTGGCTAGCAGGGTGAGTCCGCAACCTCTCTGAGTCGTCTGCAGTCTCGTAGAACCAGACTTTCCTGTATTTCCTGTAAATGCTGGTTCTTCTTGTGCTGTGCTGCCCCCTGCAGTGCTGGAGGCTCCAATATTTACCTGTACTAGGTACCAAATCTGTAGAAGGAGTAATTTTTAAAAAATGGAAGCTTAGTTCCACAGTACAGTATTTACTGCTAATAGCGCTCAGGTATTAAAACATGTAAATACTGGCCCATCTGATTATGGTGAGATATTTCTGAACCGGATCACCCCCCACAGCTGTTCTCGGTTGGGTTTATTAATGTGGTGCTTTTCTCTGGGAACTTTCCTTCCTTCCCATTGCATGTAGGGACTTTCAGCCCCAGCAGCCTGAAGCGTCTGAAAAATTGAAGAGCAAATCTTTAGTAGCTCGAAATGAAGCTGCTCTTTTCCATATAAAGGTTCTGAATATACAGACATGCGCACTCTCACAGTCCCCATATTGGCCTCTTCCAGGACGAGTCGGACGTGGATTTCCACAAGTACCCCTCCACCAGCCTGCCGGACTTGGTGAGTACGTGCTCCTCACAGGACGATTCCTCGTCCCCCGGCGATAACAGGGAGAACGTGGAGACGGACGGGGAGGACGTGACGCCCAGCAGCCCTGCCCTGTCCACGTACGAGCCGGTAGGTCTGCTTCCAAGACAAGCATATCTCCTGTCTCCATCTCAAAACACAGCTCCCATGAGAAATGCTGTATTTATCTCTTCTGCGCAAATGATGACAGAATGCTTGATACATTTTTACAATTTGACTACATCAAACACACAAAGCAACACATGAACATGAAATGTGGTTAAATGCTATTGAGTATCCGGCTTCTGTTTTACGCTTGTTTATTGTAAAAAAAAAAAAAAGTTTAAAAGTTTTTTGTGTGAATTACACGTTCCCGAGCCATTTATCCACACCAGACGGGTTATGTAACCGATCCATAGCAGCTGCTCAACCTGGACTGATCTGTCTGATCTCCTGGTTTTGAGAACATGTGGGAGGTGGAGACGCCGGTTGCTGGTTGCCCTATTTGCAGCAGTGGAATTCGGAAGCGGAGCAGACGTGGCTGAGAAATAATTTATTGCCTGCGAGCACTGAGCACTGCTGGAAGATGCACAACACTTTGCGTTAATGTTTAAAGAAGACATGTGACTAATGTGTGGTGGGAGGAGCCTAACAGCCTGTTGTTACCCAGGTTAGCGGCGGGGTGGGTTGGGCCAGTGTGTTGGGCAGGGTTCAGGATTGAGGAGAGGATCTTGGTGAAGTTCTGCTAAGAACAAAGTAGGTCAACATAGCCCCCCTCTCGTTCTGCCCCGCCCCCTCCACCACTGCCGACAGCGTTCTTCTGAGTGTGAAGAATCCAGCATCTTATTATATTACCAATCCAGAGCTGAACGGAGCAGGACGCACGGAGGGAAGACGAGGGCAAAACGGAACGTTGTGTATATCGGCTGGTGCCAGTCTGGACTCATCAAAGCCTTCTTACACCGTCATCCACTTGCATGCACCACCAGGCCTAATCAGATCCTCTCTCCCATACCAGCACAGCATGTCACATGCGTTATCGGACCCTCTTTCTTTCAAACCCTCTGCATTATAAATAAAATGTAATATTGTTATTTTTATTATTATAGTGTGTGTGAGAGGGATTTGACAGTTATGACCTGTATGCTAGAGGGACCACGGTGTGCGGAGTTGCCTCCATTTTTTTAAATTTTGAGCTGCAGGTTGGTCAGGTTGGTACAGGTTCACCTCATGGGTTAATGTTCGTCCTGCCCCTCCCCAAGTGCAGGCCGCTAGCGTGGAGTGTAGCCTGTTGGTGGCGCGACCAGGGCGTGTGAGGGAGAGCTCGGCTGTGACTGCCACTTCAGCTGTGGAGGGGCTGTATTTGGGAGGTTGGTGTCTCCATGAACAGCCAAGAGTTTCTAACAACTGATGGATCCCAGAGAACCTGCATCCAGCTCCACCTCTGAGGAGCAGAAGTTTATTACACTTCTCTTAAATGTAACCTGAAAGTATGCTCCAAAAGAATACAGCAGGGCATTGTAAACTTCAGCACACCTCAGTAATACTCACATGTCTTTCCAAAACATTTTTAATCTGTTACTAAGATCAGCCGCATGGTTAATCAGTAAAATCTGATATATAAGAATTTATGGAGCGTTATGATCGCGTTCTTTACTCAGGGTTGCTTTGCCTGCCAGATGGTGAGACACAAAGACATACTATAGAACAGAAGGTACCCTCATCATTTAAAAGAAGCCCCTGTAGGGCCACCCTTGCACACCCACCTCATATTAATAAGGCACCGATTGGCTCAATCTAACCCCAGCAAGCTGTTGACTTAGTCATTCTGTTTTAATTCAATCCAAAATAAACTGTAATTTTGAGATTAATTTTATGAAAATTTTTTGTTTACTATTATTCAAGCTATAGAAAATGTTTATGTTCTTTAAATTAAATGTGCTCTCTTCAGAAGCCCAAAATTATACGTAATACGTTAAACAAGTGTTCTTGGCAATTTCTCAGCTACTTTCACAAAGCCCTGGTTCTGTAAAAGGGAAACACACAAATCGGATTGGGCTGAAGGACAATAACACTATTCAAGGAAATCAGCTTTTGAGGGCATGGCAGAGCACAAGGGCGGAGATTAGAAAACGTTCATTTGTTAATTTGCATCTACATATTATCAAGACAGAAAGATGACAAACACCAAAAAAGGCGGCCAGTGAACCTCAAAAAATCCAGTCACAATAAAACCACTCCAGATGGTCCAAAATGTGGCAGCACGGCTCATTTTCAACCATCCAAAACACACCCATGTCACGCCTATTTCGACCTCTGTCCACTGGCTACCTGTAGCTGCTCAGTTTAAATCCTTGATGCTGCCTACAGGGCTGTAAATGGAAGTGCACCCTCTTATACCAACACGCTACTAGCTAGCTACACTCCTGCACGCCCTTCTCAGATCTGCAAACAAAATGAGACTAAAAATTCCCTCTTCACGGGGCCCTCGATCCCAATCGAATCTGTTCTGCATAGTTGTGCCTGGCTGGATGAGTTTTGCCCACCTAGCCGGGACTACCACCACCTTTAAGAAACATTTGAAAACTCACTTGTTTAAAAAGAATTTCAAAAGAGTCTAAAATGCACACACACTCACACAAAAAAATCGTCTAGCACTTAACAATTCCCGAGAATGTGCTTTTTCTTGACAAGTTAGGCCTCATCAGGGCTCTTAGTTTTGTAACTCCAAATGTATGGAAACCGAATGGAAATTGCTGGTGTCGTCTCTTTGTAAGTCGCTTTGGATGAAATCGTCTGCCAAGTAAAGTAAAGTAAACTTCGCCCCTCTTGCTCGTTGGCGGGAATCGTACTGTTTAGTTCTGTCACCATGTAGACAGGCAGCAGACCAAGAGGGGAATTTGCTGAATTTGACGTGAAGCACAGATGTTAGAAATTGCATGCTGCGCCTTTAAGATTGATCCAGGGCCCGGGACATTCTGAAGCAACCATTTCTGTGCCTGGAAAAGAAACTCTTTCCTTTTTTACTTTCAGAGGCTTTCCGATGTTGCGGGTTGCAGATTCCTGGAAGTACAGCCAGAATTCCTAGGTGTCACCGTGAGAGTAGATCCAGAATTACTGATGGAGGAATTGTGGAAATTTCCTGAATTAAAATGCAGCACTTGACAGAGAGGCAGCTGTGTGCAAAATCATCTTATGTTTTAAACCCACGTGTGTCCGAAATCGCACTGTTAAATAGTCACTGCATGTCCTCGACCCTGCTTTTGTTTGTTTAGCGCCTCTTTTTTTTGCCGCATGCGAAAATTGTGCCAAACGGACCAAATTTTTTTAACATGCAGCGCTGCAGAACCTGCAGAACAAAGTCGAGTCTGTTTTCATTGGACAGCAGGTGGCGGTTTGAGGCGTGCGGTCACGGTCGGAGGCAGATGCTCTCCACTGGTTCTGGGGTGAAGGGTGAACGCAGTGTGGTCAGCTGATGAATTTTTTTCGGAGGGAGACGTGTACACGTCTGCCACCAACACTGGACGGAGGACGTGAATTAAGACGTTCCCCTCGCTGCCCCTCATCCTCCGCGGCCGCAGCGTGGGATTGGCCGACAGAGCTGCGCTACATTCCTCAGACGTCCGGCAAGTGTTTGGATAGTGAGAGGAGGGTGAGAGAGGCTCTCTGTTTCAGGAAACAGGGCCAGCCAGCCGTCTCCACAGATCACATCCCTACAAGAGTCATTCTGCTCACCAGCACCATGATAGGTTATACTGGACTGTTATATTCTTGTCACGGGTGGGCTGGACATGGCGGTGAAGGAGGACGAATTCGCACGATTTCACGTGACAGGGGTTTAATACGAACTACTCAAGACAAGGGAACATGAACACGCACAATGACCCGACGGTGAACAGACACGAACAGGATAGTTTTATACAATTATATAAATAGACAGCAGGTGAACACGATCAGGGAACATTACACAGGACGAACATGTCCAAACTCCAGATCCGGAGTAACCCCTGCCGGTCCGGATCATGACAATTCTCCGTCCCAAATACTCTTGTTTTGATGTGAAACTGATGCAGAATGAACTTAAAACACTTCTTCCGCTACTTTTGGTTTCTTCAAAAACTGATGCTATGATTGGCATAGTACATGTAATTCAACATTGAATCTAAAACGTAATAATTGTGTTATTGACTGATCTAGTGGCTGAGCACAGGTTCAAATACGGTCACCCCTAAACAAATGAGCTCATTTCCCTTCACAGCGTGAGCAACTAGAAATGTAAGAGATGTGAATAATATGGATAAAAGTGATATATGTGTGTGTTCATGCTCCGACTACCATTCCAATGGTGGCCTAGCAGGTAAGGAAGGTTACGGGTTAAAATCCTGAACCACCAAGGTGCCACTGAGGTCCCCTTGAGCAACGTACTATCCCCACACGCTGCTCAGAGGGGCCCTTTAATGGCTGCCCACTGCTCACCAAGGGTGATGGTTAAAAGCAGAGGACACATTACATTGTGCCACCGTGTGCTGTGCTTGCTGTGTATCGCAATGACAAAAATGTTCACTTTTACTCTCCTTCAGTTTGTGGAGATGGATAAGACGGAGGACCGCGGACGTGTCGACGTGCCTAAAGGCTGCTGCCGCAGCCCCTTGCCCATGAAGGTCCGGAGCCGTTCACAAGGTCAGAGAGGCCACGTCCCTCTAGGCCATAGTCATGAAATAGCATTGTCACGTATTTTGGGGGCGGTATGATGATGCCCCAGGGTGTTGGTGTATTGCAGGAGGCGGCAGTCGTCTGGAGTCGGTGGGCGAGGACGACGAGCTGGTTGTTGAGAACGGAGACGCGGGAAGTGACACTGCGGAAAAGGCCGCCCGGGGAGGACGGAAACACTCGCTACCTCACCAGCTGGACACTGTGGGGGTCAGACAGGTCAGTCATCAGTTTATTTTATCTCCTGCGGCAGAAGAAAGGAAGTTGTTTATTTTACAAATTTGCACCTCCCCACCTTCCATCTCGCCTCACGAGATGGTTCTTGAAACTCTTTCCGTGTCAAATTTACATTTACAGCATTTACCAGACGCCCTTATCCAGAGGGACTTACAATCAGTATTACAGGGACAGTCCCCCCTGGAGCAAATTAGGGTTAAGTGTCTTGCTCAGGGACACAATTGTAGTAAGTGGGATTTGAACCTGGGTCTTCTGGTCTTCACAGGTGAGTGTGTTACCCACTAGGATACCACCACACTAAGTTCAAATGTTCCCGAATGTTCCCTCTGAACGTAGTAGAGTAACCGATCGGCACCTCTGCTGTCAGACAGGGACCGCGACAGCCAGTAACGTGGGAGCGAGTTGCGTCTTCTGGCAGAGCGTGTGTTTGGTGGCTTTGTGGTTTATTTGCATGATAATAACCCAACAGAAGCGCTGCCGCCCGCCCTTCCTCCCGCCACTCACGTCTTAATGATCAGGGTGGGTGTGCTAACCGCTGCACTCATCAGCCGTCAGCCGTCACTGACGTGCACACCCACCCCAGAGAGAATCAGCACACGTTTCAGCTCGTCACCGCTGCGCTCGGTCTCCGCCTGAATTATGTTACGAGCCGGCGGACCGCCGGCCACAAACCACTAATGAAGTGCAGGTCTGGATGTTCTGATGGCGTACTTACTCTCCGTCCTCTGACTTTCCACAGGAATATCAAATAGTGAAGAAATCAGCACGCTCCCTGAGCACTGTTCAAGTGGAGTCTCCATGGCGACTGGCACAGCCCTCCATTATCTCTAATATTGTGCTGATGAAAGGGCAGGGCAAGGTGGGCATTGGCTGCTGGCAAATTGGGAAATTTGACTTTAGAGTGAAATACAGCCATGTGTGTTAGGTTATATATTATAACTGCTCTGTCCTTTACAGGGTCTGGGATTCAGCATTGTTGGAGGACAGGACTCCGCCCGTGGCCGGATGGGAATCTTTGTCAAAACCATTTTCCCCAATGGAGCTGCAGCTGCAGACGGACGACTCAAAGAAGGTGAGATGCATCTTATGTGCATCTCTTCTCAGTTTACACACAGTGCACACTTTATTGATTAAAAGTGGGTGGTAGTAGCCTAGTAATTAACACACTCGCCTACGAACCAGAAGACCCAGGTTCAAACCCCACTTACTACCATTTTGTCCCTGAGCAAGACACTTAACCCTAAGTTGCTTCAGAGGGACTGTCCCTGTAACTACTGATTGTAAGTCTCTCTGGATAAATGCTGTAAATGTAAATGTAAAACACTTTATGTTGGACATATGTATTCAACGCCATGCACACAACAGCACACAACACAAAAATTAGGTTAACGTGTTATATACAGTTAACCTAATTTTATACAATGTACAAGGTAAGCACACAGATGCCAGCACAACATTTACTTTTTTTGCTTTCCTTTTCAAAATGTTACCTTGACATCTTGTTATTTCTCTCTTCTCTCACTCAGGTGATGAAATACTGGAAGTGAATGGGGAGTCCCTCCAAGGACTCACTCACCAGCAGGCCATTCAGACATTTAAGGTGATGTGTGTGTGTGTTTCTAACCGCACCATACTTCAGTTCGGTTTTCATAGTTTTTTCTTGCAGCTAGATGCAGATAATCATGTTCCCATGTCCTTGTTTCACTTGCACCAGAATGTGCCAATGTACCAATTAATCTTAAAACCCAACTCTGTCCATGATCCATTTGTTCCCCTGGAGGGCGGTAAAAACCAGGCTGCAGACTCACAAACCCGTGTATTTGGTTTGTACAGCAGCTGAAGAAGGGAGTGGTGACGCTGACGGTTCGGACCCGTCTCCGGAGCCCCAGCCTGACGCCCTGCCCCACCCCCACACTAATGAGTCGCTCTAGTTCTCCCAACTCTAACACCAGCGCTGGCACCCCTCTGCCCGCCGCCTTCGATGACAACGACTCACGCAGAGGCCCCGGGCCCAAAGACCGCATCATCATGGAGGTCACGCTCAATAAAGGTCAGCACCCGGTCGAAGAGTCCTGGGCACCCTCTCCCAAATACCCAATCCCAAATACGTCCCATTTTCCTCTCACTTAGAATTCAAGGCCACACAACACAATCCCTCTACTCTCCTACAGGAGCACAGCGCGATCAGAGTCTACTGAAACATGGAGCACTTATAGCTTGTAGTTATATGCATTAAGGCCCCTGGGGTGAACCATTTTGTAAGAACCTGTGGGATGTGTAAAGAAAAGTGCACAGTGAGCCAAAAATGTTGTCAGTAATCCTTTACGGCTTTTAAGAGAGCACAATCTAAAGGAATTGAACGTTGACTCGATTTCCTCATGATTTATTTACATGTTCATAACCAGACAGCGCTATCTAGTGGTCCTTCCTTATATGACATTAAATACTGAGTTGCTTCTATTTAATAGATTCAGAAAATCTTTCATATGCTCTGAACCTAGGGTGGTAGTAGCCTAGTGGGTAGGTTCGAATCCCACTTACTACCATTGTGTCCCTGAGCAAGACACTTAACCCTAAGTTGCTCCAGGGGGACTGTCCCCTGTAACTACTGACTGTAAGTTGCTGTAAATGCTGTAAATGAATCTGTGAACATTGTTAACAATACCTGATTTCTCAACATTGTATATTTTGCAGAATGCTTTATATGCTTATGAGGTTTATTTTTTCCATGTTTGGTATATCTTATGGTTGAAAGGGGTTGTCAGCATGTGTTAATTACTTCAGTTAAGGGGGAGAAGGGTTTGGGCTAATTAGTGAAATTTGCTGGCTCAGTGCACTGGTGAAACGCCCAGACTTTTCCACCTCTGCTCACGTAACACAGCCCTTCCTCTTTAGAGTGCTGACATGGACTTTTTTTGTGGTTGCCCAGCGCTGATGACAGAATTACCGCTAATTATGACTTGAAACAGTTAAACCTCAATGGACATTGTTAGAAATTGACAGTTAATTATGGTCTGGATGATTCACAAGATTCACCATGCCAAAAAAAAAAAGAAAAATGCAGCACCATGCTAAACTGTGAATGCCATCGTGGCAGCAGGACCATGAGCAGACCGGAGGGCCATTAGTACTGATCGACTGTTTGTGTGTGTGTTTATGTGTGTGTATCCTTTAGAGCCGGGTGTGGGCCTTGGCATCGGCGCCTGCTGTCTGACATTGGAGAACGCTGCTCCAGGGATCTACATCCACAGCCTGGCCCCCGGCTCAGTGGCCAAGATGGACGGCAGACTCAGGTACATTGGGCCCGGTCTCAGCCCAGAGACCAGTTAATGTTGTCTAGTGCATTTCTGCCAAACCTGTGTACAACGATAATGCTACAGAGTCCAACTCTGAAGGGTTTAGCTTCAAATGGACAGAAAATGATGAAAATTGGATCATTTGGATGGTTCTGCTCCTGTTCAGTTTTTAAATCAGGATTTCTACATATTGTAGACATGCATGAAGCAATGTGTGAAGCAAAACTGCTATGACCGACGCAAGAAGAATAGCAGCGGGACGGGCTTTTCACTACAGCACGGACCATGCATCATATCCAGTTTTGCACATTTTACATGGCATCTATTAACTACAGTCATGTAGACCTACTGCCGTATAAGCTACTAAACTACCTACTGCTGTATGATACTGCTATGGAAGATGGAGCAGGACTGAAAATGTTTCATCTAACCCGGGTTTCGTGCGGGTAGGGGGCTTTTGTCACAGTGAGTGGCATTGTCTGAGGGATATTTACCCCTGAGGTGACAAAAGAAAAACATTTCCAGTCCTCATGTTTCTGATGACATGTTGCATCAGAGAAATAGCTTAAAGCAAGAGCATGAAATCACATTTCTGTGATAAGCACTGACTATTCTACACACTCTACGCTCTGTGATGTTTGAAGCATACACTTAACTCCGACGGTCTGCCGTAATTAAGGAAGGGAGAGGCAGAAATTAGGAACCACTAGGGAAAGCGGGCCTGCAGTGTACATCACTGACCTCTCAAATATCTAAACAAAAAAATGTGTGTGTGTGTTTCACATGAAAAAAATATGTGTACTCGCTGTATATCGATGTGAAGTTTTTCCAGCCGTGTGCATTAAAAGAGTTTCAGCAGAATCCACAGTTGGGGTCCTTCTCTAACTCAGAGCATATCTGCTTTACTGTGCATGTGTGTGTGTGTGTGTGTGTGTGTGTAGCCGTGGAGACCAGGTACTGGAGGTGGACTCGGTCAGTTTGAGACATGCTGCTCTGAGTGAAGCTTACGCCATCCTTAGTGAATGCGGTCCAGGACCTGTGAGTCTGATCATCAGCAGGCACCCGAATCCTAAGGTAAGGCCACAGACACACACACACACACACACACACACAAAATTATATTCACACAGCAGCAGATTCTAAATATGTCCATGTTGATGATGTCTTGCACGTTCTTAACAGAAAATGGGCCAAAGTCAAGGAATCTCATTTTTTGCATTTTTTTTATGTGGTAAACACTGAAATGGGAACACCACACAGATCTTAACACGCTCATACACCCCCTCTCTTCATTTTCTAGTTCTTTTTTCTCCTTATTGGAGAATTGCCTCCTCTACTATAAAGGTGTTTTTGGGAGCGATTTCTGCTTGCCGACTAGGTGTAGGGATGGCGTCCGTGGGCGTCATCCTCTCATGTGAAGGGGGTCAGACGTCTTTGTCATATCTCGAGGCCCCTGGTTCCCCCCTGGAGCCCGCCTCTGGTACTGGAGGCTGGTGTGTGCACCTCCTTTTGACAGACCGGTGTATTATTAGACTGCCCTGCCTCTTGTGTTGGTGACAGCCAAGCGGGTGAGTGAACTGCACGCCCTCTCTGTGCATCTGACCTGCACTTCTGAGGGTGACGCAAAGGTGACTTCACGCCCCAATGCGGAATTCGTCCCAATAGTGTAAAATTCTTTCAGCTGCTCTCCAGTCGAGCTGCAGGCTTCGTACCCGCCTCCCTTCTCTTCAACAGGCTCCGCCCTGTACGTGCCCTGCGGGTGTACGTGAACAGGACTGGATCGACCAGCTTTTTGTTGCTAACCCCTCACGGGGTAAAGGTTTGTTCCTACGGCTTCTGTTGGCATGGGGGCGACTTTCTATATGGCATGTTAAGCGACTCAACCGCAAGAGATGGAAAGGTTAGGGTTCTCTTGATCGAGACATCTTTCCAGAATGCCCCGCTTGCATTCCGCGAGGAAGAGCTGGTTTCCAGTCCGGATGTCCCTCCTTTTCAGCTGGACACACACATTGGTGAGGAAAGGGGACCCATAATTGGAAGTTTGCAAATCCCGAAACATTTTGGGGCAGTGGTGGTCTAGCGGTTAAGGAAGCGGCCCCGTAATCAGAAGGTTGCTGGTTCAAATCCCGATCCGCCAAGGTGCCACTGAGGTGCCACTGAGCAAAGCACCGTCCCCACACACTGCTCCCCGGGCGCCTGTCATGGCTGCCCACTGCTCACTCAGGGTGATGGTTAAATGCAGAGGATAAATTTCACTGTGTGCACCGTGTGCTGTGCAGCTGTGTATCACATGTCACAACCACTTCACTTAAAAACTCTTTTTGCATGCACTGTGCTAGAATACTGTGCACTGGAAAAACTCTAGGGATGTGAATCTTTGCTGGCACCACCAGACCAGGTGTCCTCTTTTCCCAAGACATGTATCTGGAAAACTCTATCACGTCCCCCAACTTATTATCTAGAATTATCAGCTAGCCAACTAGAGTGAGAAAGAACCTGTCTTCAGGTTCTTCGTTTTCTCGGAGGCTGGGAGAGCTAGAGTGCAGATATAAATAGTGTTGCATAAATTCAACATTAGATATTTAAAATGCTTGAGGTCTTGGCACCATAAACTGGAAAATGTTTGTGTTTCATGGTTATTTCAGCCTGAGATTTTGGGGCTGTCTCGGAATGCTGAAATATCTCGGCACTTTGGTACTTTGGCTGACAGGAAGCAGAACTCTGTCAGTGTCCTTCGTTCGCCTCATCTGCATCTGAACTATGGCAGATTAACACGCGTTTATTACAACCTTCTGAAAGCTTCCATCCGTGTGGCCCTGGGATCCCCATTGCACCCCATGGGCTTGTGAGATGATCCGCTACACCTCATACCGAGCAGAACCGCTGCCATTTCTCTTGACAGCCATCAGGCAAGGCTGGACGTGCCAGGACACCCACATATATGAAAATACACCAAGGTGCAGAATGAAAGCTGGAATGTTAAATCTGATGAGCACGGCGTCAGCGGCTGCTTGTCAGTTGTGTGATTATGATGTCAGCTCTTTTTAATGAAATCCTCTCCCTGGGCACAATAGCTGAGCCATCACTTAATTATTGTTCATACAGGGCTCTGACTTAAATCCATCCTGAAATTTTTATTCTGTCTGGAACAGAGGATCACAGAGATATTTCCTGGGCTGCTGGATAACTGGGGATTGTGGCTCATTTTGACTCACTATCGCCATCTGGTGGCTGCTGGAATAAAACCCCGGTTTATTATAGCGTGGTTTTAGATTTGTGTGTGTTCAGTGGTTATAGAGTCTTTTTTCTATCTGTAGGTGTCAGAGCAGGAAATGGATGAGGTGATAACTCGCTCCATGCACCGAGACAGTCTGAGCAAGGAGAGCCACTCCTCACACACACTTGGTTTGTACTGTGTGTTGATCTGTACAGCGGCACGTCCAATTGTGATTAAATCTGACATCCATAAACAGGGTTTGGGCTTTTTATGTGTTCAGGTCTGCCATCAAAGAGCCCCTCTCCCTCGGTCAGAGCCCGGCTGGTCGACGGCAATTCCACACTCAGCTGGACGATGAAGAGGTTCCTGGAGCCAGCCAGCAGGGTGAACACTCAAGCTTTTATTCAGATCACTCGATATTCAATGATTTCTTTTTAAATCTGGACAGTGTCCCTTACAGACTGTAACACGCGTCTGTTTGTTCTCCCTGCAGCAGGGATCAGTGAGCTCGGAAGCGGAGCTCTCGCAGTATTTCTCCCACAGCGCTCCCAGCAACTCCTCGCTTTCCGAAACCATGGCGCTGGGCTCCAGCGACGACGATACGCTTCACCTGCGCAGCTGCAACACCTCGCTGGATGAGTCCGGAGTCCCAGCACTTGGTAACTCTCAAAAGCTTTGAATTATTTATTATGCATTCATTACTCTGGGTATTTTTCATGTTCATCTACATCACCGTAAAATTGCTGAATCCATTAAAAGCATAAGACATCTAAAATATAGACTATTATTTCATCCATGTATTAAAATGATCCTTTTTCAAATCATTTGGGTGTCATGTCATTAATCCCATTCCTAATGAAATACATATACAGTACAGGCCAAATGTTTGGACACACCTTCTCATTTTCTTTATTTTCATGACCCACATGATCTACATTAGTAGATTCTCACTGAAAGCATCAAAACTATGAATGAACACATGTGGAGTTATGTACTTAACAAAAAAAGGTGAAATATCTGAAAACATGTTTTATATTCTAGTTTCTTTGCTCTGATTACTGCTTTGCACACTCTTGACATTCTCTCGATGAGCTTCAAGAGGTCGTCACCTGAAATGCTTTTCCTACAGTCTTGAAGGAGTTCCCAGAAGTGTTTAGCACTTCTTGGCCCCTTTGCCTTCACTCTGCAGTCCAGCTCACCCCAAACCATCTGGATTGGGTTCAGGTCCGGTGACTGTGGAGACCAGGTCTCCACTTTTTGTTAAGTACATAACTCCACATGTGTTCATTCATAGTTTTGATGCCTTCAGTGAGAATCTACCAATGTAAATAATCATGAAAATAAAGAAAACACATTGAATGAGAAGGTGTGTCCAAACTTTTGGCCTGTACTGTGTGTATTCCCAGTGTCATGTGACTAGCTGTATGATATTGCTTAGAAATGAGCAATTTTATCATGGAACATAACATAACAAGTCATTTAAAGTCATGCACACTCATTTCCTCTTCAGGGCCATATAAGGACAGCTCGTGTGTTGGAGAGGACGGAGGTCGAGCGGTGGGTCGATGTTCTGAGGTGTCGCGCCAGACGAGCGTCAACAGCAGTCCCACCTCGGTCCGCAGTCCGCTCCTCCGTCAGCGGCGTGTCATTTGTTATGACGATGATCCCAGTGATGATGAAAATGACCCTGATGCTGACGTCCTGAGGGCTTCACTCTGCCAGAGGCCAAGGCACAACAGGGGCGTGTCAGACTCCGCCCGGTTCCAGGAGGATGACTCAGGTATAGTCATTGCCACGTCTTCTGTGGAAGTGGACGAGGACAGTCAAGACGGGGGACAGTTCCAGCGCCATGTTAGCAGTGACAGCGGTGCCACGCCCATCTATGGCAGCTCTGTCGAATCAGACGACGGTCACAGTCCAGCTGAGGTCCAGACGGTCCAGACGGTCCAGTCTCCCTTCACGCCCTTTTGCAGCTTTGAAGATGGCGCAGCCAGCATGGCTGGAGGAGGGACGGGAGGTGGGGGAGGGACAACTGCATTAGGTCTGAGGAAAGACACACAGCGGGACGGGCCAGCGGAGCCCAAACGCTCACCGAAGCTGGAGCACAAGGCTGTGACACGGGTCAAGAGCATGATGAGCATCGATTGCCCCAGCACCTCACAACGGACCAAACCTGAAGATCCCTCATCGGCGCAGCCTAGTGCGACGCGACCCACGTGCCGCGGCCCCGCCCACTGCCGGCGGGGGGAGTCTAGTGAGCTTGCGGGGATCTGCACCATCGAAACTGTAGTGCTAAATCGTACCGAGAGTGAGTCCTTTGGCCTTGACCTGGAGATTAAATCCTCCCCGCTTAAAGTCATCATCACCGGCCTGAGGCCAGGGGGTGCCGCTGAGAGGGTGCGTCTCTTTGCTTTTAATCTTTTTCAAAAATATGTTTTCAATTAAAAAATCGTAGTATATGTTATTGCAAGGCATCATAACCTGGAGATTCCTTCTGCATTGGGCTACCATTGCAAAGTAGGTTTCATAAACAAACCATCTTCTGTCCTGCTGTCCAAAAAGGAGTCCAGAGGAAAGATGAATGTCGGCGATGAGATCGTGACAATCGGGGACATGCCAGTCTGTTCGTCTTCCTACCAGGAAATCTGCGAGCTGATGCACAACCTGCCCGTCACCCTGACTTTGGAGATCAAGAGGCCAGTTTCAGGTGAGCTGTGTGGTGGGATGCACAGATGGACTTTCTTTTCCTGCCCATGTAGGGTTGATTCCAATGTTCACGTATCAAAACTAAACTGTACAAATCTAGAATGTTCCCCAGAGCAGTATAGTATTTTCACAGTTTTCTAACATTTGAGGAGAACCTCAAAACTCCTTGGTTGTGTGGGCTTAGTTGTGAATCTTCTACTCACCACCCAGTGTCCTTAGACTCATTTTCCAGCCCCCAACAAAATCCTCCTCCATCATTCCGACAACTGTCCACACCAAGCCTAACACAGCAGCAGCTCCTGGTTTCTGTGTGCAGCACCACCCTCTGGTTGTGATTAAGACGCCAGTATGTCTTTCCTCATGCTGCCTAAAGACGTAGGAGCACAGCAGGCTTTCCCTTGCTTCCAGTGCCCTTCTCCACCTCAAAAGGAATTACAAACAACTGGCTTTGTATCCATGGTGACTATTGATTCACTTACTACAATAGAGAGTAGTTGTGTAGAGCCACGCGTAGGCCTGTGGTTCCTATGCGCACTAGTTTCGCTCTAGATGCATAGATGACAGTTGGCTTGGTGATGTTGCTGTGAGTAGGATCTGACCGTGCACTGCCGAGTGTGTTCATGTTCCTTGAGCCAAATCTTACTTGAGGAAATCTTATTTGTGTTTCTGCGGGATGTGTTGGCTGATTGCAAACTTCGAGGCAAAGTTCAGCTTTCTGCTTCGCCGTGAAATGTTTTCCTGAGCTTTTATTGGCCTGCTGAGAGAGGCAGTGCAAAAGTTTTACAGGATCATGTGAAATGCACAGTATTTCTTTTAACCATTATCCTGGTACATTACACCTGAGTGCTCTTGAACAAACTACTCACAGCAAAACCCCAATGCAATAGGAGTAGAAGGATGTGCTAGTTTTACAAATCTGTCCCTGCATGCATGTATGTATACAGGTATACATACGTTGTCCATCCTCTACAAGTGCATGGTATATGTATGAAACTGAAGCACCTTCTGTCATGTCGTCACTTTCACTGTGTGGAAATAAGTCATGTTCAAGTCTGTTTTTTTTTTATTGTTGCTCCTGTGTCATAAATTAAAATTTCGCTTTGAGCTCCACCAATGATGAACAGCATTCCGTGCATTTGCTGCCATGCATAAAAGGTTTAAGCCAGACATGTGACTGAGGTTAGATGACTTTTGCCCGTAATGACACAGAATATGGGATTGAGATATGCAGCATAACATGGGTAGTCTTGCAGGCAGTAGAAGTTAGAACAGGGCTTTTTGGTTTTATCTACCAACAATAGACCTAAATGGACTCATGGCAGCCTATGCATTACTCATTCATACTGAGAACTCTGAGCAAGCTGGAAATACGGTGATGCCTTATAGAGTTAAATAACATTTAAGTCTTTAGTTGTTTCTTGCACGTGTGTCACAAGTCGATTTACCATCAAAATCATTTTGAAGGTCAAAATCTGACACACAATCAAAGCCACAGATAAATTTTTATCCAATGGAACAGCACATGCATTTGTAAAGGCAGATGTAAAAGGCAGACCCAGGGTTTCACCTGCAGATACTTGCGCTCAAGTTTGGATGTCAGAAATGTGTAATTTGAGCCAGGAGCTTGAAGGTATTTTTGGGATAATGGAAAGAGGTCAGTGGGAATGAGTTTCCAGAGGAATGTTGATTTATAAAACAGAGGCAATGTGTTGGCTCTTGCCTTCTGCCTGTCCATACTTAATTGTTGCTGATTGATAATAATGCAATTTCATGAAATGCAGGCTAAATAATTCTGTTTGTAAAAGGGTCTCTTAGCAGCTGTGGGAATTCAGTGAAAGAACAGAACATATTAAAACATTTCATTGGTTTCCCTCCATAACAGCTGTAGATCGACTTTCTAGTCTGATGATGTCATCGAGTTGTGATGAACTTTCCAGAACAGACCCTTCTAGAATTTCTTTACACGAGAGCGACATTGCGGAGAGAAAAAAGGCTACTCGGCCAGGAAGTGACCTTTGCGAGAATCGTTCAAGGCAACCCCACACACACCACAGCGATGTGCCCGTTACCAACATTGATGATGTCATAACCGAACTCTCCTCTAATGAGTCATGTGTCAAACTCTCATCCACCATCCAAACTCAGCACAGCGACTGCACAGCGACCCCCTTGGACAGGGGCAACCCATGGGAAGCTGACAGCAGCTCAGGTCCGGGCCTGTCACACTTCTCTATGCTGGACTCCGGTAACAAAGGCTGCCTGCAGCCGGTGGGCAAAATGTTCTTAAACAGCTACTCCAGGAACTACAGCGGCCTGACAGACGACTCGGCCCACGAGGGGCAGCTGAGCACTGCCGCCAAGCACATGTACGATGTGGTGGATGACAGTGACTCGGAAAGTGACTCCACCACCGATAAATGCACTCTGGTAGCGAGCGCCGAAAGTGGCGATTCGGAGGAGGAGGTGGAGTTCTGCTACAGCAGCCAGGGCCTGAGAGAGCACAGCCGGTTAAAATATGCCCCCCTCTGTGGTTCTCCCGCGGTGACAGACGACCAGAGCAGGGAAGCAGCTCAGCCTGCTGATGAGATCCAATCTCCAGCGTTGGACAGGAGCTGTGATAAGACCTCTAACCAAACGCCAGCCCTCCCAGAATCCCACAGGGCACTGTGTCTTCCATCCTCAGGGGGGGCGGCAGTCAGTGAGCACAGTAACGTAGTAGGACCTACTAAAGAGGAGACTGACATCACTCCATTAAATCAGGGTACTGTACAAAAGTCCCTTGCTGTGGAACCAGTTACCTCCGCCCAATTAGGACCGTTCCCAGCAAGTGTATCATCGTGCCCTTCGAATGACAGCAGTGCTAGATCCAGAGCCAGGGTAGAAGATGGAGGTCGGAGGGTCCTGGACCAGAATAGACCCCTCTCACAGCCTCTCACAACTACGGACCTGAAAGGTGTAAATGGTACCTCTGTCCAAGTCCTCCTGTCAACCAGCAAGTCCAAAGGCCAGAGTCAGAAGTCTCAGAGCAGTGCGCCCAGGCTGAAAGGGCTGACAATAAAAAGCAAAGCTCCGGAGCAGGCAACCAGCAAACCTGGCCGAGGTGATGGTGCGGTGCCAAGGAAAACCACCAGCTCCCCTGTCCAGTCCCCCAAACTGCAGGCCAGGAAGGCAACTTCAGCCCCCAGCCCGAAGCCCTGCAGGTCCGTGGGGAAAAGTGGGGTGACTTCAGGGAAACCGGGGGACCGGGCTCAGGAGAGGGCCACCTCTAACGCGTCACGGTCAACCTGTGCTGAAAACACTGCGAAGTACTCGAAACCAGTCACTACGGCTGTTTCAAAAGTAAAGGAAAAAACCGAGCCGTCCACCACCACCACCGTGCAAAGGACTTTCATCGAGGTGCGACTCTCGTCTTCATCCTCATCTTCATCGTCCACGCCCGTCTTGGCACGCAAAGAGACCGTGACTGCCCACGAGCAGCTGAACGTTCTCACCGATCTAAAGTCTGAAAATCCGCAGAACTCCTTAGATCAGGTGCATCCTGATTGTAACTCATTAAATCCCACGCTCGGCGTTAACGAACTGACTGATAAATCCTGTTCCTCCACCAGCAACGGGCCCGTTCACAGAAACTCCAGCACTGTGGATGCAGCGGACCACCTCGACGGCAGCAAATCCAAGTTGTACCTCAGAGCAGTGGAGCGAAGGAGCTACTTGACAGATGCCAGCAGGGTCTCGGACCCCAACCCATTCTCTGTTCGACAGAGGATCAAGTCCTTCGAGAACCTTGCCAGCTTTGACCGGCCGGTGGTGCGGTGCATCGACATCCAGTCCTACGCCGTTGGCTCCAAGCCCCCGCTCAACCGCAGGCTGTCGGGCTATCTGGGCCCCGTCAGTTCCGGCACCTTCGACAGCCACTCGCTGAGGAGGAGCTTCAGCTCGTGCGTCGACAGTCTGAACACGCCCCATTCGTCACCGCAGACGCAGAAGGCGGGTACCGACCCGGAGGTCCCTAATGCCGAGTGTTGTGAAGGCGCCACCCTTGAGCAGAAGTCCATGAACGGGTCTTCACAGCCGCAGACTGAACGCGCCCCCCACACGCCTCCCGTGCTGAGGCACCGGAACTCACGGGGTGGCATGTCCCGGTCCAGGCTCCGGGAGCTCCGGGCATTGAGCATGCCTGAACTCGACAAGCTCTGCTCCGAGGGTTTCTCTAGTGACCCAGGAAACGTCATCTTTAAAACTGAACTTGAGATCTGGCCCCAAAAGCCCACAGACCCCTCAGCGGGGCCCCCCGAGGAACTCGTCTCCACCAGGCCGATTGAAAGCAGCTCTTGTCCAGCTAGATGCACCGAGGACCAGTTACAGGCCCAGACCAATGGCAAGACGCCAGGACTGACCAGCTGGACCATGAAGTGAGTAGCATAAGCATGTCCCATCATTGCCCAGGCCAGTACTGTAGCGGTGACCCCATGTTCATGTGTTCTGGGCAGTCTGGATGACCTGTCTGCTGCTCCTGAGGGACTGAGGAAGTTGCAGGACGTCCTCTGTGGCGTCGGGGCTAAAGTGGACGCGGAGAATCTGGTCAAGCAGATGTGCACACACGCCGAGGTAATGGAGTCGCTCTACTCTCCGCTCAATCTCAGTTTAGAGCCACTTCAGTCCCGAGAGGAGGCCTGGAGCCTCGCAGGCGATCTGCACTGTTTTGCTTTGTCCTTTCATCTTTAATCATTTGTTTTAATGGCAGCGATGATCAAAAGCTTTCATTTGTCCCATTCTTTGAAGCTTCAAGTGCATCTTATTTATCCTACTCAACAAGAGTGCATGTGCTTTAGAGGAGGTAGCATTTAAGGCAGTGGTTCTCAACCTTTTTTTGCAGTGGGCCGCACGATGTCCAAGTTCAAGTCTCACGGGCCGCATATTATTTACATATGACGTCATCAACGCTCAATAACCAAATATTATGCATCTAAAATTATTACAATTAGATGTATTATTATCATTAGAGAGTATAATTCTACTTACCATTAATGGGACATCTGATGTTGTCGGGAGTCGACCAATTTGGTGAAATTCGGCTCAAAAGGAGTAACAGCACAATGAAGTTGTGACTGTAAGTTGTAGTCTGTAAGACGCGCACGGAAACGTGACTTGATGCGCGTCACTGCAGAATATGTGGATCCAAATATGGAATGCAACGACTCTTTTTGTTTGCATGTGTTCCTTCATTAGTATTTTCCTCACATCTTTTTTTCTCCTCTAATAACAAATTGATCCATTTTGATCGTAAGTTGATGATTGTTTTAAATCTGTCAGAGCGCGTGTGTGCGTTAGCGGTGTAATTGCATCAGTTCATAGTTGCGTCAGTTCTGCGCATATATGAAAACATGATCACCAAAATGATTTTATGTGACAAAATTATTGTTCAAAGTTTGTTTAATACATTTATTTGTTTAATGCATTTTTAAAAATGAATTGTAAAACCATTTATTATAATTTTATTTATTTAACATTTATTTATTTATTTATTTATTTTACGTGGTCAGCATCGCGGGCCGCATTTGCATTTGTAACGGGCCGCAGGTTGAGAACCACTGGTTTAAAGCAACATTTCAATTATTTACATACAATGGGGATTTTATCATCATGCCAACAATATTTATTAACAAGGTGTACTGTTGAGAGTTTTTAGATTTAAAATATGAGTGTGTGGTGTGTGATGGTTCTTTTTTGAGAGGGAATGTTCTGTCTCTTTAGACGAGCGATGGTGTCTTCTTTGTGGTGCTAATGAAGGAGGAGGGCTCAGGGCTGGGCTTCAGTGTCGCTGGAGGTGTGGATCTGGAACAGAAGTCAGTCACTGTAAGCCGAGAGATTTTCAGTGTCATAAATGTGCATGATGTGTAATTCTCACATCTGTGGTTATTTTAATAACAGTGTAAACTGTGAAACTGTAAATCATTGGAATTACATGGACCTGGCACTGAATGCTTTCACTCTCTGCCCTGTTTCGACAGGTCCATAGGGTTTTTACCCGGGGCGTTGCTGGCCTGGAAGGCACCATTCAACGTGGAGATGCAATTTTATCCATAAATGGGACCAGCCTGAGAGGACTGACCCATGGAGAGGCTCTGACCTGCCTCTATCAAACTCGGCAGGCCAAGCAAACTCTGTTGGTCATCCAGAGGACGAAGGACAACAACCCACCATCCCCCAAACATGAGCTGATGGCCCAGCCTGCACACTGTGCTGCACATAATGGCAGAGAGACAGGAACAGGTACTTCATAGACACCCATGCCAAAATGATCAATAATTACCTTATCCAGAGCGACTTACAACCAGTAGTTACAGGGACAGTCCCCCTGGAGACACTCAGTGGGGTTTGAACCTGTGACTTTGAGTTCATCTTGTTGATAGCGAGTGTCTTGCCCAGTAGGCTACCACCAACCTGAGAAAGGCCTGCAGTTTTTTTTATCCCATGTGTGCTGTGGTGTGCGGTCTACATACTATGTGGTTTGCTTTCCACTTGAACCTCTTCCTCTGCTTTGTCATATTGGGGCTGTTGCTCTCTCTCCTGTATATTTCAGCTGTAGCTGTAGGTCCCAATGGGGAACTCAGTGTGCAACTGCAGAAGACTTCTGCTGGCCTGGGCTTCAGCCTGGACGGGGGCAAAGCCTCTGCCTACGGGGACAGACCACTTAATATCAAACGGATGTTTAAAGGTAAAACAATCAGTTGTCTGTTTCCTTAATTATGGCCTCCTTAAACATGATTATTTAAGTTTTACACATGAATCCATATTTAAACATGTTCTACAGACTCCAAATTAAATCAGACCGCAGGCAAGTTCTTCTCCACTAGAGGGAGCCATTCACCTGCAGCACAAATCCACATTCCGTATTATCATAAGCAGGACGTCGTTTACATTTACGCCATTTTTCAATCACTTACAATCAGGGACAGGGAACTGCCGCTGTCTCCAGGGACAGTTCCCCTGGAGACAGGGGCACAGCGAGTTAACCCCTAGCGCAACTGTTGTGCGATGCAGTTGTTGCTGTTGACACTGTCTCTAACTCAACCCAAACTTTCCTCCTCACCTCAGGGGGCGCAGCCGAGCTCTCCGGGGTCATTGACGTTGGAGACGAAGTGCTGGCCATCAACGGGCGCTCCCTGCAGGGTCTCATGCACTACGATGCCTGGAATATCATAAAGACGGTGTCCGAGGGTCCGGTGCAGCTGGTCATCAGAAAGCCCAGGACGTCTGTGTGACCACCGCCACCGTCAATTCCAAGCCCAGATTTAATTGGCCTATATGTGAATACATAAGACCATGGACTTTTTGTACAATTTTTATGATAAACTGACATATTTTGAAAGGGGTTCAGAGCAAACGTCCAAACACAAAGACAGGGTAGACCGTGATTCATATTTATTACCAAAACTCAAGAAAAAAAAATTCTCTGAAGTGTCTTAAGAGTAGGAACCATGTCTTTTTCTGGTCATTTTTAGGTTTTTACATCATTCATGAATATCTGTGTGGAAAATGAAATTCTAAAGCTTTGTGCCATCGTTCATAATTTTATTTTCCCAGTGGTTCATTTCTTTGCTCTTTTGATTTTAAACTTTTTTTTACCGTTATCTACACTGCATGTGAACAAAAAGCAGTTTTTTTCCAATGACATGGAAGCACCTTCTTCCTCAAGTTCTGGACTTTCTTTCAGTCACCTATTCATGGATAAAGCACCGTCTCCTGGCCTCCTGGAGCTGCTCACTCACTGGCTGCTCTTCCACTACTCTACTTTTTATTATGTGCACCTGTAGTATGAAATTCCAATGATCAAATTCAGAGGGGAGAGCTGTGACACATGAAAATACAAAAGTAAAAGTGAGGGCAAAGTAGACTGCATACATATATGATTGAATTTTAACAGCTCATTAATTGTTTAATTAAATTTTCCCATACATTCCGCATATATGTCCCCACAACCATCCTGTCAAATAGAAACTGCATCATCATGTTGGTGTAGAATTACCCTTTGACCTCCGTTCCTCGACCAGTCTGACATAGGGCCCATGACCTTCCGCCCCACGGGGGCTTTTAGGGGCACCTCTGTTGGTCACCATACTTTATCCCCGAGCACAGACTCTGATTTCAGCTCTGCCTTGAGTTTTTATATATTTCTAATGAAATCATTCTTTTTCTGTATTGTATGTGCGTGTGTGTGTGTGTGTGTGTGTGTGTGTGAATGGAAAACAACAGCAGTGTGTCACCTAGGTGTGAATGGAAAAAAACAGCAGAAGGAGAAATATATAAGAAATAAATATTTAATTTCTTCTTCTGTTGATTTTCCATTCACGGGTGGAGGAGCATCAAGATGTTTAACGGGGTTTCTGTGAATGATCCCTTTCATTTGTAAAGATGCTACACCGATGCTGTAGACACAGAGTACTTGAAAGGTGTCCGTGTAAATATTGTGGACCCCGCAAGCGACGGATTAAATTAATTTTCTGGGCTTTTGAGTGGAGCCGTGATTTGTACAAAGTGAGCAGCTGTAAATGAACTGAAATGTGATGTGTGTTTGGGACCTGGAGCCCGGTTTTACACAACATGCTCTTGTGAACATTAAATCCCTTTGAGTGCGGCGAGTGTATATTGCTTCATGGTTGATAAAACCTCACGTCAGTTTCCTTGCCTCTTCTGATCTTTCGTCCAGTCCCTTCTGTTAAAAAGGTTACCAGTACAGGTTGTTCAACACAGACTCAACATCAAAACCACTGACGAGCCAATACCATGCATTACCGTGATTCCAGTGGTGCCTGGCCATAGAAGTGACATTTCCCGATGGGAGTGACCACGTCTCAGCTGGATTATGCGTCCTGCCACACTGCGGAAAACTGTACAGGAACTGTTCCAGGAATATGTCAGCATGATTGAGAGGTCCAGTCCGTGGAGGCTGCAGATGCCACTGGACGCCTTCAGAGGACCTGCTTCTTTGAGCCAGACGAGTTTATAACTGATCAGTAAATAACATCCCCCTAAAAGCATGTTAATTGTTTCTATGTTAACTAGTTCCCCCTTTAATAAGCTCATAAAGTGAAATCAGCCTTTCAATCACATTATGAACCAAGATCTAAAGCCACTACTGAAGGATTTTATGTTGTGTAAGATGTCGAGAACTCTCCTGGTGCAGAGTTGCAGGAAATGCTCAGTTCTGGCGGACCCTGGGCTCTGCGGCTCAGGTCTTCTGGTCCGTAATTATCGGCTGGTGGAGAGGTTTCCATGGAAGCCCTTTAAACGCTGTCCCACCCTCTGGGATGGGCGCTGTGCAATCCCGCCTGAGGCCGTCATTAAGTCCTGACAGGAAATCCCGAGTTCCTTGTCACTAATTCTGTCAAACACACGTCCAAACTCCTTCTCCTTCAATCACTCATGTTCCTTTTCTTTCCCTTTCATCTGAGTTCCTGAAACACCTCACGGTGTGCATTACTTGTAGACAAATTGTGACCCTGGACTGAAATGGCGGGGCAGGCGTGGCGGTAAATTTCCGTTCCTCTGCATTGCTAGCTTAACCCTGACTCAGCTATTTGGTCCGCAGTTATGCTTATTTCTCTCAGGCTTTCAGTGGTACACATGAACAGTCCTGTACACACACACACACACACACACACACACACACACACAGCAGGAGAGATTGTGTACTCCAAACATCTCCCAAAGTTCACTGCAGCTACTGCAGGTCCAGAGTAAATTATGTTAAAATCTGTAGTCATCAAGGCACTAATGATGTTTTACAAGATGCTTTATAACATATTTACATCCCTGTTGTATCTGTGTGCTTCTAGATGTGCAGCGATTGCAAAATCTGGTAGTTACTGAACATGTTGGTGTTGTTCTGATGCGGAAGCGACTCGTCTCTGTAGGTGTCTTAGGAGCAATCGAGGTTATTGTGATCTTTACAGCTGTTTTTATGTCTGTAATGAGCATTTAGAGATACATAAAATTGTAACAGAAAAAATATCACACAGACTGAAATACCATAAAAAAAGGAACATAATAACTTGACAAAACCATGCAAAAGGTACAGTACAGGCCAAAAGTTTGGACACACCTTCTCATTCAATGTGTTTTCTTTATTTTCATGACCATTTACATTGGTAGATTCTCGCTGAAGGCATCAAAACTATGAATGAACACATGTGGAGTTATGTACTTAACAAAAAAGGTGAAATAACTGAAAACATGTTTTATATTCTAGTTTCTTTGCTCTGATTACTGCTTTGCACACACTTGGCATTCTCTCGATGAGCTTCAAGAGGTCGTCACCTGAAATGCTTTTCCAACAGTCTTGAAGGAGTTCCCAGAGGTGTTTAGCACTTGTTGGCCCTTTTGCCTTCACTCTGCGGTCCATCTCACCCCAAACCATCTGGATTGGGTTCAGGTCCGGTGACTGTGGAGGCCAGGTCTCCACTTTACATAACTCCACATGTGTTCATTCATAGTTTTGATGCCTTCAGTGAGAATCTACCAACGTAAATGGTCATGAAAATAAAGAAAACACATTGAATGAGAAGATGTGTCCAAACTTTTGATTATTGAGTCCTGATCTATCCCCGCTGACACCAGTTAAGCTTAATGAATCAGGACTTAATAAAACCCGTAAAGCAGCACTCAGACATTGCTGCTGCATTAATGTGGGCATTTCTGTACCTTTGTGTGTTAGTTTATGTTCCTGGTCTCGTGCCTCATGCCTGTGGTTTTTTCCCTTTGTTTTGGCCCTTGTGCCATTTTCATTTGTGTTAGTTAATAAATCCCTTTTTCCCAGATGTCCTGACGAGTCATTTCTCTTCTATGTGCAGATAATGGTGAGTCTACAGGTACAGTATAGTGTCTGGCATCATATGTGCAAAATTCAAAAGCATAATTTCTGAAGGAATGTGTGTAAAGTGCAAAAGTAGAAGAGAAGCAACTGAGTTAAACACAAGGCCAGCATCTGAGAGCAGAGTTGAGTGGGCTGTACAGGAAGTCTGGGCTCTTCTGTGGTCATACTGGCCTCTCTCCGTGTTTCTTCTTCCTTTTTGCTAGTTTCTCTCTTGTTTTTAACAGTCTTGCATTTTTATGCTCCGGTTTAGATGAGAATGAAATTTGTCTCTCGGCAGAAGTCATGATCCGGCAGGCGTTCTGCAGCTGAGGCTTCATTCCTCTGCACCGGGCCAGCTGGTGGGGCGTTCAGACCCTGCCGCTCGCTCCAGATTTCAGCCTTTCTGGCCCATTAACACACAGCAGAGGCTAAACTAATTCCAACACAGTCACAAGTGTAAAATAATAACTTCCATTAAAGCAATTCCCGTGAAAGAGGACTATCTGATGGTGGATAGTTATGGGGAAATTGCCATTAAACGGGTTCCGGTGCAGCAAGAGAACGGCCTGTTTCCTGCCTCTGTTCTCTGTTAACTGTGCCGAGTTGCACAGTTAAAAGGGTGCAGTGGGTTTGCAGCTTCTTTTGCCCCCCCCCCCCCCCCCCCCCCCCCTTTTTTTTTTGGCATCAGTATTTTATGGCTGCTGAAACAATGGAAATGTTCCTGGAGGGTCTTGGCACTGTTGAAGACTGTGGCAGGTTTTAGCCTGTGGTTTGCCGAGCGTGCATTAATGCCTGTCTGTCTGTGTGTGTGTGTGTGTGTGTGTGTGCGCACTTTTTACTGCCCCACTGAGAGAGCTGAGAAAGTGTAAGTGATGCAAATGAATGTTCTTGTGAGGAGCCATGCGCTCACCTGATCAGTATGCAGCGTGGGAGACAGACAGACAGCGTCGCTGCCGCTGTTAGGAAACGTCTATTTTTAAGCCAGGAGAGTGATGAGCGAGGTGGGGGTGCGTTGCATCTCACGCTCGTGCTTAACCTGTCCTAATAAATTCATACAGGCTGCATCAGCGTGGCATCGCGTTACCCAGTTTCATTCAGGAACATGTTCTTTCCGCATCTTCTGTATTTCTCCCCCTGTGCAAATGCTGTGTACTTTTTACATGGGCCTTTATTTCTGCATATGTAATATATTAATTCACATTATATATATGTATATATTCTGTGTATTTTTCTTGTTATGGGATTATCTAAACTCTGGCATATTTACTGTGTAGTGTGAAATTAGTTGGTTTAATACGATGAATACACTTTTTTTGTGTGTGTACAATTACCATTAGCACTACTTTAATACATGAAATATACTGATTCATGCCCATAAACTGTAATGCAGCCCCAGGGCAGATTCAGTGTAAAGTAAATTCATTTTAAAGATCCATCACTCAAGCCGTCAGTGCAGACTGCTGCAGATGGGCGTCGACTTGTTCCAAATGTGACAGTTTCAGTGCCTGCTTATTTCCTGTTGGTTTGTATATTAAGTCACATGATGACTTCGGTGATAAGGCACCAGCCACACGCGATAAACGAGGAGGGACTGGAGACCCGACGCCGCTGAAACAAAATATGCACAGTTCACCATCACATCTCCTCACCAGACATGAAATAATTTAATTTTAAGTTATTTATTTTAAATAAATTAAAATGAAATAACAGAAACAAGGCTTACTGTTAGAATTGTTTTTGAAATGGGATATAAATCTAATGATATAGTCAAGATATAGTCAACGAGATGAGTGCAAACCAGAATCACTTTATTCAAACTTTATTCAAGAAGATGAAAACTACAATGAAAATATACTCGGTTCAAAATAAAGGGAACACTTAAACAACACAATGTAACTACAAGTCAATCACACTTCTGTGAATCAGACTGTCCACTTTGGAAGCAACAATAAAGGCGTGGTTCTGCAGGTGTTGACCACAGACCACTTCTCAATTCCTATGCTTTCTGGCTGGTGTTTTGGTCACTTTTGAATTCTGCCGGTGCTTTCACTCTAGTCTACAACCCACACATGTGGCTTGGATCAACCAGGATGGCACATCAATGCATGCTGTGGCAAGAAGGTTTGTTGTGTCGGTCAGTGTTGTGTCTAGAGCATGGAGGCGCTAAAAGGAGACAGGCCAGTACATCAGGAGACATGGAGGAAGCAGTAAGAGGGCACCGTTTGAGTGTCTGCTCAAACGGTCAGAAACAGACTTCATGAGGGGGGTATGAGGACCCAACGTCCACAGGTGGGGGTTGTGCTTACAGCCCAACAGCGTGCAGCACATTTGACATTTGCCATCACAGATGAAATCAGGTTCACATTGAGCACATGTGACAGACGTAACAGAGTCTGGGGACGCCGTGGAGAACGTTCTGCTGCCTGCCACATTTTCCAGCATGACCGGTTTGGCAGTGGGTCAGTAATGATGTGGGGTGGCATTTTTTGGGGGAGGGTGCACAGCCCTCCATGTTCTCGCCAGAGGTAGCCTGACTGCCATTAGGCTCTGGGTTCCTTCTAATGCAAGACACTACTAGACCTCATGTGGCTGGTGTGTGTCAGCAGTTCCTGTATCAGGAGCATGACCAGGCGTTGTAGGGAGTTCATACAGGCACTTGGAGGCAACACCCACTATTGAGCCTCATTTTGACTTGTTTTAAATACATTACGTCAAAGTTGGGTCACTGTGTAGTGTTTTTTTTTACTTTCATTTTGAGTGTGACTCCAAATCCAAACCTCCATGGCTGTTGATATTTTTTGTGTGATTTTGTCAGCACATTCAACTATGTAAAGACCAAAGTATTTAATAAGAATATTAAATAAGGAAATATAAAATGATCGATTATGAGATTAGCAGGCTGCGAGATAATTTTACAGATGAGATTAGCAGGCTGCATACTGTCAGGATCCGGTCCGAAATGGGGGTTACTCCGGTCCGGGTCAGGATCAGGATCCGGACCGGAGTTTCATTGTTGTCCTGTGTAATGTTCCCTAATCGTTTTCACCTGTGTTAATTGTATAAAGCTGCCCTGTTCGTTTCTGTCCGCTGTCAGGTCTTTGAAGTTATGTTCTATGTTCACCAGTGTCTTCGTCTCGGATGTCTCCCCTGTCCTGTGATTCACCAATTAAACCCCTGTTCCGTGAAGTCAGGCGAAAGCGTCCTTCATTCTTCGTTCCTCGTCACTCCTCGTCCTCCTCTACGTTCACCCGCCGCGTCATTCCCGCATGGACGTGACAGAAAGACCTGACCCACATTTGGACGCCACCTGACGCAGCCCCGCTGAGATCGGAGGAGCCGCGACTCGCCGGGAGGACACCGCCAGCTTCCTTGTCCCTGGCCTTCCATGGCTTCATGTTCAGCAGGGTCCCGACCCCTGCCTCTCAGTCCCGTGTCTGGCGGCGTTGAAGGTGAGGAGCGGCCATTCAGCGGGGCGAGCCGGAGACTGACAGGGAGCGGCGGACGCATGCGGACGGTGGACGAGGTGCCGGTACCACACTGGCCCGAAGCCGTCTGCACTGAAGAACCGCCGCTCGTCCATCATGAATACTGGACCATTCGTTCATTCAGTCATTTATCATTCTGCTCTGTTCATCTCATCTTTTCCGGTTTTCGAATCGATTCCATTCGATTCCTCCTGTCTACTCGGACCATTTAAGACTGTGTATGGACTTTTCCCCCCTCCTTCATGGACTGCTCCGTCTGGCCCGCCAGGTGTCGTGCCATAAAAGGGGGGATTCTGTCAGGATCCGGTCCGAAATGGGGGTTACTCCGGTCCGGGTCAGGATCAGGATCCGGACCGGAGTTTCATTGTTGTCCTGTGTAATGTTCCCTAATCGTTTTCACCTGTGTTAATTGTATAAAGCTGCCCTGTTCGTTTCTGTCCGCTGTCAGGTCTTTGAAGTTATGTTCTATGTTCACCAGTGTCTTCGTCTCGGATGTCTCCCCTGTCCTGTGATTCACCAATTAAACCCCTGTTCCGTGAAGTCAGGCGAAAGCGTCCTTCATTCTTCGTTCCTCGTCACTCCTCGTCCTCCTCTACGTTCACCCGCCGCGTCATTCCCGCATGGACGTGACACATACCGGCTCTGAACGTTTGCATGCAATCCCTGTGTTCATCGGTTTCCTCCTGCCATCCTAAGGCACATTGTGTGAACTGGTGACTCTAAATTGGCTGTAAGTGTGAGTGTGTGAGAGAATGATGTGTGAATAATGTTTGTATGTGTGCTAATTGGTGGGCTTTTGGTGTCCCGGGATGGGCTCCAGAGACCAAGACAATGCACTGGATTCAGCGGATATGCAAATCACTCACTATGCATATCCCATTAATTGAAGGAAGGTTTGAGACAGCCAATAATTTATTTGCACAATGGTACAGTAGTTGTCGCCAGATAAATTTGAGTGTCATCAGCATGACTATGATAAGCAATCCTGTTGTCCTTGAGAATTTGGCTGAGTGTTGGCATATAAATGCTGAACAAGCGAGGTCCTGGAAGTGAACTGGATCAGATATCCGATTCGGACCACAGCTACCTCAGGCACGATAACACAACAGCAATCACACATAAATAACCTATAAAAGTGAATGCTCTGTAAAAGTGAATGGTGTTGAGTGAGCAAATTTTGATATGAGAAACGGCTCTGTGGTTGAATGAGTTTGAATATGGGTGATCAGACGTCGCTCTCCCCTTCCTTAAAGGCAGTCTACCGTGACGGCAGAAAAAGAGAATGGTGCAGCAGCCCAGATGCTGTTGAGGAAGAGACCTTTTTCGTTTGGACAAGAAACAGCAGCTCCCCTCGTGTCGAAACTGCTTCAGCATGCAGGGTGTGTGCACACATGCCCCCAAACACGATCCATCAGTGAGAGCGAGCTGAAGGTGTGCTGTCAGACACCCGCAGTAACAAGAAGCTGCATTGTGTTCAATAAGCGCTGCTTTAATTAATGCATCTATTACAGCCCTTCCTCACAGCAGATGGCATGGTGCAGGTAATGCACCTAAAACCACAGATGCAGGGCCCAGGAGCATGCTGTGTGTGTGAACTTGTGTTGTCTCATCCTTTCCATACATTAAAAGGTTAATGACTCGAATTGTTAATGTGCTTTCATCACCACAGTTGGCTGTTGGAGTGGAAGCTGCAGAGAAGCTGCAGGGATTGTAGGACCAGGTCACCCCAGGCTCCCAGAAAACCCAAAACGCTGATCATAGTACAGACCACCTGCAACAGGAGGGTCCGCTTTCAGTGCCTGTCTTAGCCTTAGGCCATTTGTCCTGTATTTAAAAAAAACACACACATGCCTGTCACACACACACACACACACACACATATCTTCATATTCACCACTTTTGATATATAGATGTTCCAAGCAGCAGAAAATAATAACTAAAGACAAGAAACCAAAATTCCAGAAGATATTTTGATGGGCCTGTCTGGGCTATTGCTGCAGAAACAGGCTTTTCTCATAAAGCAGGCACAGCACCAAGCGTTCCTAATAAAGTGCTTGAAAGACCAGACTAGAGGGTTCCAGAGGGTTATAATAAAGTGTGTTCACAGAACCAGTTGTTCCTAATAAAGTGGCCGGTTTGTGATTGTGTTGTAGGACATTGTTGGTAATGATTATGTAGGTGGATGAAAGGGCTCATGCAAGTTCAATGTACAAATGCTTAAAAAAGGGCACGGATGCCCAAACAATTGGAAAAAATTAGGGCGGGTTTAAAACAACCCAATTTACTCATCCAGGGTGTGTTTCTTACCCACAATGCAAAATTTGGTGTGTTGTGGTTGAACTGTGTGAAAGCAGGACAGAGGACCATAATCGGAGCCAAAATGTATGCATTCCTATAGGCATTTGACCTTCACTGAGTGTTAATAACTCAGCAACGCCTACTCCCATTGCTTATAAAAGTAATAGCACATCATATCAAATCATTTTGGGACACTACCTTCAATGGCAAGGGACCATAAATGTGCACAATAGTCAATGGTCTGTCATACTGACAGTCCCAAATTATTAGGCATGTTTTATATTTTCTTTCTGATTGGTGAGGTGTCCTTGCTTATTTGCTCTCCTTGAGGGCAATTAAATATATTTTTGCCAGTCTTAGCCTGTCAGAGAGAGTTTTATGCAAAGTTTGGCAAGCTATTAAAAAAGCTTCAGATGATTGGTCCATTGTGAGAAGAATGTAAGAAGGTGGTTCCCAGGGGGCCCCTGACCATCGTCACAGTTTTTTTTTTTTAATAAAAAATTTCAACTTATGTTCGGGAAGAACAGCATCCAGACCTTTAGAATCTTACAGGCCTGGACCTGTAAGATTTGAAATTGAAATGGTCCTAGAGCAAAACCCTGCAGGACACCATGACTGAAACAGGCCCATGCTTCTCTGATAATGACCTGCTGCTTTGTGTTTTATCCAGTTTTTGATCCAGTTTGCAACACTTCTTTGAGCTTCCGCAGGACTCAGATTTGATGTGTGTGGCTTTTGTAGTTGGATTGCAGGTCTGCAGTTTTTAATGATTGTTCAGCCCCTGAACCATGACATTGCACAGGATGAGTTAAGAGTTAAGTGATTAGCAAGTAGGGTTTT
Source organism: Denticeps clupeoides (assembly GCF_900700375.1). NCBI lineage: Eukaryota > Metazoa > Chordata > Actinopteri > Clupeiformes > Denticipitidae > Denticeps > Denticeps clupeoides. Next base: position 16,850,777 of record NC_041717.1, read on the forward strand.
TTTGCATACCACAGAGCAGGTGCGGCCATGCTGCTCTTTTTTTAGTTTTACTCACTGACGGGTCACCGGTTTTATTTTAGTCCATACAGTAAAATGGGACCCATTCCAGGACACAAGCAGATGTTCGTGTGCAGCTAATTTCAGATAAAAAGAGCCTCGCTGCCTTGAATGAAGAGCTCAGCAGGCCTCTGGAATGAATAGCAAATGGCAACAAGGTCCCCAGAGGACACTTATAAAACATGTCCTTATTCTCAAACACAGGCACAGACCAAAATTTATATCAGCAGGGTGCATATGGACGTCAGTGGACACTCACTTATTTCCAGTTATCATGTGTATGTAGAGTTTACTATACCTGCCAAACTACAAATCCTGTCTTTCTAAATCTCAGATTGAGTCATTTTATGTGGTAGTCAGTATATTAAAATCAACCATAATTGTATTTTTTAAGTAAGCAACAAAATAAACGTATTTCTAAAGCTTGTTCCAGCAAGAAGGCAGGTAAGTAAGTACGGTTCCATACAGAGTGCAATTAAAACCAACAAAGGAAAGAAAGAATTTGAATTTTGGAGCAAAAACCAGCAGATCTGTGTGAATTGACTGACATTTGGTAGATGTTCAGAGACACTAATCAGAGTCATCAGCAGCTGAATCCCAACCCGTACTTGCCCTCGCCTTCATGGGCTTGAGTGTGCAGCTCGCACGTGTACCTACACCTTCAGTAACTACAGTTCACCCGGCGCCAACAACCAGCTAACCACTTTACCGTGAAATTGGAATTAACGAAGCAAGTTCCTTTCACCGCCCGCTTAAATTAAACTGGCCTTTCGAGCTCACGGCACGCGGTTTCCCATGAGGCCAGTGTGTTTCAGTCAGGGACCCACACACATTGTGACCCTGTTGTTAGACAGCCCTGCCACCACACAGCGGTTCTGGTTAGAGAGGTGTTAGAGACGCTACACTACTGCGCTGTGTTTAGATCAGGCGTGACCACAGGAAGTGAAAAGCTGCCTGTGCAGGGACACAGCGAGCAAGTATTCAAACGCCGTGGCGACACTGAGCCCATTTCTTCATGCACGGAGGGGTGTGGAGGGGACGATGGCACCGGATCCCAGCCAATGAATAATGCAGTCAGGAGACTCAACACTTTCTTCTTCCTCCTCTACACTCCTAACACTCCTTTTAAACAGGACCACGCCCACTACCAACACCAACATGCAGATTATCAGCGTTCTGATTGGTGAACTACTGAATGTGACATTAATGAACACAACTCATGCACCGCGCCTCATAGTGGTGCCAGAAATACTGCTCGGCCAATCAGCTACAAGCACATAATGATCACATTTTACACCAATTATGTTGTATTTTCACATTTTGTATACTTGGTACCTTTTTCTGTACACCGTCCTGCTAGAGGCTTCTGTAGTGCCACTATTTTTATTATAACAGTATGGACCACAGTGTCACCTATTGTATGATGATAATAGTTGTGTAATAATATTGCAAGACACAGTTGTGCTAACGCTGGATTTGCAAAAATGTTAGTTAACGTAAAGTTTAAAGCATGTACTAGACAAATATTAATTATACTTTACTTTACTTTATTTACTTTACTTTATTTAGCAGACGCTTTTATCCAAAGCGACTTACAAGAGGAAGACACCAGCAATTCTCGTTCGATTTCTATAGAATATCGAGTTTACAAACTAAGAGCCCTGATAAGGCTTAGACTTGTCAGTGAAGAGCATGCTCGGAGATTGTTGGGTGCTAGACTAAGAAAAATTATAATGTATTTATACATTTTGTATTTGTTTATTCAATGTGTACGCATGTGCTTGTGTAAGTGTTAGATTTGTCTGTAATATTTTTGGAATAAGAGGGTTTTCACCTGCTTCTTAAAAGTGGTGATAGTCTCGGCTAGTCATGTGGAGGAGGGCAGGTTGTTCCACCAGCCAGGGACAACAACGGAGAACAGAGACGATTGGATTCGGAGACCCCGTGAAGAAGGAATTTTTAGTCTCCTTTCGTTTGCCGATCTGAGAGAGCGTGCAGGAGTGTAGCTAGGTAGTAGTGTGTTGATGTAGGAGGGCGCAGTTCCATTTACAGCCCTGTAGGCAAGCATCAAGGATTTGAACTCAATGCGAGCAGCTACCGGGAGCCAGTGGAGGGAGGTGAGAAGAGGAGGTAAGAAAATTATACAAAGTATTATTTTCACAGGTGGAAATTCAACTAAACTCTAACACACCTGCGTGGGCCAGCAGACAAGAAAACAGAGCACCGTCTGCGGAGCGAGGAGCAGAGCGTACCATCTGGTGCAGGAACCTGGGTCAGATGACATCTGCTGGTGTTTCAGGATGAGACCACAGGCTCCGGTTCAAATGCACTCCTGCTCACACTCCAACTCAACTCAAGTCCTGTAAATGCATCATGACGTCAAATCTGAACACAAATATTGCCAAGTCGGCACACGCAAAAATGCCCGTGGTGTTATGGTTCCTTTCACAGATGAGGGAGTCACCAACATGAAAGAGAGATCAGCGGATCGGATTCAACAGGACTTTCTGGTTCAGATTCAGTTGCGCTACACAACGGCCTTTTGTAAATTCTGCAGCTCAATGTTGACATGACGAAACGTGTTTTGGCAGAGCCGCTCTGAATAAAGCAGTGCAGTCTTGTTTACATTTATGGCATTTATCAGATGCTCTTATCCAGATTAACTTGGAGCAATTTAGGGTTAAGTGTCTTGCTCAGGGACACAATGGTAGTAAGTGGGATTTGAACCTGTGACTCTTCTGTAGTCTTCTGGTTCATAGGTATGTGTGTTACCCACTAGGCTACTACCATCCCGCACATTGGATTATTGGATCCAATGTTATTGGATTGGCACGGGAGATAGTAGCCTAGTGGGTGACACACTCACATATCACAGGTTCAAACCCCACTTGAGCGTCCCGAGCAAGACATTTAACTCAGCGTGTCTCCAGGGGGACTACATTTTACATTTACAGCATTTATCAGACGCCCTTATCCAGAGCGACTTACAATCAGTAGTTACAGGGACAGTCCCCCTGGAAACACTCAGGGTTAAGTGTCTTACTCAGGGGACACAATGGTAGAAAGTGGGATTTGAACCTGGGATGAGACCACAGGCTCCTAGTGGCGAGTGTGTTACCCACTTGGCTAATAACACAACTACTGAAGTGAAAGTGAAGTGATTGTCATTGTGAGACACTGCAGCACATCACGCGGTGACTCCTCATAGGTACCTTGGAGGCTAGGGATTCGAACCGGCAACCTTCTGATTACAGGTGCTTTACATAACCTGTCATGACCTTCCCTGTAACTACTGATTAATGTCACTCTGGATTAGAGTGTCTGATAAATGCCATAGGATGAGATTAAACACATAAGTAACTAATAGAGAAATACTTTTATGCGTAATGCCCACAGCTGTGCAAGCATTGCGTCATTCTGGTCTATTATACGTGTTCTATAGTCTTCATGATACTTTTTAACTTCCTTCTTGCATTCTCCATTTCGTGATACATGAAGAGATGCATGAAAATCAAACAATTGGTGATGTGAAGTATATATTCTCGTTGAACTGTGTTCTGATTCATTCATTTTATATGTCAGAGTATCAAACGGAAACAATTACCCAACGGGGTTAAAAAAAAAAGGTGATTATATAACATCATGGCTCGTCTTATTTCGGGGTGCCATTTCTTTTGAATGATTTATTTGCAGTGTCATTTGGAAATGAGCCGTGTACCTGTGTCTGGCTGCCAGTAGCCGAATTTGTTCAGCTTCCTTTTGACAAGTTAATATAGGAAGGTCCCGTATTCGGAGAAACGTGCTGCATCAGCATTGCACAAACCCCACAGATTTGTACCCGTGGATCAGATTCAAAGGACGACTAGAGTGCGTCAAAAGTGTGCTAATTAGGGTGAACCGACGGTGCAAATCACATTAATAAATGCACCGAGACCTTGATCATTGTGGGGTGCCATGTACCAGTGGAACAATTAGCAGGTTGTTAGTATAGTACCAGTAAACTAATGGCAAGGAGTAAAATGTCACTTGTTTCCAGGAGTGCAGAGGTTGCAGAGGATGAGGAAGAGTCAGAGGGACCAGTACTTTTACCTCTATGAAGGTAAAAGGAAGACGCTCATCTAGACTCTTCTCCGTCTTGGCCCCTCGGTGGTGGTCTGAACTTGGAGGTCAGAATGGCTCAGTCACGGAACTCAAGACCTTCCTCTTTAGAGAACATTTAGATGAACTTGTAACCTTCTTATTATCTGGCTTTTGTATAGAAACTACAACAGAGTGAATAAGAAGATTGTATTCATATTTGGGGGTCCTAGTGAACCAGAATTGATCTCTTCATCCATGGTAACATGGAAGCACGTTGTAAGTCGCTCTGGATGAGGGCGTCGGCCAAACGCCTGACATGTAAATGTGAATGTAAACGAGTTGTTTTGAGGATGTTTGAACCAGCCTGTTTGGTCCCAGGCCTCTGAGCTTGAGCCGGAGCCGGACTGGACGTGGCGTGGGGCGGAAGCTCCGGAGATCGGAGTCCCAGCCCTCCCGCCCCCTCAGCCGGACTCCACAACAGAGACGTTGGTTTCACTTTAAGAGCAGCGGCGGCGGCGGCGGCGGCGGCGCAGCCTGTGGCTTCTCCAGATCGCCATTGTTGGGCTGATGAAGAGCGGCGCGGAGCGGGGACCAGGAGGACCAGAAACGCGCTCCTGTCCGCCCGGGCGATGAGACGCGGATGATCCGCTCCGCGAGGCGACGCACCCCGGCTCCCGTGTGACGGGAGGGAGCGCCGCCGATCCGGAAGAAGCCACCATCTCCGCGGGGTTTTATTTCATGGGGATGTGTTCAAGGCAGGAGCGGATTCAGAAAGACGTCGACATCGTTACCCAGAGGTGCAAGGCGGAGAGAGACGGCCTCTTCTCGGGTGGGTTTACTCGCGGCCGCCAACGCGTTTTATTCTGGTTTTTTATTCCCGTCGGACCTGTGGCCGCGGGCCGGCTCCGCCCCGAAAAGCGCGACCCCGGAGCCGAACGTTAACATGTATCACACACACACACACACACACACACACACATATACACACACACACATATACACACACACACACCCACACACACACACACACATACAAACACACACACACACATACACACACACACACACACATACACACACACACACACACACACAAACACACACACACATACACACCACACACAGACACACACACATACAGACACACACACATACACAAACACACACACACGCACACACACACATACACAGACACATACACCCACACACACACACACCACACCAAACACACGCACACACACACCACACACACGCAGACACATACACACACACACCCACATACACTCACACACACACGCACACACACATACACAGACACATACACACAATCACACACACACACAAAAACATACACACACACACAGACACATACACACACACACACACACACAGACAGACACACACACATACACACACACACGTATACACACACACACACACACAGACACACACACATACACACACGCACACACACATACACACACACACACATACACAGACACACACACATACACAGACACATACACCCACACACACACACACACAAACACACGCACATACACAGACACATACACACAATCACACACACACATATACACACATACACCCCGTGAGCCATGTCACCATGGCGACTGACTGCGCCCCTCTCTCCCGTTTTCTGTTGCAGATTTCCGCTACGCAGAGTCCACCTTCACTTTCACATACTGCAAGGGCGCCAAGAGGTAACGAGCGCCGCCCGCAGTCCGCGTTTCACTTTTATTTCAAAAGGAGGGAGCTTCTCTGGGGCAGTAGTGGCCTAGCGGTTAAGGAAGCGAGCCTGTAATCAGAAGGTTGCCGATCCGCCAAGGTGCCACTGAGGTGCCACTGAGCAAAGCGCCGTCCCCACACACTGCTCCCCGGGCGCCTGTCATGGCTGCCCACTGCTCAGTAAGAGTGATGGTTAAAAGCAGAGAAAACATTTCAATGTGTGCACCATGTGCTGTGCTGCAGTGTATATCAATTGCAATCACTTCACTTCCACAAAAAAACAAACTGCTGGGTTGATCATCATGCTCACATTAACCATAAACATACAATTCCAACAAATATTAAGGGCGGCCTTAAAAAAACACCCGCAGAAGATTAAATACAAGTTAGAATTTTGAAAGTGAAGTGATTGCCATTGTGAAACACAGCAGCACAGCACACGGTGACACAATGAAATGTGTCCTCTGTATTTAACCATCACCCTTGGTAAGCATTGGGCAGCCATGACAGGCGCCCAGGGGAGCAGTGTGTGGGGACGGTGCTTTGCTCAGTGCCACCTTGGTGGTTTGGGATTCGAACCGGCAACCTTCCGATTACCACTGCCCCTACATAGTTTTAAATAATATTTGCATTGTTAATAAATGAAATACTTGTTTTCGTACGTGCATCTAGAGCTTTGTTGGTCCTCATTGTTATCATTATTCCGTGGGTGAAGCCGACAGATTTTTTCACCAGAGTGCACGTCTCAATTGCCTTTTGTCAAACAGCTGCACTAGCATACAAATCTTAAAAAAAAAAGTTCATTAATTAATAATCAGATTGAAATTTGTCTTCATGATCAGACTAAAGTGGGTTAGCAAAACGTGGCCTTCACATGTCACTGAACACTGAAGACTGCTCTGCTCAGCCAGATTTTAAGATTGAATTTTCAAAAATTCTGCACGTTTATGTTTATTTAAGCATGATGCTAATCATCGGTTTTCCAGTGGAAATACCCTTTTCTGATTATTAATCAGATGGCAAGTTGATGATGACTTTTGTCTCTGTCCTGAACTTTACAACACGCAACACTGTAAATCAATGTTATCCAATGTGGTAGTAGCCTAGTGGGTAACACACTCGCCTGTGAACCAGAAGACCCAGGTTCAAACCCCACTTACTACCATCGTGTCCCTGAGCAAGACACTTAACCCTAAGTTGCTCCAGGGGGGGACTGTCCCTGTAACTACTGATTGTAAGACGCTCTGGATAAGGGCGTCTGATAAATAGCGTAAATGTCTTGTCTTGGCCAATGTGATAAATTGAGAACTGAGCACACACATGTATAGTTATTCTTATATCAGTAATTAAATTAACTCTAATATAAGAGATGAAAACATCATGGACCGTTGGTTCAAGTTAAAAATGTCCAGTGGAGCTTCATTACAACAGCGCTTTAGTGAAACCTTCGGGCGGAGGGGTGGCTTTGGGTGATTTCCTCCAACTCACCACTGAAAAGAGAACCTGGGAAAGCCGAAGGCAGAAGAGCGGTTCCCCTGTTCTTCCCGCTCTGCCCAACGGTTTGACGGCTCCTGACATTCACCCCTTGTGGCAAGAATCGGTGCAGTTGTAGTCATGCAAATCAAGCAGACAACTTTGGTGTTCATGTATGTTGGTGTGTGTGGTTTGAAGCTTTGTGAAGGCTGTTGATGGCCGTACGTCTGGTTCTCAATGTCCCACAGGGTTTCTGGTCACAGGTTCTGGCTCTGTGGAACCTGCCTAGTCTCATCTCTGCCATTTGTGGCATGTAGAACCAGGGCGTCTGTAAAATGCTTCCGTTCCTGTATGCTGTTCTCCAGGTAGGAAGTTGCCGTTTTAGGCGTAGACCAGATTTGAAAAACCAAGGAAAACCTTGTTGCTATTTACCATAGCAACAGTCCTCAGGTTCCCTGCGTGTGTGTATTCCTTAGGTGATTTAAATAATACCATATATAAGGTAGAGACTTTCTTATCTCAAAGACTTAGATTTTTATCTCAATTTATTTTAATATTGCCAGACTGAAACCGAACACACCAGAGATAATAAACGGGTTATTAACATGTAAAACCATGACTATCGAACCACATACATAACGTGGTACTGCATCCTTTCTCGTGTCGGCGGGGCTTCCTGTCATTGGCCAGCAAGTATTTGATAAATACTTTATAAACACTTTCAATTTATTAATCAGGAACTGGATCGACAAGGTCAAAACTCGAGCACAACTTCAGTCAGCGCGTACAGGAAAGAGAGAGAGTACTCGCGTGATGGACGCGCTACCGTCTCGCATGCAAGCTGTGGCAGCCGCACGTCTCCATTTAAAAGTAAATCAGCAGACAAAAAACACACACACAAAGAATGGTTATGTCTGCCATCATTAAAAATGCCCAAAGGTGACCACCGAGACCGGGCTGAATTTAATTGTGATCATCCATCGAGGTCGCCCAGGCCCAATATAAAGTAGCAGCAGATCCCTGTGAGTCCCTGCTTGGCCAGTTCCTGGAGTGCTCCTGAAGAATCTGAAGTTCACGAGCCACCCAGTGTCCATCTGAATCCCTCTAAGACGGACGTAGGTGATAAATTAGACCCCCTCCCAGACCCCAGAGGGACAGGACCTCTGCTGCACCTGCGACGTATTTGACTGTCTTCTCTGGTGCCTGCTGACCATGGGTGCTTATGTTTGCCTCAATCTTGTTTCAGTTCAGAACTCAGAGCCTGATTAGTTTTTTTTGAAGGTTCAGTAATTTCAGAGGCTTTCCAGGGTATCTGGACCACACCCATGTGTGACCTGGTATCAATTTTCCTTCGAGGGGACAGAAGTTCCCGTCTGTTTCGTACCAGCTCATCTTGCAGATCTCACCTTGTTGGAACCCTTGAAGATGAGTGTTTATCTGAATTATTTAAATCTCTGCCTTCTATCCCTGTTTCACTCCCGAAACTCCTGTCATGAAGACACATCAGCATCAAACAGCATCAAACCGAAATAAGAAACAACGTGTGTGGGGTAGTAGGACTGTGTTTCCATCTCTCATGAGTTTATATGTGAAATTCACAAGGCTTTCATACAATCCTATTTCATGTCAATATTATGTCAATGTCCTTCTCCAGTGTATATCCTTTGATTGCCGAAGACATTCTTCAGTTTTCTCATGTCAGACTTAAAATCAGAAGTTACAGGAACAGACCCCCTGAAGACACTCAGGGTTTAGTGTCTTGGTCAGGGACACAAGTGACTAGCGGGTAAGGAAGCGGCCCCATAATCAGAAGGTTGGTGCTTCGAATCCTGAACCGCCAAGGTGCCACTGAGGTACACTTGTCCCCACACACTGTCACGGCTGCCCACGGCTCGCCAAGGGTGATGGTTACAAGCAGAGGACACAATTTCACATTTACTTTGGACGCTGGGCGGCTTGTAATGAGCTTTGCTAGTATTTTAATTTCACCGTTTGAACAGAACAGTAAGGACCATGCGACCACCATATTGTTTCATGTGTGAACATATAGAGTCGTTCACCCAGGCATAATAAGGTTGAAACTGTTACAAACTGTTACAGGTTCATTCATGACAAGTCGCTCGACTGTGCTTCTTCAAACTTTTGTCTCTCACGTCCTCCGCTAGGGCACGCTTAGATTAACAGTAGCCTGAGTTAATCCCCATGAGTGTCCAATGTCCAATCATCTCTAATGTCTGAACTGATTTCAGAATTAAGTTCAAAAGCAAAATCCGTGTATTGGACGATGCAGGGTGGACCAAACGGGGTGGACCAATACGCATTTAAAAAATAAAAAAAAAGTGAAGTGATTGTCACATGTGATACACAGCAGCACAGCACACGATGGAGCAGTGTGTGGGGACGGTACTTTGCTCAGTGGCACCTCAGTGGCACCTTTGCGGATCTGGATTCGAACCAGCAACCTTCTGATTACAGGGCCGCTTCCTTAAACGCTAGGCCACCACTGCCCCATAGTATACCGTACAGTACTAATAGTACAGTACTAATAGTATACAGTACAGGTCAAAAGTTTGGACACACCTTCTCATTCAATGTGTTTTCTTTATTTTCATGACCATTTAACTCGACATGTGTTCATTCATTGTTTTGATAACTTCAGTGAGAATCTAGCAATGGTCAATGAAAATAAAAATGTCTAAACTGTGCTTGTAAAAATATCAATGAAGTTCATCCTCACTGTGTCAGAAATTCTTACACACCAAAGAAAAGGGCCGGGTGGACAACTGGCAAACAGTCCTTTCTTGTTCATTTCAGTAAATGTAGAGGACATAGTCAGTGTTACATTAGCAAATATGACCCGGGCGCTCTGTCCGTTCGAACGGTGCGAAGTCCGGCCCTGGAGGTCAATGGTGTGGATTGCGGACTCCTTGGGATCCTTTCTCCCCTGTGAAAGTATCTGATGTTTAATCTCACTCTCACGTTCCATTGTTGCTTCCTTCATATTGTTGTCCACTGTTTCCATTGTTTGATGCATCGGTGCTGATAGTCCATGAGAGGATTAATCCTGTTCCTGATGTATTTTAAACATTAATATTCCCTCCGGTGAGTGCAAATGAAATCTGAAGCTATGCTGTGACTGTTTATTTTTGCATAATTGACATTCATCTCTCCGTCTTTCTGAAGGGTCTCCTACTCTGTACACGTCTCTGATGATTATCCAGGTAGGTCTGTTTTTCATTGAACCTGCAGCTATTTATAGATACTGTATATATAGAAGAATCATTTCTGATATCTGGTTTACTTTGTGCCGCTGGCTGGAGAACTTGGTCCATGTGGGGTTTGTAGGGGAGCAGGTTTTCAGGACCTACGCCCCCATGGACCACGTTCCCCTACGTTTACCTTCTGTAAATGGCTTGAGCTCTTCAGCTGGGATGGGACTGGGAAGATGTTTCTTTCACTAAGAACCGTAATTATAGTAATGGGACAACCTTTCCCTCCCCAGACAACACGTACGTGTCCAACTCTGAAAACGATGAAGGTTTATTCACAAGAGACCCCATCCCTGTGATCTTCCACCGAATTGCAACAGGTAGGTGGGAATATAGATCTCCTGGCACTGCAGACCGCATCAGCAGGCCGTGGTTTTAAAAATACAGTACTTCCGGAAAGTACTTTGTCATGTTACAGCCTTTTTTCAAAACGGAAATAGTTCTAAGACCACATCCCATAATGACAATGTGAAAAAAGTTTACTTGAGGCCTTGCAAAGCAACTGGTTGACATCTGTTGGTCTGCTGGACGCGTTTCTTGCTTGGGTTCGATCCCTTTGGTGGATGACAGTGTGAGAATGTGATGCTTTATTCCCGCTCTCTTCCTGTCTTTGAGGCGGCTGAGTGCCGCTGGCAGCGGCCGACGGACTGGAGTGGAGCTAATGAGTGTGTCTGTGTACTCGGTCTCACCGAGGGGAAAACATTTCACCGATCAGGGTTTTTTAACTCTGGAGTGCAGATCTGGCTGTTGTGACTGCAGCTCCGCTTGCGCGTAATACGCTAAAACCAGGCCAAACGTTTTCCTGTCCGCTAGTCTGGAAAAGATACCAGTCAAGTTTTAATACACCAGTCACATCTCTTCCTGCTTCATCACTTTCTTTTCAAAAACATGTTTCTGCAGTACAAAGGAATCTGTGCGTGAGTTTGAAGGCACAGCCATCAAAACGGTTTATCCAACAGCTCCAGTTCCCATTGGTGCATGTCAGCGACTGTTTTTCTCGGTGGAACATGGGTAGGAAGACTCGAGGTGCAGTGGCGGCCTAGCGGCTAATCAAGAACGAAAGGTCACAGGTTTGAATCTACCAACCATCAAGGGGCCACTCTGCAATGTGCCATCCCCACACACTGCTCCCTGGGTGGGTGATGGCGTAAATGGAGGACACGTTTGGTTGTGAGCACTGAGTGCTGTGCTGCCTGCATCACAAGGACCACACTCACTTTCACCAGGTGATATATATGTACAGTACAGGCCCAAGGTTTGGACACACCTTCTCATTCAATGTGTTTTCTTTATTTTCATGACCATTTACGCTGGTAGATACTCACTGAAGGCATCATAACTATGAATGAACACATGTGGAGTTATGTACTTAAAAAAATAGATGGAATAACTGAAAACATGTTTTATATTCTTGTTTCTTTGCTCTGATTACTGCTTTGCACACTCTTGGCATTCTCTCGATGAGCTTCAAGATGTCGTCACCTGAAATGGTTCTCCAACAGTCTTGAAGGAGTTCCCAGAGGTGTTTAGCACTTGTTGGCCCCTTTGCCTTCACTCTGCGGTCCAGCTCACCCCAAACCATCTCGATTGGGTTCAGGTCCGGTGACTGTGGAGGCCAGGTCTCTTGTTCTTTGCGCTGGTTTTTGTGCATGAACTCAAAAATTTACGTAACAAATACGTATACCTGCACTACCTGCATAATTTTATAGGGCCAGTGAGATCTGCTCTGAACAGATGATGATTTTGATATACAGGTATATCAAATATATATATTCATATATTTGGATTGTGACAGCAAGTGTCCTTTTCGTTGTGATCTTTTTGTTCTGGAACTTAGTCAGGGGTAACAGGTCATTAGTCCCGGGACAGACCCCAGCAGCTATAACACTGTCTGTTTATATCCTTTTTCTATAATTTGTGGCCTCACAACTTGCAATTAAAATGGATTGTTTGAGTGTTTGCACCATTTAATTTACCTACATGCCTACAACTAGTGAAGCAAACAACAAATTGGACAAAGTAACAAATGTTCTTCATATGGAAACCCATTCTCCATGGCTGTGCATCTCTAGACAGATACTCCAGTCTCTGCTGTGGAACTCTGCAGCTCCTCCAGGGTTACCTTAGGTCTCTTTGCTGCCTCTCTGATTAATGCCTTCCTTGCCCTGTCTGTGTGTTTTGGGGGTCGGCCCGCTCTTGGCAGGTTTGTTGTGGTACCATGTGGTTTCCATTTGGAGATGATGGATTTGATGGTGCCCCAAGTGGATCATCAAAGATATTTTTTTTTATAATCCAAGCCTGACTTGTAGTTCTCAACAACTTTGTCCCTGACTTGTTTGGAGAGTTTCTTGGTCACTGTGGTGAGCTGCAGCCTCTGGGGCCTTTCAGAAACAGATCATGTGACACTTTGCAGATCCAACACATTAAAATATATACATAAAAAAACATTTCAAATACAGATTGGAATATAATAAAATAGTTTTATTGTGATATCAGAATTGGTGAAAAACTAACAACAGTGACCAAACGTTGAGGTTTCAGATACACGGAACAGCCAGGTGCCACCAAGGTACACGTGATGGATGAAATGTGTAGATCATATTTCATTGTGTGCACTGAGCTGTTTCACAATGACAAATAAATTGTTCATCTCGACTTGGCGAGTGATGTTCCACGATGTTCTGCCTCATTGATAGGATGTAATTTAATACCACACTTGAAGGGTCTTTTTTTACTCTTCTTTCAGCAGAAATAAAGGCTTTTTGCAGATTTATGATTGGCTGTTCGCTGCACTTTGGCTTTATTTTTAGCATGGTTTTATCTCTAAAGTGCCTCGTAAATCATCCCAAAATTGATGTCTGTGATTCAGATTTGAATATGAAATATCTCATGGTCCCGTAGAGTAGTCCGTAGTTGCGCTATTTGTGCTGATTAACGGTTCATGTGCCGAGTATGTAGCGTGGTTACGGTTTGAACTGTGAAGGGTCTGTATGCGTGTGGGTGATAACCGGCCTTGTTTTGCTTGCAGCGATTCGAGGCAGCAATGATGCCACCAGCTGCCTGTCGATCAAGGCAAAGCTACAGGCGGACAAAAACCCGGTAAGAGATGCACACTGCACGCTTCGTAGATGTGGCACTGTCAAGCTGTGCCCTATTCAGGGTTAATGGAGGAGCCATTTATGATCGCTTTAGGTATGGGGTGCATTGTACTGGGTGAATTGGTCACATGGGTGCAGGTGTATACTTACAAGGGTCAGCACTTTAGTTGATGAAGTGTGGATGGTAGAGGAAACACGGCTCTTACATAACAGCATGCCACCAGCATAGCACAAGGGTTACCAGCATGAGATAAGTGGGTATTTTAATGCTGATAGAAGATTTGTAATAAATGGTAACGTTACCCAAAATGGATCAGCTTGGACACTCTGTTGATTAAGCTGCATTTTCGTGAGAACATTCTAACATCCACCCTAGAGGCTTAAGGTTACCCCTACAGCCAGTGTGTGGAAAATGATCCCCTAGTGGACGTTCTTCATTTGGTGGAAATCATATCTGAAAGCCCCGTGGGCTGGCTGTGTTTTTCATATTTTAATTCGCTGATTGACGAGTGACTGAATAAATCGTAATTCGTTTATTTCTTTGTTTGTTTGCTCCAGTGCCACTATTCAGTGGAGGAAGACTCGGAGGGAGACAATGACTCTGAAGAGTTTTACTATGGAGGTCAGGTAGGTCCACGCCTTTTGTCTTTCTGAACCTTGACCTTTGACCCAGCAACACCGCAGTCTGACAGTGACTTACCACCATGGGAGATGAAAACATCTCACTGATGAAAACGGAGACTGGTAATTTCATGCTAAATTTTCTGTGGTGGTCTGGTGCTGCTGTGCTCCTGCTGTGGAAGGTTCTGAATTAAGTGTGTCAAAAGTCATTATTGTCACTCTGCTGTTCTGCCCATGGGGGCGGCGGTGGCCTAGCAGGTAAGGAAACAGACAAATCCCGTACCGCCAAAGTGACACTGAGCAAAGCACCGTCCCCACACACTGCTCCCCGGGTGCCTGTCATGGCTGCCCACTGCTCACCAAGGGTGACCACCGCATTGTGTTTCACAATGACAATCACTTCACTTCTTCTTGAGTTCTAGAATGTTCTTCAGTGTGTCTTGTTTAGAGGATACGTTCTATTTTGCATTATGATTGGCTGAGAGGTGGTCTAGTGCTGCTAGTAACACTGCCTTATTTAGCCGGCTTGGGCAGATTGTCAATATTACTGATTGAGACTCAGTAACATCACAGTCAGCATTCACAGTGTAGATAAAATGGAAAGTTGCTGTTTGTATGGATAACTGCGTTCTGATGGTGTCGTTATTATCCATGGTGACCATGGTGAGTACAGTTTGTGCTTTATTCCTTAGATTATCCATAACCAGTATGGGACGTAATTGATCATGTTGAATACAGTAAGAGCCCAAACTGGAAGCCTGGTCGAATGATGATATTTATCATCTTCATCGTCCCATGATGTCACATTTCAGTGCTGGCGAAATGATCACCAGTCATCAGAATAAAAACACAAGAAGTTGCATGTTGCTGTTCGGCTGTTTGGACGGCAGCGTCTCGCCGACTGCTGGGATATTTTTACAGCTTCAGATCTCCTGCCAAACTCTGACCTGAGCCGAGCGCATTTGTGAGATGAAGCGGTTATTTTTACAGCTTTTCCCTCAGCGCCGACGTCGCCTCTTCCTCCTCTCAGTGCCGTTTCAAATCCCAGCCCGTGTCTCTCCCTTCCTGGGCTGCTTCTGGACTGGTCCTGCTGGTGTCTTCTGCCATTTACCTCTAACCCATCATTTGCTGATCATGAGCAGAAGTAAACTAAAGATCAATCATTTTCCGATCAATACAGCTGTGCAGGAGTTTTATGCTCCAGGAGCTGGCTGCCATGGTTTGAAATAATGCCGTGTTTTAATATGTGTGTTTTCAGGTGAACTATGATGGTGAGCTTCACAAACACCCTCAGCTGGAGGCTGACCTGGCCGCGGTGAAGGACTTATATGGACCCAACGCAGTTTCGCTCAGGTACCACATCACCCCAACACGACATCTGCTCTGTGACCTGCTGGGTGTGTGTGCATGTCAGTCGGTTGCTGTTGGAGGTTTAATGTGGTGGATGCTGAATGGAGTGGGCGTGGTTGGCACCAGCGCCGCCGTTCCATTCGTCCACGCTCCTTGCTGCTCCACCCACTCTCCCGCTGCCGAAGCTCCTGTGGGCGGAGGACGACGCGGGGAGTCGTAACCTGATTCCCACAGTCCCATCTGGCATGTGCCACGCGTGAGCGTGATGAATGAGTCAACCTGCCGGCAACCCCCTCCTGCACACCTCCGCGGGTGCCCGGTTGCCACCGCGCTGCAGGGGTGGGGCTGATTTATGGGCGCAGCGTGACCAGCACAGGAGCTCTGCTCAGATGTCCAGCATACGTCAGCATCATCTTCACCAGGACAAAGAGCAGCTCTCCTGACATTTTATACATTCCAGAATCGGACAATTCTAGAACATATGTAGAAATATGGTGGGAAAGGTCCTTTGATTCTGTAATTTTAATACAAATAGAAAATCCTCAACCCTGCAGCCTCAACCAAGTATTGGTAATATAAACGAACATAATGGACATGTTTTGTGGGTACATATTGTGACAGCTTTTTTCATTGATCGCAGGTAATATTGTAATGATTTGTGATACTGGATTATCGATTTTCATTGTTAGCCATAATCATCAACCTAAAACAACAAAATATTGCACACGTGTGAAAGGTCACCCATTTTAATAAAAATAGGGATCAGGATTCAAGATTTTCTACTGATTTTCTCTTTCTCTCTCTCTCTCTCTCTCTCTCTCTCTCTCTCTCTCCCCCACACACACACAGTCTTTTCTAACTGTATTAAGAAGATGGGAGTTTTTTCTGATCATTCTGTATCGAATTTTGTGACAGATTTCAATTTTACCTGATGCATTTTGTGGCTGTCAGGAGTGCAGTCTTGGACGGCCGTCTGGGACTCCTACTCCCAGCTGGAATGAATTCATTAGCCTGATGATCGTTAGCAGCTAATGACGCGTGCAGCAGGTTGGAGTAGTGAAGGGTGGAACCGATTCATTTAGAAAATGATCAATATCACTAATTCATTTTCTGCCCTCACTGAACTGGGGGGGGGGTGTCATCAGTGTCATCAATCTCCGAACAGAAGGTGCGTGACACAATGCAGACGGTGTCCCACTTACCGCAAGTAAAAATACTTGCCAAACGACTGCTCGTCTCTGGAGCTTCGAATCCTACTAGCCTCTGTTCCAGGAGCCTCGCCTCACAGACGGCCGACATTCACTCACCCGCTCCGGCCTCAGCGTTTACGTGCCGATTGGCTGGGGCTGATGTAAGCAGTGAGAGACGCTGCCTTCGGGACCGTGACCTCTTTTTTGGCTGCCATGTTTTTTTCAAGGCACTTTGGGGGTTCCAGGCCTGACTACAGGGTGTCGCATTTGAAAGACCTCAGGCCCCGTTTACGTGGTACGCTTTTACGCTTCTTTCTAAAACAGGTTGTCTGTTTGTAAAAGTGGGAGCGTTATCATCCACAAGTGTTGTCATCCACATGGAAACGCAGAGAACCCCGCCCCACACATGTAAGTGGCGGCGTAACTCCCCGGTCTCACCCACACTGCTCTCCTTGTTATGCGTCTGTGGTGTGGAACGTGGAATGTGCGGTTGTTCTCCGGCCTTGTCTTTCCATTAGAAATGTGCACTGTAGAGGGGATTTCTTCTGGTTGCTGGTTCTGCAGCTGCCGCAGCACAAACATGAACGTGTTATCCACCATTTTTGAATGCACGACATGGTTTGGGTTATAGGTCGGGTTGGAGGTTAGACCAAACGGTCATAATACGAATACGTTTAAAAATGGACATAAGGCCACATCGGATAACAAATTGTAGAGAAAAACACTGTTATGTGGACTAAAGGTGTGAACTTTCACTGGTCTCGTGATTCGATTAGATTACGATTATCAGTGCCTTGATTATCAATGCATCCCATAAATGTTCTACATTTACAGTTTTTTAGAAATAACAGTTAAGGTCTCGTACACCTGTGTGGATGCTTTGATTTGCTGCAATGAGCAGAACAACTGTCGGCGTTCAGTCCGCGCTCACCTGACATCACAAACGTCAGAATAGCAGGAGTTCACGTGTCCGTGGCGTCAGGTGAGCGACCTCTGGACACTCAGAGGCTGATAGATCAGCTTTT
Organism: Denticeps clupeoides; assembly: GCF_900700375.1. NCBI lineage: Eukaryota > Metazoa > Chordata > Actinopteri > Clupeiformes > Denticipitidae > Denticeps > Denticeps clupeoides. Next base: position 16,868,686 of record NC_041717.1, read on the forward strand.
CCTGAAATGCGTCAAAGCGCGCAGCAAAGTTCACGCACAGGGTCACCGAGTCCTCCTATTTGGAGCCGAGATATCAGGCAGCCACTACCGGCACTTCTTTTTAAGAAGATTTGTCATGCTGCTGGCAGAAAACCACCAAGCAACATCATTATTATATAATCGATCAGGTTCCTCACAGCGACGATGCAGAATCGTCCACGTCTGCATCATGATGCATCAATTATAATGATTTCAACATCCCTAGTGTGGACGGGGTCTTAATTTGAGTATATTAGGGGTGATTTGAATGCAGTAGGATTACTGCAGATGAATAGTTGTAAGAATATACACCCATTTCCTCTCAGGGTCCTAGTCACTGTGTCATGATCTTTTCTTATAAAAAAAAATAAATTGTGAGACAGTTGGTCATGCCTGGAAATATTTGTGTGTTATCTTTTCATGTGTGTGTGTGTGTGTGTGTGTGTGCGTTGACCTTTCAGATTCTGAAAGTCACTTTGTTGCACAGTTTAACACACTCACAGAGTGATGATAAGGATGGTGAGTGTAACAGTGACTCACGTTGCCAGGCGTCGGTGACTCATGGTGGATGAGTGATGAGAAGCCGATGAAGTTTGGTTCTCTTCCTGTTTTTTAGGGAATATGGTGCAATCGATGATGTGGACATCGACCTGCACATAGACGTCAGTTTCCTGGACGTAAGTGTCGTTTTACATTGCTGAACTTGTGTCTGTGGGAGTGCACCGCCCCCTGCTGCCTGGCTGAGGAACTGTTCTCTCTCCCGCAGGAGGAGATCGCTCTGGCGTGGGACGTCATCCGGAGGGAGCCGGTGACCATCCGGCTGCACTGTTCTCTCACACAGTACCTGAATGGACCAGGTGTGGTCTCTCTCTCTCTCTCTCTCTCTCTCACTCTCTGTCTCGGTGCTGGTATACATTGCAATCATGGCCCATTAGAAAAGAAAAGAATTGTGCAGCGCACGCTGTGCAAACACGCTGTGAGGGAATTGGCTGGAAAAAATTTTTGTTAACGTCCAGCTGAGGTGGCAACCAGTGACGGCTTCATAAATCCCATAACACCGACCCGAATAATGAGAAGAGTTTGAATTACAGTAGAAATTATCAGTTGTTTCTAAACATCTTCAACTTATTACGGTCGGGGGTCACGGCAGGTCACTGCACCTGTCAGTCAGATATCAGGTAGTCAGCAGAAGCATCATCATCATCATCAACATCATAATCTTTGAGGACCTTTTTGAAATGCTTTAGGTGTTTTGGTGTTACCTGCATCGTGGTGGCCTGTTACCGTAATTGGCGGATTTCGTGATTAATTGCTCTCGAAGTCTCCATGCCCTTGGCATCTGTTTGTTCGTTTCTTTGCCGGAGGATCTCATTAGAGGACGGATGAGGAGGAGGAAGATATTTTAAGTGTTTATCTCCACTCCGGTCTCAGCGGGGCTCTCTGGCTGTTCGATAGTTCATCTCTGTTTATCTGCATCGGGACTGATGAACGCGTGAAGCTGCTGCTCGTGTTTCTTCATATAAAATAAAAAATCTGCTCAAGTGTGACACATCTGCACCTCTCCCCCCAGTTCCCACCGTCGATGTCTTTCAAGTGTCAACAAAAGACAGGTTCGGGCTCGGACATCAGCTGAAAAAGTGAGTTTCCAACTTCCAAATACAGAATATGTTTTTTAAATGAATGGTCTCTGAGCTTTAAAAACAAAATTCCCAAATGTGACCAAGGTCATTGGTTCAGCTTCCTGATAACCTATTAGTACTGTTCTGGAGCCCTGGTGTTCTGCACGCTGTTACGAAACGTTGTTAAATGTTAAATCTGTTCATGTTGGTAACTCATTGTCCATGATATATGGTATCACAGTATATCGTGAACGAGTTCTGCAGAAACTGCATGTTTAGAGTCCACTTTTTTATTTTTTGTTCTGTAGGATCATGCAGACGTTCGTGACGCAACAGTGGAAGCAGCAGAGTAAGGAGAAGCAGGGCTGTCCCCACAGTAAAAAACTGAGTGACAAGAAGGTCAAGTCGCCTCTGCACATCTTCTCCACGCTCCGCAGGTGAGGCTCACCGCCAATCCACACACAATGTGTCATGTTTGGATGTATTTTCATACATTAATAAAATAAAATCCATTAAAGGTCATAAGGAATGGAAAACTCTATTAGTTTTATTAGAATGAACTCACCTACATTATCGGAGTTTGACCTTTGTGAGGGAATCGAAGTATTTGAAAGTGATTGCTCTTGTCATTGTGATACACTGCAGCGCAGCACACGGTGACACGACGAAATGTGTCCACTGCTTTTAACCATCACCCTTGGTGAGCAGTGGGCAGCCATGACAGGCGCCCTCAGGGAACCTCATTATATTTGAACCCACAACCCTTTGGTTCTGAGTTTGCTTCCTTACCCGCTAGGCCATCACTGCCCCAGTAAATGAGGAGTAATTGGGCATCGTAAAGACGAGTTGTCATGATTGCAGGTCTCCCAGCTACCCCCCCCCTGGCTGTGTGAAGAGTAAGAAGAAGCTGAAGCCGGAGCAGGATGACGTGTCGCGGTCGCACCGGCTGCTGCGGCGCTCGTGCTCCGGCGCGGTGAAGGTCGAGGTGGATGGTTGCGTGGGCAAACCGCACCGTCTGTTGGGGACGTCGCTGTCCAGCGACTCGCGGCTGGAGCAGAGCCCACTGCCGCTCAAACCCCACCGCTTGCTGCTACGCCCGTGCCCCACCCCCACCCCACCCAAGCCCGAGGACTGCCCCTCCCTGCTGCGCCCTCACAAGCTGCTGTCTCGCTCGTGCCCTGGAGACCCCCGCTGTGAGCACAGCGCTGGTGGAGAGACGGGTGGAGGTAGCGGCGTTATGAGCGGAGCCCTGAAGCCACACCGCCTCCTGAGCCGCTCCTGCTCAGGAAACGTCCGGTCAGAGGAGATGGACGGGCTGAAGCACCACCACCGCCTGCTCAACCGCTCCTACTCCAGCAGCACTAAGATGGGCCGGACCGACGGCCTGAAGGAGCCGACGCCCGACGGACGGAGACTCTCGCTGACCTCAGGCCTCATCGGCATCCTGGCCCCGTCGCTGTCCAGCACCCCCCCGCTGGTGAGCTGGACACGAAAACACACACCACTGTACTTTTACACGGCAAACATCTCTGTAATTATACATCAATTTCATCAGTAATAAATAAGTGGATGCTTATAACGGTATTCATGACTGTTTTAAAAAAATGAATTGCAAATCGAATAGAACCAGATAGGTGTGCATTGTAGAGTGTGGGGTGCTAGCTGCTGGCCATCTAACTTCAGCCCGTGCTGCCCTGCAATACCACTGTGTTCCTCAAGGGGTGGTAGTGTGCACTCAACCTCACCTGTAGTAGCTGCCTAGCTAGACACTCGCCTGTGAACCAGAAGACCACAAAGTCACAGGTTCGAAGCCCACTTACTGCCATCGTGTCCCTGAGCAAGACACTTAACCCTGAGTGTGTCCCTGTCACTACTGATTGTAAGTCGCTCTGGATAAGGGCGTCTGGTAAATGGCAAAAAAGTAATTAATTCTGACCAGTTTAAAAGAACTTTTCATTGATTCAGAAGCAATGATATATTTATTTTAAGCCAGATCGCCTCACTTATCCTGGCCAGTGTTTCTGACAGTGCACGTCCTACAGCGTGAGGGTCTTGAGTAACTGAAAAGTTATGAATATTTGAACGTGGTGTAATTGCACATGTCATCATTAATGTATCTCTTCTCTTCTCCCTGAGTAGCCAAACAATGGAGCCAAGGCCGTTCCATTGAGAGACAGAGGCTTCCTGGTGCAGGTGAGCAGGCCGGCTGATGAGCAGTTCATCATTACAAAGCCGGAGCAGAATAGCCGCAGCATATACATTACGCCGCCATGTGGGATCAGGCTGCCACCATACCCACCGCGGCGGGTATTTAGTCTGTTTTACTCTTAATCCTGACGACAGCAGGACTGGGTGAGATCACCGTAAACCTGCAGTCAGTTTCAGCTGTAAATGTCACTTTATTATTTCTTTATTTTATACCGATGAGTAAAAAGTTGTTTTTGCAAGATCAGATAAATGCACCAATTTATTTTAATCCTAAAAACTTCAGTATTTTGATATTTCAAGAAAACATTAGAAATACTGACTGGCTCAGTAACAACAGTAAATGAGATAAACTTTCACATCTATGTACAGATTTTATATATATAAAAAAACAATCCCCCCCTTGCCTTTATAACAGCAGACTCAATTTTCCAAAATTAAGTCAAATATTTAAAATGATATTAAAAAAGAAATTGAAGCCATGATGACGTCCCCATCCACGATGCCTCCCAGGGCAACAGCCCATGTCTCCCATATCAAAAACCGCTACTGGAAGTGACTTACAAATAGTACAAATTGATGATATCGCAGTCGCACTCTATGGCTTGCAGCAGTACATGTAGTACGAGTCTGTTAGCATTGACAAAGGCTAAAATTCAATAATGATATATTGTTTAAGATAAAATACAATTAATATTGTATTTTAGAAGCGCATCTGGCCCTTACACTGTCTTCTGAGGAAAAACTCTGGTCCTTGGACACATTTAGTTGAAAAATTTGATTAAAGTAGCCCTACAAAACGTCTTATCTTTGGGTTCCTTTAACCTGCAGAAACCCTGAGACTAAAACTTTGAACGCCAGTCTAATATTTTACTGAAGCAGAGTTTTGAAAAAGCGGCATGTTGCTTGGTTTTAAAAAAGCTCAGTTGGACCAAAACCCCAGCATGTAATGTTTCTGTATGTATGTGTGTGTGTATATATGTACAGACAGACAGCCTGTGTGAAATATTTACATTGTGTGTCGAACCTCAGTCCATGTCGCATCCTGCGTTTGTGTGAACAGATCATGGAGTACGCAGAGCAGAGGATCCCTGTCCTGAATGAGTTCTGCGTGGTGTGTGATGAACCCCATGTGTTTCAGAATGGACCAATGCTGAGGGTGAGTACTGAATGCTGTCTCTCTCTCTCTCTCTCTCACACACACACACACACACACACACACACACTCTGTGCTGCAGTTTCTGGCTGACTGTTAACCCATGGTCTAGTTAAATTGAATCTTCCACCTCGCACTGCACTACGACCCGAGGCGACCCTGATTACAATCAGACCACAGCGTCATGGTGACTTAACTCCCTCTTAACCCCTAACACTGACGTGTTAATATTGTGAACATTTGTGAACTCCCTGTGAACTAGCGCCATCAGCACACATGCAGGTTCACAGTGAACTCAAAAGACCAGGACCCAGCGAGGCCGAGTTACTGGGGAGGAACCTAACATGAGATGATGGAGAAGGAAGGCTTACTGTCATTCCCTTGACAGGCGATGCATGTCCGAGAAAGATTAATAACTGAACAGCTCAAAACAACTTATGACGGAAACCAGGCGATTAGACCTTGAGCACACACATAACAGTTCTTCTTTTGGGTCAGATTTCACATTTCGACGTATGAGCAATAAAGGTCTGTTTGGTCATTGGTCACGACTTGAGAATATTCCAACCCAGTGAGAACTGGACAAGTCACCTGTTCGTGAATATTAGGGCATGTCCATTTTAGGATGTACCTACGCTAATTAAAATGATATGCAAGTTCCATGATGGGCTGTGACCCTGGAGCCATGACTGATTTATTCCATATTAAAGAGGCTTGCTGCACGCCTTTGACTTTAGTTATTTATGAAGAGGATTTTGACTTTGCCTCACTCTCAAAAGTCTCCACGACTTTAACGGCACACACCCCTGCAACTCTGACCTGCAGCAGAGTAACTGTGTTCTTTAAATCTGATCGTATGACAGGAAAATCAAGGGTGTGTTGCATTGTGGGTGCATGGTTTCTGTTCTAATAGAAGGGTGTGTGTGTGTTTTCCTCTGTGCTCACAGCCCACTGTATGTGAGAGAGAGTTGTGTGTGTTTGCCTTCCAAACACTGGGGGTCATGAATGAAGCAGCCGATGAAATAGCCACTGGAGCCCAGGTACACACACGTACACACACACACACACACACACACACACACACACACCATGACTTTGTATTATTATTTTGTATCACATCTGACTTCTGTTTATGATTATGGCCTCTGATACACATGCACACAGGTGGTTGATCTGCTGGTGTCCATGTGCCGCTCTGCACTGGAATCTCCTCGGAAAGTTGTGATTTTTGAGCCATACCCTTCAGTGGTCGACCCCAACGACTCACAGGCCCTCGCATTCAACCCACGGGTACACACGCTCACTCTCTCTCACACACTGCAGCAGGCCATGAACAGGAACTGATGTTACGGTGTTGTGTCGGTTTCAGAAAAAGGACTATGACCGCGTGATGAGAGCCCTCAACAGCCTTACGTCCATCAGAGAAATGAGCCAGGTGAGAGGCGTGCCATCTCTCACTCAGAATGAAGAAATTCCTACCGGGCAAAGAACAAAACGTGTTGTTCTGGGTTGCAGGCTTCGTACCTGGAAATAAAGAGACAGATGGACAAACACGACCCATTGGCGCATCCGCTACTGCAGTGGTGAGAAGCGTTTCCACATTCTCGCTGACACGCCCCCTCCCAGCTCCACACAGACGTTATTTTAAATTATTTATTACTATAATTAATAATTCATTACTATTGTTCAGGGTTCCTACGATCATCGAAAACCTGGAATTTGGAAAGATCATTTTCCAGGCCTTGAAAAGTGAAATAAATTATGGAATAAACATAAAAACATAAAGTTCTGGAAAAGTCATTGAAATCTGATTTACATACGAATGTATCATGAAGGACATAGTTCACGTATGTCACGTATAGTTCAGAAATTTGCCTTAGAATCATTGAAAAGTCATGGAAATAATTTTGTAAAAATGTGTAAGAAGCCTGACTGTTGTTGAGAAAAGATGCTGCGTAAGCCCTTCGTGATCCCAGAGTCAAACCAGTGGGAGATCCGGAGGTGTCCCAGTTCACCACAAACTGCTTTTATATTGTTTCAATGTTATTATAGGTTTCTTTACAGCTTCCATGATGTTGGTGAGTGTCTGATATGGGTGTATGATGCATTTCAGGATCATTTCCAGCAACAGGTCGCACATCGTCAAGTTGCCTGTAACCAGGGTGAGCACCGCCCTACTTTTCATTAATTACGCTTCACTCCGGAACAGTTCAAGGCGTGTTGAAAAGCATGTGGCAAAGAACAGGTCCAGTTTAAATAATTCGTGTCAGTGAGCTGGCATGAACCAACGCCGCGGTAATCCACAGCCGGCGCGTCTGTTTTCACAGCAACTGAAGTTCATGCACACGCCGCACCAGTTCCTCCTGCTCAGCAGTCCACCTGCCAAAGAGTCCAACTTCAGAGCCGCCAAGAAGCACTTCAGCAGCACGTTCGCTTTCCAGTGAGTCTCTCTCACACACACACACACACACACACACACACACACACACACACACACACACACACACATGGTTTAGGGGAAGGAAGAAGCTGGTTGGAGACTGGTGATGGTGCTGGTTAAAACGGCTGCATAAATACTTCAACCTGGTTCCTCTCCATTCTCAGTGGATCCCACATAGAGAACTGGCACTCCATCCTGAGGAACGGTCTGGTTGTGGCGTCTAACACACGACTGCAGGTACAGAGGAACGCACTCGCTGCTGCCTGCCATTCGTATTTGTCTGCTGAGCACTTTGATTCGTTTGACATTCGTTTTTTATTTTTTCTGTGAGCAGCTCCACGGCGCCATCTATGGAAGTGGAATCTATCTGAGCCCACTGTCCAGCATCTCCTTTGGTTACTCAGGTCAGCCGGTTACCGCTTTACTCGGTGCTGAGCGGCGGCGGAGTCGTCGGGCTTTATTACACCGTCCCGTTTTTATTCCAGGGATGAACAAAAAACAACAAAAAGTCACGTCGAAAGACGAGAGCGCCACAAACAGCAAGACCAACGTCCACCAACAGGTACAGACAAGAGAAAAACTTCATCATGTCTCACGTCTCATTTTACCTGCAGTCACTAACTGTGTGTGAGTGTGTGTACAGTCACAGAAGAAGGAAAAAGGCCAGCAGCCACAGTTCTTACAGAGCAAGAACCTGAAATGCATTGCCTTATGTGAAGGTGGGTTTTAAATCCCCCCCCCACGCCGAGTTCCTCAGATACACAACCTTCTTCATCATGATCCTCATCTCCATCGCCTGTCTTTCAGTCATTACGTCTCCAGACCTGCACAAACACGGCGACATCTGGGTGGTTCCCAACACAGATCACGTCTGTACAAGGTTCTTCTTTGTGTGAGTAAAGCCCCCACCACACACACACACACACACACACACACACACACACAGCATTGTGATTTAGTTCTGTTCTTCTCTGTTCTGCACCAGTTATGAGGACGGGCAGGTGGGCGACACAAGCATCAACACACAAGACCCCAGCATCCACAGAGAGATCCTGCGGGTCATCGGCAATCAGACGGCCACCGGATAAGCCGGAACCTCGCCCAGAACCGCTGCCTCCACCGGCCCGCCACGCCTCAAAGCTGGATATTTGAGCGCTGGAGGTCCATACAGTTCTATATTTTTTTGCTAGATCACAACAGGGAGGAGAAAAAAAAAAAAAAAAAAAAAAAAAAGAGACCGAAACGTTGAAGAACCTGGATCCCGGTGCCACCGCGCGTCTGTCCAGCGACACGCACTCTTTAGAGAGAAACATTTTGCTAAGTTTATAAACAAGATGGACTCTTTCAGAAGACCCGGTCCACCGGTGCTCTTATTTTTTGTACAGAAAAATCCGTCTGTTTCCAGCCACCAGTAATTATTTGGCCTTTTGGGGGAACTAGTTTAGGCCTTTTTTAAAATGTATAATTTTGTGTTATATGCACTTTATTTTCTTTTTCTTTCTGGGAACTTTATTCTGAGTTCATCACAACCTTTAAAAAGCCTTGATTTCAGCTTTGTAATGATTTAGGAATAAAGAACATCTCTGTTTAGCATACGCTCGACTCACCTTCCCGACTCCTTCCTGAAGTGAAACGGAAGCTGCGGGTCACGGTTGCGGCTGCAGTTATTTGGGTTCAGATGTGATGACTGTCGCTACCAACTCTGACCACCTCTAAATCCACACCGATTTATTTATTGCAATGCAGTGTATGGACATGAATCTTGCAAACGAGTGTCCACAGTGAAAGGAAGAAAAAAACAACAGACTCTACACATGCGTTCCGTTCCTAATCAGAACAAAATCAGGAAATCTCTCACACTTATAATGCAGTACTGATTATTAATGTTGTTATTAATGAACAAGTTGCACCTAATACAGTATAAAAATGTCTCAAACACACATACATTAAGAGATGCCCTTCACTTTCAGCTCTTCTCGTACACGCCCGAGGTACTCTTGGTCTGGGTAACCGTAGCTACAAGAAAAAACAAACATGTGTTCACGCTGTGCATGTCTATCTGCCAGTCAATGTGAACGTGTTACGGGAATTACGGGAAGTCCAGGGGTGAGCGCACGAAAGGGACACTATTCGGCATCGGGCTCGTTTGCGAGTGTGAGGTAAGGCGTCCTCACCACCAAATAAATAGATGAAACCGGAAAGATCTGCTTGGTAGTTAATGGTCTGTCGAAGAATAGAAACTAAGAACGCAATGATGCTTTCATGCAGGGTTTAAAATGGGAGGAGCCTGACGATTGACAGCTCTCCCACATGTCCTCATTCTGGATGTTTTTTGTCCTATTTCTTTTTGGTTGGTTTTATCTGTTAATTTAAATACTGAGGGCAAAATTCAACAAAGCTGCAAAGCTGATTCTAAACCTGTTTGTTGTAAGTAATTTGCATATTCAGCGTATGTCATGAGGACGGAACTCTCACCAGCTGGGGCCGCCACTGCGGGACGTCTTGTGGTGGATGTCGTTCCAGGTGACCACGTTGCTCCTGCCGGTGGTGGACGAGCGACCGATGGTGAAGGTCAGCCTCTGGCTGAAGGCCCTCTTCAGCAACTTCAGCACCTCGCGGCCCTCGGGGGAGTCTGGGAGGTAGGCGGTGCGGGCCACGCCCTCGTACCGCTGCCCAGGGTTGGGATGTTCGTCCTACACAACACAGAGTGAGAACTGAGGACCAAGCATCAGCTACACCTTCACCTTCTGCCCCACCCTGGTCCTACAGGTTTTAATGCGCGATAATACACCTGATGCTTTTCTAAGTTCTGCTGGGCTGACTAGAACCTGTAGGATGGTGGATGGTTCTATATGGAACGCTATTGGAAGCGAGAATGTTATGAATCAAGTTCTCCTGTGTTGGAAATGAGCTCACCCCCTGAACGCCACTCGGGACGAGGTAACGGATGGTGATGGTTCCGTATCCCCCATACCCAGGCAGGGGCGTGGAGTCGGTGGTGATACTCATGGAGCCGTTCTCCGGCTGGTTGCCCCTCAGCGCGCCATACAGAACCCCGCAGACGGGACAGGCAGGCTTGATCTGGAAGGCCTTTTCCACGCACTCTCTGCAGAAGGAGTGCTTGCACACAGACAAGGTCTTCCTGTTGCTGCAGGTGTCCATGCAGATGGGACACGTCTCCTCACCATGTGCTTTCATGTCCAGCTTTACTTTGGTGTTGGTTCTATGTTCTTGACTCCTGTCTCCTTTAGCTTTGTAGCCACGCATAGCCTCTCTGAGTCTTTCTATGCTGGTGTAGCTTCCAGTCACAGTAACCGTGTTCTTATTGGATGTCCTGCTGAACAAAAGATCTGGAAAGTCATTCTCAAGCTGCTTCAGTTGGTACTGTCCTATTGAGAAGTTTTTGACCTGCAGTTCGGTAGCAATCTTCTGGTAGAACGTGAGGAACCGTTGCCTGGCGAACTGGGTGTGGATCATTGGTGTACTTTTCTGCGGCAGGAAGTGGATTTGCTTCTTCGTGTGGCTTCGATGCAGAGAGACGTTGCTTCCCTGGACCTTCTCCAGTCCGTCACAGCATTTCTGTTCAATGAAATTCATAACCCAGTCATCAATGTCCACATGTTCTACTTCTGTAGTCTCTGTATTGTTGGGTTCTGCTCCCATTTGAAGTTTCTTCTGTTCCAAAGCAAAATCTCTCCAAGTGTTTCTCTCCAGTGTTGCCAGCTCCAAAAAAAGCTGTTCAATTTCATCAAATGAACCCTGTATTTGATAAGAGTCTTTGGTGGATCTCTGTGAGCGTGGAACCCTGGAGACCATCTGCAGAACTCGTCGCCTGTCCCGAAACGTTTCCACGCCCACCAGCAGGATGACTTCTGGAAAGATCTGAAAGTTACAACACAGAACAATGAACAGAATGTGGTTCTGTCAGGGTTACATTGTGATATCTCACGTTGGACCACCAATGGTTTAAATGCATCCTAACTACCTCAGTGAAGTTTTTTATTCATCATTCATAGAACTTCACTTAGTCATTAAACAAATACTTAGAAATCTCCACTTTCACATTGCTGCAGCTGACAAATTGTGAAAATGCGGAATAATACAGCCGCTCTTCCAATTTAAAAGTTCCCCTAGCCTGTCTATAGTCCTGCAGTGGCTAGAAATGGAGATATGTATAAAGCGTGCTTTGCCGTTCAGAGAGCGGCAGCTCAGATGGTCGGATCTGGAATTTGTTGAAAGGTTACGTCCCCTTTCTCATACTTGTTTCGCCCGGAGAATGTCCTGGCCCTGCCCTTAAAAATGATCTGATGGCTTCCAAACGTGCGAAGCGTTGCAGTTGCTCGGTGATTGAATGTAAAGATGAGTTCCGTCACGCCAGACTTTACTTTACTTTATTTAGCAGACGCTTTTATCCAAAGCGACTTACAAGAGAAAGACACCAGCAATTCTCGTTCGATTTCTATAGAATATTGAGTTTACAAACTAAGAGCCCTGATAAGGCTCAAACTTGTCAGTGAAGAGCATGCTCAGAGATTGTTAGGTGCTAGACGAAGAAAAATTATAATGACCCTAAAGAACCAGTGGCGGTGTGCGACGTTTTAAAATAAAAGTTCCAAATGAAAAGACAAGGAATGTTTTAATAAACATTAATATATTACTATATCATCATGGGGACGAACTGCATGTGTAAATCCATGTACTTCATGCACTTAGATAATGTAGTTGGGTTTGGGCGAGTGGAAGAACGGCATTTTAAATCATCGTGAAAGTAAAGCTTTCTAGGTTTCTGTTGTAATACGTTCTACGAACTGCCCGTCGGATACAGAACCTCGCTGAGGTCGAGTAACTGCGGCAAATACACGACGTTTAACGCGGACTCACGTCGGCGCTGGCCGCCATGGCGCGCCGCTCCGTCCCCGCACAGCAGCTCCACTTTCGCTTTCGCCGAACGCGGAAGTGACGTGCGGGCCGTGAGCCATGACGTCACGGCTAAAAGTACCACTTCATGGGAATTCAGTTTGAGCTCAGCTAAATGGGAAAAAAGCGGGTAAGGAGGAAATCGTAAATGTTCATCTTCAGCTTCCGATAAAAAAAACAACTTGTTTTTTTTGTCTGATGCTGGTTCAAGATTTTGGGAGGTTCTGCGTTGGAGATTCAGATCGTTGGAGAGGAGGCGGAGGTGGAATTGATTGTCATTGTGACACAGTGAAATGTGTCCTCTGCTTTTAACCATCACCCTTGGTGAGCAGTGTGTGGGGACGATGCTTTGCTCAGTGGCACCTCGTTGGCACCTTGCCGATTCCAGACTCAAACCAGCAACCTTCAGATTACGGGGCCACTTCCTAGGCCACCATTGCCAGACAATAAACTGGACTGGATATACAACACACAGCACACAACTTAAAGGGTGAGAGCAGGCTGGTACTTCCTGAGGAGGCCGTGGTTTTTCAACACCTGCAGGAAGCTCCTGTGGATGTTCTAACAGTCTGAGGTTGCCAGCATCCCATTCATTGTTGTGGCGTGCTGGAGGAACTGGACAAGCTGATCAGGAGGGCCAGCTCTATGGTCGGCATGAAGCTGTTCACACTGGGGATAGTGGCAGAGAAGAGGACTCTGAACAAACTGCTGGACATCATGGACAATCTCAGGCATCCTGGGCACACTGTCATAAACAACCAAAGGATGCCTCTCCCCAAGTCCAGGACCAAAAGGCTTAAGAACTAATTTTGTCTTACTCTCCATCCAACTCCTTGCTGTGGGGCAGGAGGGGGAGGAGAGGGAATAATTAGTCTACACAACACATACACAACTGGGCAATTAAACACTGTGCAATTTAATTATTACTACCTCCACCACAATTTATTTTTGACTCAGGGATTTTTGTGATACATATTTTTAATATATCTTTTGTAATGGTCATTTCCTTCTTGTTCTGCTGATAGAAACAAAATTTCCCAGAGGAACCTTCCAAGGGGATTAATAAAGTTCTACCAACCTACCATTACAATGAAATGTAATTTCACAGGCCAAATAGGCTGAAACGAATCTCTACCCTGTTTTCCGATTAAAACTTTCAAGACTCTTCAGCTGCAAATGTACTTTCAGAATTGGCTACCCATTTTTATCTGGACAGTCTGTATAAATCACTCCTGTCAATTCACATCGGATGACTTTATGACGATGAGAATATCAGGTTTCCCATAAACGGTTGCATATATACAGTAATTAAACATAATGAACTGAAGAATAGTGAAATTGGATAACACCTTAACACCAGAAAAGACATGCGGTTCTAACCATTGAGGTAATAATTTGAGAGTACGTTGTAATGGCGGTTATTGCGAATGCTGTGCAGTTGCTTGGCTATTTTGTCGCCTGCGCTCTGCGCTGCGTCCGCCAGGGGTCAGTAGAACACCGCGACTCGGCGCCGGCTGCACTTCCGACGTAAACCGCTGGGTGGCGACAGAATCCGCGCCCGTCCCAGTAAACGCGAGTTTTTTGTTTTTTTTTTTTTCAATTAACGCGCAGCCCACGCGAGAAAGGCGGACGGGCGATCGTTTTACAGCCCACAGCCTATTTATGGAACCGCCCGACCAGATCTGCCTACACGTAACTCAATTTATGCCCCCCCCCTCTTCTTCATCAGACCCTCCTAATAGCTCCCCGTGCCCCCGTGTTTTGCCTGATTGATCAGCCCGTGTGAGATGAATTCTGCTCGCGTTTGTGAACGCGCTGCCGGCGTGTACGGGCTGCTGCTGCTGCTGATGATGATGGCGATGATGATGATGATGATGAAGATGATGGGGTTCGGGACCAGAGACGCGCTGCAGTCGGAGTTTTAGAAAGCGACCGGGTCACCTGCAGCGGGGAGCTGCGGACATTTCTGCTTTCTACAAAAAACCCGTCTCCGATCTGCACAGTAGGTGTTTCAATTCTGCACTAATCTCTAACAGTAACTCTCTCTCTATATATATATATATATACTTTACATTTCATTAATCAACATTAACATATTATTTTGTTTTATTATCTTACATTATTGTCAAACCATTTAGTCAACTACGCACACATAGCTAATTTTTTCTCGTAATTTTGTTTCCCGGCATTATTACTACATTATAATTACTGTCTTTACAATGTAAAAAAAGTTTTTTGTGAATGTTCAGACTGCCGTTAATAAAACATTTTCATACATGTATTCTGCAAATTTCCAGTGACAACTGTGAGAAATAAAGACGTCCGATTGATCCGATTGAACTGTGGCCATCCGGCATATGTTGTACGATAAATAATACTACTACTAATAAAATCTGCTGCTGCTGGAAATTTGTTTTCTCATTATAATAAATGTGTCGATATTATTCTGCCCCTCCGAACATTGGAGGAGCGTTTTATATTTTTCAGCTCTAATCGCAAAATAAATTTTTTAAAATCACGCTAAAACCAGCAATTACGGTTCATGTTCCTGTTCCTTTTCCAAATCCAAAAAAATACAATTTCTTATGAATATTTAACAACGCGTTAAATCGAATTATAATTTGTTCTGGAATAAAAAAAAAGGAGGGCGCTTGCTGGGCGAGTTTGTATAAATTCTCCTCGACATGTTATTGACAGATTTATGAATCCCCGCCCCCAATATCGATCCGAGTTGCCGGAAATCAGCTGGGTCCGTTAAAGGAGCAGAGTATGAAGTGATCTTCAGAAGGCAGCATTTATTGTGCATGTTGTGAAATTGTGTGGGTTAAGCAACATTTGGATTTAGACCCAGGTCCCCGGGTCTTAATTGGAGTTAATTGGCCTTCTGAAAGGGTCAGGTGATGCACATTTCAGAGCTGTAGAAATCTTCTGGCCCCTCACACTTGACCCTAAAACCAGCAGCCATGGGCTCCTCTAACCAACTTGCCATCATCATGAAAAATACAATCAGTGATTGCAGGAGAAGGCTGCGAGAAGATGGAAACGTGTTTCACTTCCAAACATCACTAAGTTATGATGAAGTGGAGGTCATGTTGAACTTTCTGAAAGGAAAGTCAAATCATGTTTCGCTGCAAAAGACCTTCAGGAAGGTTTTTCAGACTCTGAAATGGTGGTGAGCGGCAACATCTGAACAAATCTGACCTTCGTGGTGGAGTCAGCATCCTGTAACCATGAAATGAGCATCTGAACGGGCCCGACGCATTTTCGAATTCAAGTCCTTGGGCCCTTGATGTCAAAATTAGCCACGGTGTATATCTGGAGAAGAAAAGGAAGCCGTCCCTGACTCTTACGCGCCAGGGTGGGCCGATGTCGCTGCCAGTGAGTGCAGGGCACCTTTCATTTATGAGAGGGAATCATGCCTTGGAATAAATTCCAGCGAAACACCACAGAAAGGTAAAAAGGAACAAGATAACGATCCAAAAGTGCCGGAAAGATCCATCCGAGTCCCCTCACAGTCCCCTGAGCCGAACCTGACTTTCCAAACATCTAGCAAAATCCCTGGGAGGTCTTAGCTGCCTATGAAAGGCCTTCAAAAAAAAACGGCAAGACCGTGTCAGCTTCCCCTACTTTCACATTACTTTGACTTTATTTAGATATTTGGTAAGTGACGGGAATAAAAATGCCATCTTTAAATTCTCCACGGTAACACACGTTGTCAGGGTGGCCAGACTCTCGCGTGTTGGGGCTCCGGGGGTGCGGACTTAACAGGAACAGGCGGCAGGGCCCCGCCGGCGAGGGTTTAGCGGCAGTGAAAGTATTATGCGGAATCGGATTGGGGCAGATTTGGACATCTGTCCGATGCAGCCAATAGAAAAAGCACATTAGTAATATTGCAGGCAGGAAGATGGAGGCAGATCAGGGCGGGGGATTAAGTAATCTGATCAGGAAAACTCCGACGCTTAAAAGCGTCCAGGCCGCGCTGCCGGGATGACAGGGGCCACAGATCAAGCAGCTCTTTACCGAGCAACTGCAGCCGAACACACACACACACACACACACACACACAACCCTGCCATGTTTTACTCTCTTATTTATTCACTGTCCATTATTCGCTTTTTTATTCCGAAGGAAAAAGGGACTAGAATGAACTGTGTGTTACGTGAAGAGCGTGAGAGGGGAGGGAAAGTGGAGTTCTGCAGATGTAAAATGTACAAAACAGAACACAGACAATAGGCTGCAGCCGTATGAAAGCGCCTCTAATCTGATGTGAAAGGCCGCGGCGGCCGGGTGGGGGCTGGTCCGGCTCATAATTATGTTGTTTTGCATTGTTGTTGTTTTTATTTTTTAATCATCGTCAGTGACCCTACGTGATGATGACGAAATACTTGTTTTTTTTTTTTGCAGTATGTAAGACTTATTAAAGACACTGATTATTATATGTTTTTAAGACATAAAACACACACACACCACTATGAAAGTGTGGTTATATTTTGTCTGTTTTGGTAATTGTAATGCATAATAACTGTAATATATTTGTATAATTCCAATTTAAAACCGGAGGATTAATAAAGACACGGCTGATGTTATTGTGTTTCGGTTTGTGGTGGTCACATGATACGGCAGGCGGCGCATTCGTCCCAATAAACAGTCAACAGCACGCGGCCCAGTGTTCTGTTTTATTATTCACATGTGTGTGTGTGTGTGTGTGTTTATTATTATGCACAAATATTGATCAAGCGCATCAGTGGATCAATACAAGGAATAAAAATAAAGGAGCAGTGTGTGTGTGTGTGTGTGTGTGTGTTTGACTGGTGGACACACACTCCTCCTGACTGACAGGTCCGTCAGGGCCGGGTCTCCCCACTTTCGCATCCATGTAATTTAGTCCTCAAAAGAAAATCACACGGCTGCTCTGGCTTCATTTTCATCTCCTAAATACGGTGATAAGTCCCTCACCCCCCCCCCCACCCCCCACACACACACACACACACACACACTCTCACCCCTCCGCAGCACACGCTCAACACCTTCAGCTGCCTGATGATCTGTGTGAGGGAACACTAAACACACACCCAGCAGCAGCAGTGCGAGAGTCACGCCTTCGTTTACGTTTATTAATACGCCGCTTAGCGGCTCACACACACAGAGTAATGAGTCCGGGAGCAAAATAATCCGTTTTAAATGACGCTGACTGATCAGATCTCACTCTGTGGTTCATTTTGCAAATTAATAAATAAACGGAGGGATGGAGACGATGTGGTGAATATGAAAATGACTGTATTTATTATGCTGGAAAGACGAATTCCAGAGCTGAGAACATTGATTACTAGATAAACACGGGAGGGTTTTATGATGGAGGCCGTGAGATCAGCATCGCGCCGCCTTCCCCGGCGCTCCGGACTAATTAAGACGGCGCAGCATCAGGAACACGCGAGGAAAATTCCTCATGGGGATATCTGACTTTTGTCAGACATGCAACCATGTCATTCTGTACCAGGATTTACGCAACACTGATCATATTTATCAAATTTTCATGAGAAATTAGCACTGCGAGTGTTTTGATGAAGCCTTTCCGTACAGTACATACATACATAATTAAATGATCACAGTACTTTCATATGGTTAGGATTTTAACATTCTGACAATGTTAAAAATACACATGATATAAAAATGACAACCAATGCAGTACATGACTGTAAAAGATCATTTTTATGTTCATTATAACAACAATTATAATGATTTCATGTTCTAGTGTAATTATATAATTAAAACAACAACAATAAAAGTAACAGAAATAATATACCAGATAAGGGATTTTGCAGAATCTGGGTAAACCCATTATTAAAATAATTGATGCAAATTTTTTGGGCCTATAATTAAGATGATCCCAATGAAGATCCCAATATCAATATCAATAAGGATATACGTAGACATGATCATCATTAAGGGATATAGACCTGATTTCAAACACATTTTGTAAAATTTGCGTTACATTAAGCGTGTTGTGTTAAAATCTCAAAGTCTGATTCTGTAGCTTCTAGTTGCCCTGAAAGCATCTCAGGCAGCATGAACAGCTGCAAGGAAGACTAAACAGGAACATTTCAGCTCGACCCCGAAGCCCTGCCGCGCCCCGCAGCGTTGAAATGTAGATTTGCCACGTGACCTTCAGATGACTTTGAAATTCATCACAACAGCAGTTGTAGCTCCAGCCAGTGAGTTCCCCCTCATCAATTCCTTCAAATCAGGCTGAATAGGGAACCCAGTGTGATGATGGGGGGGGGTCACCTGACCTGGCGAATGCTCCTGACGCCGTCGTCAGCCGGATTAATGGATGCCCGGGTCATGACCCCTCCACGGCTCGCCAAAGTGGAGCCTTTATGAGTGAAATGAAGACCTTGAGAGAAGAATCTCTGCAGCACTTGTGTATCGGTAAACAAACCGTCTCTCACGGAGATATGGCCGCCTATGACAGGTGGTCTGAAGCGAACCATACGTCCCGTCACGCAGCACGTCACCGGACCGGGGTCAGGAAGACTCCCAGCATTTCACAGGAGAAAAATTCCCACTGATCCACGCGGGCCAGGAACTCCAGCTGCGGACGGCGCTACACCAACACCAGGCCAACACCAGGCCAACACCAGGCCAGGCGCTGCATTACTCTCCTGCGACCGCCCGGGCCCATCCCTCACTCGCCAATCCCACACTTCACACCGGGAAAACCGGAGGGAATGGGCGAGAGGTGCTGAAACGACATGGAGACGGATGTCGTGTTTAGGCTAACGGCTCAGGCGGAACCTGTAAGAGGAGACGCGTACGCTGTTCCTGCGGAGCCACATCCATTTTTACCCACAATTCCCCCCGAGCACGGCTCTGAGTGAGCACTAATTCACTGGAGGGAGATTGTTGCCATGGCAACCGCCATAAATTAAATGCATTAAAAGTGGAAAAGGATGAAAGATCCGCTTTTCCTCCATGTGAAGGGTCTAAAATTAATGGAGGTCCGCAGTGCGGGAAGTAACTTCTCAACAAACTCCTGACGTCTCGGCCCTCAGCGCTGTATAAAGATGTCAGGAGTGATGAACGATGAAGACCGCTTTCCCAGACGCTGCAGTGCTCCTCATCCGAGCCACACTTCCTGATAAATCAGGGGTTGGTCGGGCGATGGCGCGCAGCATTTCACCTAAAACATTGGTAGATGGTGCCCCGTGTACTATTAACCGTAAAACCGAAAAATTTTAACAAAATAAGGCAGCATTTTTATTTATAATTATTTTCAAATTTCATACTTTAATAAGTTTTTCCAAATAATTGCTACATACATATAATTTATAAATATAGAATTATATTTTAACATGTACCAAAATATAAATATATTCATAACTAGAATTACATTAGATTATATTAAATGTATTATATTTTTTAACATATGTATTTAAAATGTTATTTATTTATTTATATGTTTATTTATATGTTTATTTTTTGGTGCTGCTGGTTAACCTATTAACTAGGGCCTTAGCTCCAACATTCATTTTAGATACAATATTTGTTCATTTTCATACCATTCTAATCATGACCCACCTCAACATGCGTCATCTTTATTAATTTGTACGTTCAGACATGTGTTATAAATTACAAATATGAATTTATCTGAGAACAATGATTCCACGTTGTGTGGAGGAGCGTTTTACTGTAAACAGTGGACTGGTCATCTCAGACTCACTCAGCCTTTATTAGCGGAGCGCTACGACTGGTGGGCAGTATAATGGTCTTTTGTGTCTTCAGCAGACTGGTGTGTGTGTGTGTTCCGTGTGTTGCTCACACCAGAAAATGTTTTCTTTAATTCAGAATCCATTAGCGCCCCAGTGACACGCTACATAATAAAGATAAAAAAAACAAAAAAACACACACACACACTTGGTTATTGCCAGAAAAAAAACCCTTCAAATCTTTGGCGCTGAGCACCAGCTTTTTTTTTTTTTTTTTCCTGGCAAGGCGAAGACCGGAGACGTTATTGTGGCATTCAGAAGCCGGTTCTTTAATTAAGCAAATGTCCCATCTCCTGGCTTTTCTCCTCGGTGCACCGTGCAGATGGGATGAACAACGCGGCCCGGCGGCGGAGCGCCACGTCTGGGTCGAAGGGCAGGCTGGCCAAAAAAGGGCCGGGAGCCACCGCTGCCAAAATCAGCCCCGATGAAACGAACCGGAGGCGTGCGCTCGCCGCCGCTCCGGTACCGGCTGGCTGTTGAGCTCATTCTCCGCACGTGGCAGCCCGTGTCCCCGCGGCTCTAATTGAACAAGTGTACTTGGCCCTGCGGCGCTCGGAGGAGACATGTTGAGCGCGGCGCGGCCAATGGCAGCCTTCCAGCAGTGGCGCCGGCGTGTAGAACAGGCCTGAAAGTTTAATGGCGACACGAGCGCGGCCAGCAGCCGGACGTGCTGGGGGAATACCTCCAGCGCAGCGACAGTAATCACGGCCGCCGCGTTAAGAGCTCCCGCCAGGGCGGGGCGGACATTAGAAGGCCCGGTTCCTGGTTGCGTGCCGCGGCGCATGTCTCCCCGTTCGTTTTTTTTCCCCTCCGTGCCGCTGGAATTAAATTCGCTCAATTATTTAGCGCGCGAGGCGTCGGCTCCCCATCTTCTCCCTCGCGGCCCCCGAGAAGCCCCTGCCTGAGAGCCACTTCACGCACACCCTCACCGGCGTCCTGCGAGTCGGCGGCCTAGCGTCCCGTCCGCCGGCCCGGCGCAGCGTAGCGTGGCGGCGTAATAACGGTAATTATCATCATCTGAATTTATGTCATTAGCATTCATCCGCACTCACGCTGCACAGTTACATTCTCTACAGCGGCCGAACGGCAGGAAGTGGCAAAGCCCGATCACGTTTCACCGCTACGCATCACGGCTACACGCGTAAACACGCGCTGGTCCGGGTGCGGCGGTTCCACTCAGTTTTAGGCTAAACTGTCCCTCCAGGAATCGTTATAGCCGGACTCGACGTATTACCGAATATGTCTACGCCATCGGAAGGGCGCCGTGGCTCCGCATGCGGCACCGGGCCCGTTTCGTTGATTTCGCGGCCCTGTTGTTTACCCCTCAGAGCAGGGTGTGCCGAACGCGCCGGCATGTTAATCAAATTAGCGCATCACATCAAAGGCCGGCCCTTCTCCCCGCGACGCTATTAAATTCTAATTCACGGCGCGGAGAGGCGGCGTAATGAAGGATTTGGCAAAGTGAACGAGTCGTTGTCGTCCCGGGGGGATTGTGAGGCAGAACAATATTTACGAACAATCACACAAACACAGCAGCCCGCCCCCACACCCTCTCTATTTTAATGTTAATTTTTTTATGTAGGAAGCCTAAAATCAGGCCGTTCTAAATAAATATATTAAATATAGTATTTTTTGGAGAAAATATGTTCAGTAGGGAACCAGACAGCATTTTTCAGTAATAATTCATACATTAATAAGTAAACCAACAAACAAAGACAGAAGGTACGAACAAGGGAAACACACACATATACTCTGGTTTTGTTTTTGTAAGATTGATCTGAAGCTACATGCACTCTAGAATGTTCTGATCAATTATAATGATTTTCAGTTAAGTAAGTGCACATCTGACACCAGATATTTTATTCATTTATTCAATCTCAGCAGGACATGTACAAGAAAGAAGCTAAAGTTGTACATCTTGTACATATACGTTTTATATGTTTCATGTGTGCGAATCAACACGATCCAGTGCAAATTGTCGATTGTTGGGAACTCACCGAATCATCATCAAACACACATGTACTGACATGGTTATTTCTAAAGATGATGAAGAGGAGGAACGCAACTGGACGTCTCCAGAGCTGTGTTCTTGCTGACTGACGTCTGCAATGACTTTCACCAGCCAAGCAATAAATGATTCATTATTTAGATATAAAAATGTGGGAATTGAGAGCTCCATATATGGTATTCGTATGGTGATGTTTTCGACTGTACTTGATGTAAACACTGTTGTATTTTCGCTGTGGTTGTATCTCCGTGTAATTTCATATTCTATTTCGCTCCGCTGTGATAAACGACGGCGTGTATAAATACACTTTTGTCCCTGCGCAACATTACTGCGATCTGATAATCATTTCCCTCGGCCCGGTATTTACGAGCGCCGCTCGGCGAATGTGGGAGCAGGTTATGGTCGGAGCGAACCATCAGCGTCTCCCGATCAATATTTAAACATCTCGCCCGGGCAATTCCATCAACAATGCTTCACGCCAACCATAACAACTGTCAGGGCCGCTCGCCATGCCGCCGCTGACCCGCCCGTCTCGCTTTAACCTTCACGCACACGCTGACCATGAAACATCAGATGTAAACATTCCTGTAAGTAATGGAGCGTCGGAGATGCTTTTAAATGTGACATGAAGATAAACCCCGCCCAGCTGTGCCCCGCCTCCAGCGCCATCCATATTCCACAACCTGCCCATAAAATACCACCGGAGCAAAAACACACACACAGAGGCACAAAGGCAGGGGCGAGGCGGACAGGCCTTTATCCATCCGATTCTTCCAGCCGCCCGCCAACTCTCCCAGGAAGAGCCGACTCACATTATAACAGGATGTGACACGTCGTCCATTTTCATCAGCATCCAGCTGCAGGAGAGATGAGGAGCGTTCACACAAACACACACACACACACACACACACACATAAATTATACATATTCACACGCACACACACACAAAATAATATCACACATACACAGTCATAAACACACAGGCATACATACTCACACACGTACACACAGTCATGAACAACATGCGCACTTATTCACACATAGATACACAATCATACATTTTCACACATACATTCATAAAAACACATTCTGTGTCAGACACACATAGCTGTGTCTCACACACACACACACACACACACACACATTGACACAGTCACACGTTCTCATGCAAACAAAATCAAACATATACAAACATACACAAAATAAATAATTCAGAAAAATATTCACACACACACACACACACACACACAGTAATACATTACACATACTCTCTTATACACACACAATCCATATCATACATACATACAATTCAAACACACCAAAAACATACACTACACAAACACAGTCATACGTACACTCACATACAACACATATAGACACATATCCGTGCATACAAACACACACAGACACACACACACACAGTAATACTTTACATATACTCTCTAATTCACACACAAACCATATCATACATACATATAATTCAAACACACCACAAACATACACTACACAAACACAGTCATGTGTAAACTCACATACAACCCATATAGACACATATCCGTGCATACAAACACACACACACACACACACACACACACACACACAGAGAGAGCTTTATTGTAACTCAAAATGATGGAAAACAGGAGAGGAGAGAGAAGAGCCCCATCCTCCTCCTCCCTTAATGTTAAATTTAGAGTAAACCAGCGAGCTGAGAGCCGCCGCGTCTCTGGTGACCTAAATGGAGCCACAGGAGAATACCCCGCCACTGCTCTCCGCTAAATGTACTCTCATATTAATAATTTAAAATGCCATAATGCTTCGGTAAAGCCCTCGGAGGACAGATACATCAATTTGCAAGGTCTCTGCTTCAGGAAACAGAAACAGGCATAATTTGCCATTAAAAGAAATAGTTCATTATGCCGCTTCTTGGGAGCACATAAACCAAGTCCCAGCTCACTTAAGCAGCAAATCCACACTTTCAAGTGAATGGAAAGATCAGACGGGCACTTTAATGTCCCCGCGGTTATTAGGACAAAGAGCCTTGTTGTAGTTTTAAATCTGCAGCCTGGTGCCATGATCAATCAGCATGATAAAGGTCTCCTCCAACCAAGCAGCCCGCGGATCACAGCAAATAAAC
The DNA here is from genome assembly GCF_900700375.1 of Denticeps clupeoides. Taxonomy (NCBI): domain Eukaryota; kingdom Metazoa; phylum Chordata; class Actinopteri; order Clupeiformes; family Denticipitidae; genus Denticeps; species Denticeps clupeoides. The sequence goes on from NC_041717.1 coordinate 16,892,949, forward strand.
CAATTAGGGCCAAAGAGTCATCGGCGCCTGTGCACTAAACTGCAGAACATTTCCAACCGTTTACCCACTAACGTTCACAAATAATTACCAAAATTATTCGCCTAGTCACAGCCAATCTCCATCAGCTCATTAACATACCAGTGAGCGTGAACACGGTTGTGTAATGAGTCGTTAATTACAGACTCAGAGATCATTAATATTATAATCAGGGTTTCTGAAGGTTTAATGAAGCCAAATTTAAGACTTTTCAAGACCTTTTTTAGGCCATTTTCATAAAATTTAAGACTCTTCATCTGAGTCGTCAACTACATTTCTCCAACAGCCAGAGATTCTTTGCAGACACTATGCTCTTCTAAACTACAATATTAATTGTATTTTGTCTTAATTAATATATTATTGTTTGATATATTCTTTCTTTTTTCAACTTTTTGTTATTTTTTTAGCCTTTGTCTCTTATTACTTGTAGTGCAGCAATCCACTAAAGTGAAGTGATTGTCATTGTGAAACACTGCAGCACAGCACATGGTGACGCAATAAAATGTGTATAAATGTTATAACCATCACCCTTGGTGAGCAGTGGGCAGCCATGACAGGCGCCCGGGGAGCAGTATGTGTGGACCAAGCTGAGGTGTGGTGTTTGGATAAAACCCTGAGAAAATAAATGAATGAGTTGGTCCCAGAGTTTAATATATGTTGTATATCAAATTAACATTTCATCAAAAAAAACATACACGATGATTTCCAGCTCTACCCTGCATTTCCTGACCCCAGTCTGGAATGCAGCAGGAACGGTTAAAAGACTGAAGTGAGACTGAGCAGCCGGTCTCAGCTTACTCAGTTGGTAAACTTTGAGAGAATGACATAATATATTGCATATAATCGCATAATTTGGCATTCATGTAATAGCACGGACAGATTGAAGGCTTGTCCCATTTGATAAAAAAAAGAAAAAAACAACTTTTACCATCTTACTATTCACGATTCAATGATATCAGATATTTTTTTATTATAAGAAGAACAATCTGCTGGTGAGTACCGTCTAGCACCATAGGTGGTTCCACTAATTCCGATCTCATACACAAAACTCCAAAACACATATTAGAAATTTGCCAAATTATTTAGAGGTTACCAGTAAATAAATGTATTTGATACTTGATTTAAGTTTTACTAGTCATTTGTAATGATATTTAAGGCCTTAATTTTTGAAAGTCCCATTTAAGACTGTATAGTTGTCTGTAGTGATGCATCACAGCCATCGGATCAGAAAATATGCTGATTATTGATGTCACTAACTTCCTGTACGTATTGCATGTGTGAGATTTCAATAGTGTGAAAATTATTTGATAATTGTCAGACAAGATCCCACAGTTGTGGCTTTAGATCTCTGAAGAGAATTTTAAAATTCTGTAATAAATGACGGTTCTAGGGTCTCTTGACTTTTCCTCGAAACACAATAATCTGGGCGAAGGTAAACCGCGCTGCCTGCTGCCCACCCCGCCCCCCAACCATTCAGCTACCAGATGGTTCTATTGAGGAAAAATTACTTGCATGACTTGACTGTCTGCGTTGTGTATTTGCCGATCCTGGGTTATAAAACACCTGCTCCGCACAATAAAACAATCAGTATGCTGGGCCCGACAGCTAAATACCTACGTAATCAGGTTAAAGGCCCCGGGCCCCACCTGAGACAGGAAGACCCGGCAGATGTCCCACCCGGAGAGGTAAGAGTATTTGACCTCCCCGGCGCAGAGTGGTACACAATAAGCCGTGCAGGATAATGGATAATCGGATATTTGTTCAAATGATAACAAAAAGGGGAGGGGCCTGTTTACTCTGTGTGTACGGTTTCATTCAGACACAATGGACTGTTATGGGATGTGTACTGGGTCAAAGGGCACCTGGGTGCTGCGGCAGCGCATTGATCGTCGTCATACAAGTGCAAGACTGTGAGGGATGCAGCGAGGAGATGTGAACATTTGCATGCGTGTACAGGCTAACATAAAATGTCACCAAGTTTATTAAATAAATATTTCTACATTTTTACCAAACGAGTGATTTAGCCTCAAAAATTAAAAAAATGAAAAATGAACATGTGATTTCCTTAATATTGATAATATTGATTACACAGTCAGTACTTGGCTGAAAGGTTTTTAAAACAAACGACCCTTTTCAACATTTTCCCCAGGTATGCAATCATCATTTTTATGCGAATTATGGAAAAAAAAAGTGTTTGGCTAATTATTCAGAAAAATAATCATTAGCAAAACCATAGGTACTACTAGCTGATGTGAATTTCGGAGTGGTAAATATGGTGATAAACGAAGACATGATGAATTACGGAGTATTGGTATATTTATATATTTGTGCATTTGTGACGGTTGTGTCCTGCTGTGGGACGTCTCTCAGACCAGTTACCTCCTGATTAACACAGCCGCGGATGCAGGAGACACAAGAGCCCTGAATTCATTACATTTGCATGCGAACAACGTTTTTCCACCCCCCCCTCCCCCTTTCTCCCTTCGCTTTTTGTGACACAGTTCCTCTTGTGTTCGACAACTCAATCACATCCCCAGCGCCCCGCCCCTTTGTGCAGGGAGTGATGGACGGCCCCTTGCAGTAGGCATGACCTGTGGTAATCCTGTTTCACAGGACGGCTCCCCGCTGAAGGCAGCACAATGGCGTCCGCCGGCCCTCCTCCCCGTTGATATTCTGACAGACTTGATCGAGCAAATTAGTGCGCTTTGGTAAGGGCACGACCAAAGACCTTTTCAACAGGCCCTGAATCAATACAAAGACCAATGGGTGCAGCGTTTCCTCCGCGGCGGGCCGCACCAGCCTCCCGCCTCGTCCCCTCCCTCACCGGCAGTCCAAAAAAAACCAGAGCGCCGGCCCTGCGCGGCAGATGCACGTGCTGCCGAGAATATGGCCCGACACCTTCGAAAAAGATAACGGAAAATCCGACCCTGTGACCCCGTGGAGCACTTCCACGCGTTTTAACCCCGGCAACCTTCCCACAATCCCTCCGGCGGCTAATAAACATGCAGACGGCGAGCGCAGGGGCGCATTAGGGGGACGTGGCTGTAAAAACATAGCGTCCAGCATGCGTCCATTTCCTCCATTTTATTTACGGCCGAACGTCACCCTGCCGAATTAGCGCTGCCCTTCTCCACAATTAATCGCATTCATTTATTTTTCTGAAATCTCCAACGCCACTGCCAATAATGCACCACCTCCCATATTTAAGCAACATTAATTACATCAAGCAAATGTAACCGACACAACCTTTTCGGAATTACCGCAGAGCTATAATTGTGTTTTGTTTTTTTTTTTTAAGTGTAGCACTTGCATAATTTTACCGTGTGCACGTGGTAAACAGCACTCTATCAATTATACCACAGCTGCTGCTGCGGTGGGGAATATGTCTGCACCAATTAACCCTCCTTCTCTACACGTGCCATGGCGAAAACTTGTGGTGACGGGAGCAAAATCACAGGCTTTTACAGGCCCATTCACAGACTGAGGGGTCAAAGGTCAAAGCAGCGGGGAACTTTACTTTTTTTAAAAAAAATGCTCTTTTTACATCACCCTTAGTTGCCGAAGCAAAGAAGAAATGGATGATTGAATATAATACAACATACATATCATTTGCAAATCGGCTGCTGAATGAAGGGTAACTGTTCGGTGGCGACTCTCCACCGAGAAGACGACAGCGAGGTCGGCGTCCCCACCAGTCATGAAAAATTCACGTCTCGCTGGAGGAGGGTAATTACATGGATTTGAGCACCTTCCTGCTTTTACAACACGCCACCCTCCCCGCCCGGCTGTTGCCCTGCTCCAAAATTCAGTAGCCGGAGGAGGGCCACCGCGGCAGCATATGGCCAGACACGGATCGAGCCCGCACTCCTCCAGATGACTCCACACTGTTGCGTCTGCACCAATCGACACGGCCCCTCCTCTCAGGGACACAGGAAGTGCCGATTTAAAGAGTTTCTGAATGCTCGTGCTGTTAATTGAGAAAAAACATGGAATTAATCATACGTTTCCGAACGAACGATTAAATGTGATTTACTCTCAAGCCAAAAAAAGTGTCTGAATGACGTGATTCTGAAAATTCTCTCGCTCTTGTTCTCCATCATGCTGGGATTGAATTTGCTCAGAGCCCAACCGGGAGTAAACAAGAAAGTTCCAAAAATCACTTGCAATGATGAATGTTTTTATTTTGACGGTCCTACTGAATATGTGAGCTCGGCCGAGAAGCTCCTCCCACACCGCGGACCGCAGAGAGATGAGTGCACCGCGCCTCCCCGCAGCACGAGACGCTCGGTGGCTTAATAAAGAATCAATAGCACTCCGGTGACGGGCGAAGGAGTCTGGGGACGCTCTCTGGCGCGTACCATTCCGGCGTCACATTCCTCCCGAGCAAATGGCTTAATGGCCGAACCCGGGCGGGGCGCTGTTGACGTGCAGTTCTCGTCCCGCAGATATCATCACCGGCTCGATCGTTTCATTCATGAAGAGCGGCAGCCTGTCCTGCCACCGGGCTTTAATGGCGGGACAGGCCTTTGTGCCGACGGCCCCATGAATAAGCGCTTGCGCGCCGCGGGCCCATTGAGAGCGCCTCTGGAGTTTTATGCGTGTCTGTGGCAGAGGTCAAGCGCCTATTGTTTACAGAAAAACGGCGGCATTCAGAGCGCACCCGCCGCCTCAATGACACTCGGCGCTGGAGGAGGGACCTCGCGTACAAAATACTTCGGGGGCTACAGAGGCGCGAACAAAAGCCCAGCAGCCAATTTGGAGTGTGGCGAAGATGCAATTATGCGGTGCGGTGTTCATCTAAATAAAGAGTATAAATACTACACCGGCAGGTACTTTGCCGGCGCTGCAGCTTTACTTTGCTTATTTGTTTTTCTGACCGTTGATGTGCCTGTGACAAATGTGGTTACGTACGTTACGTTAGCCAACAGCGCAATAAAAGCTGGCACTCGGCTGATGATATGTCTCACACTGTCCGGGACGAAGGAGAAGAAGGCGAAGGCGCTCGGCATTTTGAAGGTAAAGAGCCTTTCTTACACAGAAAAGAAACTGGCACAATGGCCGAAAACAAACACAAAGACTTGGCAGCATGTGGCACATTTACGAAGGGTCCTGGTGAGTGATCAGGAACCAATAATCAGGTTATCAGGAGCTCACCCAATGGCACCTGAACCTGATAGGGTGGTAGTAGCCTAGTGGGTAACACACTCGCCAATGGAGCAGAAGACCCAGGTTCAAACCCCACTTACTACCATCGTGTCCCTGAACAGGACACTTAACCCTGAGTGTCTCCAGGGGGGACTGTCCCTGTAACTACTGAGTGTAAGGCGCAATGGATAAGGGCGTCTGGTAAATTCTGTAACTGATAATATGACAAAAATGATATCGGGATACCGGGATAGCGTCCGGCGTTCAGCGCCTCGCTGGAGAGGGTCAAGAGAGCGGCGAGTGCGCACTTATCCTTACGGAAGCTCCGGTGAATGCAGCCGGAGAGGAGAGGCCGCTAACGCTAACGCTGGCTGGTCTGGAGTGCGTTGGGCGAGGTGCTGGCGGTGGAGGCCCGGCGAATTTGTGATTTGTGTTTTGGGGTGTGTGCGAGGGGGGACCGCCGTTGGTGCCACTTGTGCGCGTTTAACACCCTGTAAAAAATCCGGTGGCGACCCGGGGCAACTGTGCCCGCGGCGAGGGTGAATGCGCGGCCTCAGCAGGACCCGCCGGCACCTGGCTGCACGGACCGCGCACAGACTCAAAGCCATCTGGGGGTAATTACCACAAGGTACTCTCTAAAGGACCAGATGGGACAGTGGCACTGCACCCCCCCCCCCCCCCCCCCCCCACCACCACCACACACACACACACACACACACACTTCCCCGTCCCCAACCCGACCCCCCTCCCGTCATTTACAACATAATTCCATTCAATGATACACTTAATCCTTCCACCCGCTCACTCTTTCAGCGCTGCTCCTTTATGCTGCGGGACGGAAGCGAGAAAAGGAGGGAATTGTTCAGCCTCCGGAGGGAGAGGCAGGCGGGGAGACAGACCGAGAGACAACCAGGAGGGTGACAGACACGCAGTTAGAGACGGCGAGAGGAAAAATAGACAGGGGGAGGGAGAGAGAGGGAGACGGCGGGGGTGGAGACAGACAGACAAAAAAAGGGTTGAGAGACTGAGAGTCTGAAAGTGAGCAGGGGAGAGAGAGAATCAGGTGAAAGGTTTTATTGGAAGTCTCGAGTATTCTTACTGGATGTTAAAAATGTGAACTGAATTTGAATCAGAATCATGTTGGTGAAGTAAGTGCAAGAACACACAATGTGTAAGGTTGTATGTAAGTGTTATTTGTACAAGTTGTAGAATATGTTAAACTGTTTATAAATATATATACTGAACATACACATATGTATGAACATTAGGTAATCAGAATATTCCAAAAAGACAGAGGGAGAACGAGAGAGAAAGGGTGAAAGGGACCAAGAACGAGAGGAATTAAGAGACAGACTTGAAAGAGAAGAGGTAGAAAGTGTGGAAGAAAAGAGATAAAGGGGGTGAGGGTGATAGAGACAGATAAAAAAAACTATTATATAGAGAGAGACGGCGAGAGCAGAATTCTGCAGTATTAGTACTTGTTGATGTAAAAACTGTGCTCGCAATCATTCAGGGAGATGTGTGGGGACGGAGAGAGTGAGACAGCGGGAGCAGTAGGGGGACGACAAAAGACACAAGTTGTGTTTGCAGTAGCCCTCACACTGTGCAAATAGAAACGGCAGTAAAAATGACACCTAAGTACACTTTAACCCCCGGAGTTTGCGTGTCACATGATATTTGTAAAAGAATGACGCGGAAGAACGGAACTGAGTGGAAACACGCTTGATTTTTTGAAATGTCACCCCGAAGCTACAGAAATAGAGGAGAGACGCAGACAGTCAGTCAGGAGGTGCCATCTGAGCCACATCCGAGCCACCTGTTACTGGGAGTGTGTGTACGTCGTGTGTGGGAGGAGTTTCTCTTTCTTTTCCTCCGGGGTCGTCTGCTGCCCTGACCCCGCCCCCCCCCCAAATGAAGTTAACCAGGGTCCCCCCAGAGGACACGAGTGACTTTAATTTCAATACATTTGCCGTCCCGCTCATTACACATGCGTCTTTTACGCTTCATGCAATTTACTCTAAAATTGAAGACAAAAATCACAGCGACGCCTCACAGGCAGGTGGACGCCATACAGGTGAGTCGATCCACAGATGCAGAAACATCTGAGCAGATGATGAAGACTCTGAGGGGGGGCTGGAGGACGGAAGCTGAGAGACAGGCAGAATGTGAGAGACAGACCAGTAACACAGTCGGGCCAGCCGGAAGCCCCTCGCCTCTCTAACCAAATTAAGCCCTGACCTCTGCTGTATAATTCAGCAACCCCCCCCCCACCCACATTTGTCTAGTGGTGATGAATATTTCATTGTTTTTCAGGCCCCTCCCTGGAAAACCCCTGACCACAAATGAACATTGGTGGACGCAGCAGGCCTGTCCCTTAGAAAGACTTTTATATGAAAATCAGCCACGCATGATGAAAGGCAACACAAGAACAACGAGAAGAGAACCAAAATGGCTTCTGCACACCAAACGGGCTGCATTAAGCAAATTTATGGAAATGCCGGTGATGCTGATACCTCCATTACACTCACATTTATTCTGGAATATCGGCCAGTAAAATAAAACCACTGGGGGAAAACGGATGGAGGAAAGTGTTTAAGATGAAGTTCCGACTCGACTGCAGTAATGTAAATTAAATCCCACCTGTTTTCCCGGCCAATCGGCTCGCGGTGCGCAGCCGCCAGGCCCAGATGGCAACAGTTGCACCCCGGGAGTCGAGGGGTCACTAACAAGGCCAGCGCTGTGTCACCGAGCCCTGCGGAGGGGAGGCCAATAAAAGGCAGAGGCACCGGCCCGGGGCGCCTGCAGCATCGGGGCGGCACAGATTGGGAGGCGGAGAGGGAAGTCCATCAGCGCACCCAGAGCTGTCAGGGCGAGTCTCTAATTAGCCGCCAGTCACAACCGCTCAGCGCACTCGCCGCTGATAGCGGAGATGCGGCCCGCTGGCGGCCCCCACGACGCCCACCGGTAAATAAATGATGACAATAGGAACGGGACTGTGGGATTGGGTAACAGTATTTGTTATGTTGATTACGCCGTGCCACCAGGAGACCGGATTCGGCAAATATGGCCTCCTTCAGCATCCCTTTTCTCCCCAAAGCCGCAAGCTGAGGTGTAAGTAATATTTGCATTTTGAAAAGCGTGTAAAACACACACACATGCACAGAACACACACCCTAAATAGGCCACAGCCTGCTGCCGTATGCGGGTCTGAGGCACCTAATTCAATTCCAGCGCAATTTCTGTCACTTCCCATCACGTTAGCGGCAGCGGAGAGCGAACATCGGCCGCCGCATCACGCCAGGCCCCGTGCACACAGGCCGCTTTACCCAGAAAAATAAACATTTCATTATTTCATGGATTATGCATGAGCCGGCGCACTTCATTTTACTACTTGTGTATTTCGGTTGCCACGTGCAAAATTCATGCCTGTACAACGCACCTACATTCAGCACACAAAATCACACCCGGCACTTCCATGTTTTTATGCTTATTTCTGCATTTTTTTATTCCACGGCCTTCTCTGTATGTTTGCTTTGAATGTTTGCGCCACTTTTTATGAGTATTTTTTGATAAAAGAACAAAGTTGGACAGCATCTCATTATCCCACAGGCTTTGAAAAAGGAAGGTTATTTTTTATTTTTATTTTTTGGCAGCGCCATCACCGGATTAAAAAAAAAAAAAAAGAGCGCACAAAAGCCAAACAGAAGCACCCATTTGCGAAACATTATCTGCAGCTGGTAATTGGTGAAGATTTGTGGGGCTCCCAGTGAAGCCGGGGGGCTTGCTCACCTCTGCTCCCCGCTGCCAGATGCAGTGAATGGGGCGACACAATGGCGAGCAGCGACAGACAAAGGAGGCGGTGAATTATCACTCCGCTCCGCCCGGCTAATTAAAATTTCGCTTGTAACTTATGTCAGCCTGTGAAGGCTGATGATCTCCCGCTTTTCATTTGAGAGACACGTGCTCAATTTGCAGGGCTGGGTGGGGGGGCGGGGCTTACGAGCGGATTCTGAATAGAGCAGAGCGCCTCCAGGGCCCAGAGGGGCGTGGCCTCTGAGGGCGCATTCGAGCCCTGATTGATAAACAGCGTGACGGATGTGTCACAACAACAGGGCCACGCCCCTGTGAGACGTCAATATGTTTCATTTAGACACCCCACGAGGCGTGTGGGTTGTCAGGGGAAATTAGGAGAGGCTGCTAACCAGCACTAGTTAGGTCAGCCAGCGCTGGGATGCGGGCCGGGGGTCTTTTACAGGCTGGTGCCTCAGCCACATAACTTCAGTCCTAATCATCAGCCAATGGAAGATGAGAAGACATGAGACACACGGATCATGCCCTGGCTGCTGTTGTAGCTGTGTATGTCTGTGTGTGCCAAGCTAGTGATTAGTGTGTGAGTGAGTTACTGATTGTGTGAGTGTGTGTGTGTGTGTGTGTGTGTGTGTGTGTGTGAATGTGTGTCGCGCACAGCTGCAGCGCCCTGAGCTACTTCCTGCCTCCCAGTTCACATGACAAATGGCACTGGGTGCAATATTACATTATATATTAAGTACCACCAGTCAGTAGGTTATACAGGCTACTTCTGCAACCACTCACATCAGACACATGTACACACAGTCCAAATGTCTGCCTGCAGCCTACAGACAGCAGGACACAAGTGTAATAAACACACACACAGACACACACATATAGCACACAAATCTGTTATTTCTTTAAGGATTGTGCTAATAACAGTGTAATAAATACGTAATAAACGTGTAACTACCTCATTCTAACACAATTTAAAAAAATTCTGTAATAAAGCTTAACTGCCTCATTTCATGTATTCCTGTTTGATAAACACTGAGACATGTCTATCAACACAAATACACACACACACTTATGTGCACACACTAACACACACACACACACACACACACACACACACACACACATATTGAAAAATGTAAAGATTTGACCATAAAACACTTAGATTTAGATTTTACTCCTCAACATGATGTGGAACACCTAAATATTGCTGTCCAAATAATACATTTATGTTCTCAAAAAAAATTCAATATGTAGAATTAACTAACAACTGATGGACACGCCCCTGGTTAGTCCCACAGTAGGGTCGATTGTGAAAGGGTATTACTATAGAAAATAGTAGAGTTTGGTGGTACTATGCATGGGTCACTCAGGCCATTTGATTGATAAAAGTTCCTAAAAAGCTGACTGGTATCATGAAAACCTGCATTTTACTAGAGGTAGCACACACAGCATCAGAGAAAAAACACAAACTACAGCTGCCGATGTTGCTGGTAAAAAGGTGAAAAGCGAGGGAAAAATAATTAACTTTGGACTCGGCGCCGGTTCACGAGATTCTTCCTCCCCCGGCGAGGCTCCGGCGGGCCCGAGACCTCCGGTAGACCTGTCTGCTAACCGCCTGGGTCAGGCTGCCAGCCGCGGAGGTGGCTGCATTAGAACAAAACAACATGCTTCCAAACCATTTGGCACAGCTGCTCCGAGGCCGGCCTGAGTGGCCCGTGCCGCTCTAAAGCCCAGCGAGGAAGAGGAAGACCTCCTCGCCCCGCCAGAGTGCAGCTCCCCGAAGGCCAGTAAGTGGCCAGGAAGCCAAGAGACCACCTGCAGTCCTGCATGGGGATGGGTTCCCACGGTAACCCAGCAAAAAATACACTGTTTTCTAAAACTGATGCTTCAGTTCACGGGTCAGCTGACATTCAGAGCGGGTCTTGAGTCATGGACTATTATTAAAACAGAATATTTCTAGATCATATGTACAGGTCAAAGATGCAAAAACACACACACATACAATTCACAGCTTCTTTTTATTTATTTATTGAATCTGAAGAATTGCACTAATGTTTTTAAAATAAAAAAAGGAAATAAAAGAGAATGTTACCTTCACCAATCAGTTCCGTTTAAGTAGATGCGCTATTGTGTCATTAACTACAGGTAAATCAACAATACCCCCATTGAAGGTATCCATCAGCGACCTTGACTTTTAACCCCCAAAATCTATTCAGTTCGTCCTTGTTTCTAAGTGGACATTTCTGCCAAATGTAAAGGAGTTCCCTCGTGGCACTCCTGATTGATCATGTTCACAATTACATGAGGGTCACCGTGACCATGACCTTTGAGCACCAAATTCTAGTCAGTTCATTGTTCATTGCAACAATAAGTATAATCCCTCGATGTTCGAACGGAACGGTGTGAGGTACAGACAACTGGGAAGACTGAAGTCAATGGCGTGGGGGCAAGAAAGAACCTTTTGGGGGAAAACAGAAGTGGCTCTGAAGAACAATGGTACCACAAGGCTGAGTCGCCATTAGGCGAACATATTGTCTGTAAAGGGTTCAGTTCAAATCACACTGATAAATTTTAGTGTAACGTAAAAATGTAACATGGCCCAGAATTGGGATGTTATGTCACACAAAAGTGAATTCGCATCAGGCAGCATTGAAAAATGACAGTCAATGAAAAAAAAAAAATCTTGCTGATGATGCCCTGCTGCCAACTGTAGTGTATTAGCCAAGACGTCCCAAGTACGGGACGACTAACGTATTTTGACCGCTTTCCCAGCTGTTCTGATCCAGTTGTTTCTGAGCAATGTCATTCAACAGCAGCTGATCACATGACCTTGTGACCTTAAACAATGTAGGGTGTGGATGATATGACTAGCTGTTTTACTGATCGTGTGATACGACCGAAGACTAAACTAGGAGCTGCTGATCCGTTCGCACTGCAGGATTATGAATTTATGTCAGACTGAAGCCTCTGCCACTTGAAGGTTTTAGCGAGCGGCTTTGTCTGTGCCTGCAGAACAAATGTGCTCTTGTCTCTCTGTTGGTTTAACTGGCGTTGGGATAACATTTGTTTAGCTCAGGAGGAAATCCCTGGGTTACAGCCGAAAGGCAAACATAATGATGGCCGTGATTAATTAACGGCCCCGAGGACGGTTAGCGGCGAAGACGCCTCGAGCGGGATCTGCACAGCCTCACCTGTCAGAGCCGACACACGGCCAACAGGCGCCCATTAGCCCCAGCCGCTGCCACTTCGCTCCGTCCACGTCACTTAATGGAATTCTCGGCGGAACGTGGGCCGGGGACCGCGCCGATAACATCCTGTCCGCATATTTAGCCTTTTCACAGTTTTTCTGTGGGAAAACAGAAACAAGTGGTCCGCTGACGCGAGAGTAAACCCTGGATGTCCGAAAGACGAATGGCTTTCCGTCCGCGGCTACATTAAGCAAAGATTCAATGTATGTCGCGGACAGTTTTAAAAGCCGCCGCTGATCCCTGTTCGAGATGATACGCATCGGGCTTCTTCAAAGGTCGGAGTCTATTAATCACACGGCGCGGGGTTACAGATGTTTACACCGCACAGCACGCGTCCCCATCAAGCGCCCGGTCAAATGGACAGTGCTTAGCGCCGAGCTTAGCTCCGTGCCCAGGGCGAGGAGATGTAATCGCGCGCTAAAAAGGTTCCACACAAGGACCAGGTTTATTCAGCCCATCACCTCGCCGCAAAGACGAGCACACTGTTTACACAGCCATTAATCCGGAGTTTCCTCTAATGCATCACTGACAGCGCGGACACACAGCCGACGCCGCGCCCCTTCTCACAGTCCTGCATAGGGCCCACAGCAGGGCTCCACGATGTCACATCAAAATGACTGTTTTCGCCACGATGCTCTAAAATTGAAATTGTTTGTGTCCTTTTTGTGTTGACCAGTCTAGTACAGTTTTCATGGGTTTTCACACATTTGTGGTTTTGGCAGTTGAATGCTATTCTCCCCCAGTTTTTGTGACTGGCTGTATCACATTATGTAATGCATTAAACAGTGAGTATTAGGGGTCTTCTGCCAAAAGCATTTACAAATCTCCAAATCACACTGATGTCAAAACTGAAAAGAAAAAAATGAAATTGCACTCACAAATTTCCTACTTATACTCTCAAGAGGGATATATACGCACACACTATGATTTTACTAAATTTTACATGACATTCTTTAGCATCACCACACCATATTCATACTGATGACCAAACGAAAGAAAGGAAGAAAGAAAGAAAGACACTTTTTTCCTTCAGCTCTGTTCAGACATATTCCAGAATCTAAAGATGCCAAGCAGTTCGAATACTGAGGCCACATCACTGAACTCAACACATCTTGCAATGCAATTTCAATAAAAAAGACCGCAAAAAGGTAGATAAAGTGAAAACCATTTTCAGATACAATCTTTTCTTTGTGTGGTGCTGAAGAGGAGGACTTAAGAGGGGTGAATTTGAATCATCAGGAGAAATATTAAACTGTCCGCCACGTTTGGCTAATAAAAGTATTACCTCCTTTCAGGGAGACAGAAAAGTGATACACTGAAAACTGTAATTAAAATGTCTAATTGCCATATTTCATAGAATGAAGTAAATTACCAGAGATGCACCGCATAATTGAAAAACAAAGCAATTACCTTCCCCCGGCACCATTCAGGGTGATAATTGCACAGAGGGAATGTGACATATGAAAACAGACTTATCCTGCCTCGCACCCCATCGTGTGGTGCCGCCCCGCCATTTCCCTGCTCCGTTCCAGCTTCCATTGTTGCGTTAGAAACAAATAGTCGTTTTTCTGTGTGGTTTTATTTTTGATGGACACCCAGAACTCTTTTCGGTTAACGATACAAATGGTACCGATGATACAGACTAAAGTGTTTAGGAAACATGAGTGACCCGCGGTCCGCCACACTGGGCAATACGACTCTGAAAAGTCCCTGTAAATGACGTCAACTTGGTCTCTTACAGTGCACCCCGAAAGTATTCACATCACTTTTCCACATTTTGTTATGCTACAACCTTCTTCCAAAATGAGTTAAATGCATTTTTCCCTCAAAATTCTACACCCCATTATGACAAAATGATAAAAGTTTACTTGAGGTTTTTGTCAAATTTATTAAAAGCACATTAACATAAGTAATTACAGCCTTTGAGAAATACTTTGGCAGCAAAAACAGCCTCGAGTCTTTTTGAAAAAATGCCCTTTCCTATTTGCAGCACCTCTCAAGCTCCATCAGGATGGATGGGAAGCGTTGGTGCATTTTAAGATGTCACCCCAGTCTGGGTTCAAGGTTTGCTTTATAGTCATCTTTCCCTCTATCCTGAATAGTCTCCCAGTTCCTGCAGCTGAAAAACATCTTCACAGAATGATGCTGCCACCACCATGCTTCACTGTAGGGATGGTATTGGCCTGGTGATAAGTGGTGCCTGGTTCCTCCAAATGTGACGCCTGGTATTCTCACCAAAACGTTCAATCTTTGTCTCAGCAGACCAGAGAATTTTGTTTCTCATGGTCTGAGAGTCCTTCAGGTGAATTTTGCCAAACTTTGTCATGCGCCTTTTACTAAGGAGTGGCTTCTGGCCACTCTGCTCTACTCTAGTAGCCTAGTGGGTAACATACTCGCCTATGAACCAGAAGACCCAAGTTCAAATCTCACTTACTACCATTGTGTCTCTAAGCAAGACACTTAACCCTGAGTGTTTCCAGGGAGGACTATCCCTGTAACTACTGATTGTAAGCCACTCTGGATAAGGGTAAATGTAAATGATTGGTGTAGATGGTTGTCCTTTTAGGAGGTTCTCCTCTGTCCAGAGAGGAGCTGTGACCATCGTGTTTTTGGTCACCTCCCTGACTAAGGCCCTTTTCCCTCGATTGCTCAGTTCAGGTGGCCGGCCAGCTCTATGAACAGTCCTAGTGGTTTTGAACTTCTTCCACTTATGGATGATGGAGGCCACTGTGCTCTGGGGCGTTCAAAGCAGCAGGATTTTTTTCTGTAAGCTTCTTCAGATTTGTGCCTTGAGACAATCCTGCCTCTGAGGTCTACAGACAATTCATTTGACTTGTTTTGTGCTCTGACATGAACGATCAACTGTGGGATCTTATACAGACAGTTGTGTTCCTTTCCAAATCAGGTCCAATCAACTGTGGACTCCAGTTAAACTGCAGAAACATTTCAAGGATGATCAGGGGAAACAGGATGCACCTGACCCACTGGGACACCACAATGGAATGTCTCCAGGAATGAAGGACAAAATTCATATACTGAGTACAGAATGAGCGGTTTTATGAGACCTTAGATGTTACTGAGATGATGTACATGTTGTTATATTTGAATTGCAGCTAAGTCAGAGAACACATTTCTGAAGAATTTTCTGAAGAGTGCTGATAAGCAAAGCTATTCACGCCCACTTGTACCTTTCCACAGTGGTGAAAGTGATCCTCCTGATCCTCATCCTTGTCTGTCATCCATGGCAAGGTTCACCCCCTTGTGTCGGGGCGTGGGAGTCGTCCTCGCTCAGTCACTGGCTCTTCACGGCCCTGACTCTGGAGCAGGGTCACAGCTCATGGTTAAGATGTGTCTTGTTGTCTTTCTATAGACTCACAGGGGCTTCAAATGGAGGTAATTGGGCATCACAGGGTTGCCTGTCATGGTTGGAGGGGGGGTGTCTCTCAGTCACTACAGTGGTCCAGAGCACTGAGTTGGGACACCAGGCTGGAATGGCAGGTATGTCTTTCTTGTTGAATGCTTCGTCTTGCTGACGCCTGGAGAAAACAGAAATGTAACGGTTTGGTTTCAAGGTGCCACGGTGTGTTCTCAGCGAGTAACGCGAGACGCCGCACTGTCCCTTGACCAAAATCTCAGCTATGATCCTTAACACCAAAACTCAGCCATCATGCCCGTCAAAAACTTCAAAGGTCTCAGCAGTGCTTTGGACGAAGATTCATGAGCTTGGTGAGCGGCTCCTTTGTTAAGGGCTTGATGGAAGGACAGTTTACAAGAAAACATTTTTCCCCCAAACAGAAATCATTCAGATGTTTTGAAAGGTAACCTCAACATTCATGTTGTTACGAGCCGGACTAGGGGCTCTGGCCCATAACAAAAGAAAACCTACTAAGACACATGTGTACAATAAAAGTGTAGTGATGTGGCCATTGCATAAGTAGCAATTAACTGTACACAGAAAACAGAAGCTTTGTGGATTGCACTTGGGATATTTTCTTGGTACAAAGAGGCTCCAAACATGATTTGTGTGCTAAAATATTGCTTGTTTTTATTCTGATTTGGTGTTTATCCTAAATGTAAGTCAATTCAAACAACTGAAGAGGTTGCTGAATTGATTATACAGGGGGACATGTTCTGGTCATAATTGACTCCACCTTCCATCGCAGGTGATAAAGTACGGGATATGAACTTTCTCACCACACTGCAGCTCAGAGGTCATTGCCCTCCGTTCACCATTTCTTCCCTCCTTCATCCGTAGGAACCCCCAGGAGAATCGGCCGTGAACATCCCTGTCATCACCAGCTAGCGGCAGCGTCTGCATGTGGGTTCAGCCTTGCTGGTTAAGGTCACTGGTGAGCCTAAGACACTCAATACTGCGTATCTGGCTGCATCAGAGCAAACAGGCCAAAACAGAGCAGGCATTTGAGGAATGGAGGGCCCCCGAGAGCCCAAAACAAACCTGCTCAGCATGAAGGGCCCAGGACCAACAAAAGCACAGAGCCCAGGATCAAATGCATGTAAAAATCCATCTTTTAACCTCTACTTTGGAATAAATTAACCCATCAGGTCCTCTCCCAACAAAGTGATCTTTTCTGGTGGAGATAAGACTAGTGAGTGGCTTCTGTCCCAACAAAAGAGGCAAGCAGGGTGGGAGGCGGCCGCCGCCCGAGGCAGAGCAGCAGCGCCGAGGAGGAGGAGGTGTCGATTTCACCAGAGCTACATGGAGCATGAAAGCCGCTTGTTGTTCACTGGGAAGGCAGGAAAAAGGAAGTGGAGAGCCCCCCCTGACACAGAACCTGGACACAGCGCTGACTGTTCCTGACACTCCACGCTGAAGTGCTTGTCATGTCCGTGTGGCGCTTCGGGCAGTTTCTAAAGCCTCCTCCGCCTGCCGTCTCTCTCCCTCCCTCTCTCTCTCTCTCTCTCTCTCTGTTCCACACGCTCAGGTGTTGATGCGGGGGTCTGCAGGAAAACGTGCAGAGCGGCAAGGAGAACGTGTCTAATTCTCCAGCATTCCCCTGAGGACATTTGGAGGTGGCATTTAAGGCTTTAGATTTTGAGAAAATTGGGGTAATCTCTGTAGCCCTCATGGCACTCAGAAACTGAACTGTAATTTGCCTACTGCCTAGTCTATTTCATATTTTATGTATAAATTGGTATGTGTGTGTGTGTGTGTGTGTATGTGGCACGGCTGTCATAATTACTGTATTTATTGTAGTTATTATAAATATTAAACATTACATTAACAAAATTAATACAGGCAGTGGAGGAGTTTTAAGGCCCCTTGGTGGAGGTTTAGGGCTGTTTGTGTATTATCGAACATTATTTTCCATGTGTGACACACAGCTGCCATCCTTAGTTCCTTTTTTCAGGCGCACAGAGAGTGGTGACCAGGCGCAACCGGATGAAAATATATTCCATGTGGTGCTGTGGGCTCGTCATCTGAAATTAGTTTGAACAAACTTCTGAGAAGTTCGTTTTGCACTATTTTTTTCCCCCAATTTTACTTACTGTCAGATACTGTAGGGTGTTTTATAAAAATATATATATATACCAGACCGTCACTCTCCACCTGAGCCTCTGCCCCATACTGTAATAGTTTTAAATGTAGTATGTGCTTAGTAGTCAGAATGTATTATTCTTGCTGCGGTGGAATTGAATCCACAGGTGTGATGCAGTCATCTGCTCAGAACTCCCTCGCGCCCGTCTTTCTCCATGACACCACATGATCAGCCGCTAATGCCCAGACAGACACTCAAACCCAGCGAGCCTTTAAGAAGCTCTTGGCGCCAGGAAGACAAACATAGCACTCCCCGCACTCGATACATCAGCCGACTAAGCTTTCCCTGCTCCTCTGCCTGTCAAAGGACAGAAACCCCCCCGTTTACCGTCGAAACAAACCCCCTTTAATCTGATGAAGAAAGCAGATTCGCTTTCCACCGGACCCTGCATGCAGAAAACTGCCGAAGCCAAAGCGACAGCTCGAGTTCCCGATGCGCTTCGCCTGAACCGAGTGGCACAGATAATCATTTTCATATCTCCCTAATATGCCATTCATTTCAATTACATCTGGAATATGGCTTTCTTTCATATGAAATTTGATGTTTGAAATCAATTTGTTTTCATGTAAACACATAAAATGAGTGTTGGCCGGTGATGGACAGTTCGGTGACCTGATGGCTTTTTTCCCAATTGCATAAACCTGATGCATTTCATTTTTGCATTAACTGGCTGCAGTGTTCCTGATAACAGCATTCCGGTTTCCGGAAACCCATCTTACACTGGTGAGTGTTCCCCGCCGCGCATCTTTAGATGCGTGGCCTCGCCGACGGGTATTCCGCCGCTCATTTCCTGCCATCCAGGGCTGCGGTGTCACTCACTCAATCTACAAACATAATCCCGGACTTGGCACCACTGTCTTAAACAAGCAATTTTAACATGAATTCGGCGGCGTTAGAACAATCAACCACGATCTCCTCCGCAGTCGTTCTCTCTCCCTGACAAATACAAAGCGCATCAGTCACTATTTTAACGTCCCCCTTGTCAGAGGAAGATGTGTGCTATCAGAAGTGACTGGACCGAGAGCTCTGTGATTGCATGATATTATCGAGAAGATACAATATGGGCTGACGGGTTGAGAGAGAGAATTAAAAAAAAAACCACACAGACACACGCAGCACAAAAGCATCTGTTAGATCTAGGAACTGGAGCAGGAAGAGCGAGAGCAGCCAGTAATAAATGCCACACTGCTTTGCTACAGGCTGTCGGGCGTTCGGCCGGTGGTGTCATGGCCAGGTCAGTTGTTCTCTCACCCGGCTTTACATTTTCGGGTTCTAGCATGTGGCCCAGCTTGGGACGGAGCGTCTCCCCCGTCTCCCGCTGTCTTATTGTAGATGATGTAACTCCCTGTGTAATGTCATCATTCCTCGATCCGCATCCAGGTTCACAGTGCAACACGATCAAACGGGCAGGAGGAACTGAAAAACACCTTCATCACCCATTCACCACACACACACACACGCACACACACACGTGGCATTGTGAGGGCGCAGACAGGGTGTTTTTGTGAAAAGCAGCACTGTGGGCTGTTGTGTCTCCTCACGTGTGCTGAAATTCACCTTCAGCCGCCGCCTGAGGCGCGGGTCTCCCGGGGGCAGAACAGGAGAGGCAGTCGCCGTCAGTTCTAATCGCGCCTGACACATCATCGGCCTCGCCTCTCAGTCCGACCGGCGCGGGCCAGGGGAGGCCACGACACCAGCCCCAAGGTTGGGACAGCCTCTCGGGGCTCCCAGGAACGCCATCTGTCACAGTGGTGTCAAGTGGCTCTTGTCTGGAATGATTGTGCGCGGAGCCTCAGGTGGTCCATGACTGTGGCCATATGGTCAGTGTGAGGCTCTGGCCACAAAGCGCAGATGAAATGTCTTCCTTCAGGACAAGGGGACGACACGCACAAGACTCTATGAGACACTGGGCAGAGCGGAGACAGTGTGGTGCTGCAGGAGACAATGAGGTGGTGAAAGCCACGCCCCAACAAAACAGACCTTTGTCGTTTAAACAGGAGTGTCCCGTGGAACCGATGTCAGGGCAACGATGCTTGGCAGTGGAACAGGAACGCGCCCCTGCAGGGTTAAAATTGGGCAGCAAATTGCACGGGGGGGGGGGGGGGGGGGGGGTGATGGGAGAGACTCTGAGCAATAATTGCACCTTGCAGAAATCACGGTCTGGCCAGTCTGAGAGCAGCTCATGCAGATCAGCAGGCTATCAGCTCGGAGATAATTTGTCCCCCGAGGAGGTCGGCCTCAGGCCCGCCGGTGCACCTCTTTTCAGCCCGGGTCACTATGAATGAGACCCTAATTAGAGCCAAGGGTTACCTCAGTGGGGCACTGCACCAGCACGCTTTGCTCCCATGTTTGGCTTCACGCCCTGATGGTGTAAAATCAAATGAAACTTGCAGCAGACATACATATCAAGGAAATCCAGCCGTTTTCAATCGACTGAAAAGAAAGAAAATGGTCAAAAATAGAATGGGAAATTGAATGGAAAACGGTAAACATTCCTTCATTCAGCTCCAAATCGTGAAGATGCCTTTCATGTGGATTTAAGCCGTAATCATCGATAGTCACTAGTCTCAGTTGGACTACTGGTCTCGAAATGTACCCACAATGCATCGCTATTTCCGCAGCAGGCGTTAGGCCGAGGCCGTTGCTGGAGCTTGCGTGGATCCAGCGGCAGACGGGTACGCTGTCCACTCAGCCCTTCTCCCGCCCGGGCACAGGCGGCAAATTGGAGAACAAACAAAGGTCTGTCATCTTCATTTATTAATATTCATATTCATTTGCAGCGAGGTGTGAAAACAAACAGGCCAACAGAGAGTCATCGCTGGAACGTAATGAAGTGACATAACAGCTCGCCCTACACCCGAAATGAAGGCGGCCCAGGGGGGATGCGGAGAGGGGGAGGCAAGGTTTTCCGTAACCAGATGGAAAGTCATTACTTCTGAGTTAAAAAATAACACAACTCTTATTATTTTTTATTACAAAAGTTTGTCTATTACAAAAGTATTGTTCAAGTAGGCAGATCTAAAAAAAAAATTCAAATTACAATTTTTATTACATCAGAAAGCATGTTTGAGCAAGTGGTAATTTGTACTGACTGCTTTCCCCATTCACATAAGTCAGATTTCCCTAATAATCACCAATACTTTCAGCAATACCAACATTTTGTGTGCAGAATCCTAGGTAGGGTTTTTTTTTATGTCTTTTATCCTGTTCATTTGACCATTTTAATATATATGTGTATATATCAGACAAAGACTAATTTAAATGATGCTTGCCTGCATGTGTTACTACAGCGCTGCTAACAGAATAACCAGCATAAAGAAAAGATGTCATTAAACACAGTACGTTCCAAAAAATCTGCTCATAAAGATGAATAGCAACGATTTTAACAATTACACAAAAATAATGACCGTCACATCTGAAATTACCGTAATCAGGTAATTATATGTGATAATTGCTACAGGCCTAGTGCTAAGTATAAAACGTGCAAATGATACCCCGACTGATCAACACTCCTTCTATTGTTAGAAGAATGCGAGGTATCCCACTGATTCCAAACATGATTTTATTTATTTCAACATCTGTGCGGAGACGATCAGAAGTCACTTCCCAGCAGTGTTGTGGACTGTGTAATTTTCTTGTTCAAATTTGAAGTGTGTGTGTGTGTGTGTGTGTTTAAAGGACTATTTCATGCCAAATTGTAATCCGGACAAGACTTTGCTGCAGAAAGGGGGAAATCTTCCACGAGTAAGGAGGCTTGGGGAGAGAGAAGAGCCCTCACAGCGACTCTGTGAGCATTAGGTCTCCTGTAATGGTGCCACGCGCACACAATGGGGCCGAAACGGTGCGACGGGAGCTCGGCGGACCCCCGCTGCGCTGCGCGGCGTCAGGCAGGCCTGAATGTGAGTGGATTTAATAAAGAGGCTGAAACGTTGCCCGCGCAGTGCAGCCGCTGCTGAAAGGTGCCATTTAGGTAACATGCAGAGTGGCGGCTGCAGCACTTCCTACAGCCTGGAGCTTTTCCGCTCCGAAAAATGCCGAGTGCATACCTGCACCGCGTATGTGCATGCATCAGAACGCTGTATTCAATCAGACGCCGCATGGAACCACCTGACAGGTTACTATGGTAAAAAGGGGTGGAGACACGAGGCAACGGGAGACCAGCTGAAATGTTGAGGCAGGAGAAATGGACGTGTGTGACAAGAGCCAGGCTGTGATGTTATCGGTCGACCGGGCCAGGGCATCTCTAAAGATGAGGAGAACCGACGTTCTGGTCCATCTGGTCTGATGATAGTGAGGTGTGACTGCAGCACCGCAGCCAAAAATAATAGCTGCGTGGTGCTAATCCGTCTAGAAACACACTGACGGTATGAAATGGATTAAAATCATCATTACATTTTCCATAATACATAAAGAGGTGTCACCATGGTTTTAATAAAAAAATGAAATTGCACATTAAAGCAGCATCCCAAGGCTTGAGTAATCGAAATGCCCTTTCTGTATATCGCATTCATTTCCATTTTTTTAATATGAAGTGCATGCCGGTACCCAGCTCGAGTGAAGAAGCGCGGCTTCTTCGAAACCTGCCCAGGGCCTGCAGACCACACCCGGAACGCACCCATGTAAACAATAAATGGCTGCTAGGCAACAAAATGCAGTGGCGATATAAAATTATCCAGGGAAAAGGCCATTCGCCGCACACACAGCTGGACGGGTGAAGTGGCCAATCAGTGAGCTGCGCTGGAGCGCTCCACTTCATAACGTAACACGAAGAATTACTAGATTACAGCTCACGCCATGTAAATGTCAACAGCACGAAATCAGCCCAGCGTCTGCCTCTGTCCAACTGTTGCACGTAAGCGAGAGTGAAATAACGTGCGTTACCATCTCAGTGTCTGTAGGATGTCTGTCAAGTGTCTCTTCAAGACACCAGAAATGGTCACGAGTGCATTTAAACGGCAATACCGGGATTTTTTTTTCAAGATTGTGAGGGTCTCTCTATCGGGCGTGAGTGCTGTATACATGTTTCCGGCCAGGCTTGGATGTGAGTTGACCGGAGCGGTCACCTCTGTCCATCTCCACAGCTGGACGGCCTGCGGCCATGACGGAAGGGTGGAGGAGAGGTGACAGTCTGCGGATTTTGATGCCAGCCGCCAGACAGCTCGTAAAAAACCAACACAGTTCCTCCACAGCACAGGACATTTCATTGAAATCCACTGTGCCAATATAATTCTTAATCGTTATAATTGAATTACGTTCTCAAACAATTTATTTAATCGAACACACGTGTGTTTGAAGAGGTCAGCTGGGCTATTTTAGCCACATTGGCTGCATTCAGTATGAATATCAGTAAAGTCCGTATTTTTTCCTCATCTGGAACGTGGTACTAAACAAACAAAACACGATAAATTAAACATGGCCACGCATGCATTATTTGTGAGGAACACGAAATAAGGTCACAGGAGGACTTTCCCTCTTCAGACGTTTCTAGAGCTTGGGACCTCTGGGCCGCACTGTCCTGTAGATGATTCCATTCACCCATCTCCATGTGTACAAACATGGACACCACTGTGACAGTCCTCTCATGTCAGGTAAACAGCGTCTTTCTACAGGACTTCACTCAGAGCGACCCTTCAATGATGATTATCCTTCATCATCACGTAGTGTAGAGACGGTAACGTTGGAAGACCTGTAGAACCTATTTATTTATATCTGGTGCTACCACAAAAGAATGGATGACATATTGTCATGGTCCTTACCTTAGCATTTAACTGGGTAGAAACAGAAATGAAACAGAAAAGCTTCTCATTAGGACTAATTATGGGAGAAAAAATGTAAAATATGAACAAAATGTATGGATACTTGGTCATTTATATTATTGTACATGAGCAAAAAGAATTTCATATTAAAACCACTACCCTAGTTTTGGTGTGGAACCCTATTGTTGTTGCTATTATTATTATTATTATTATTAACAAAGCCAGTTATTGTTGCTGAGCTCAAGGGCCTCACAGCCCCTCCTTTCCCCCATCAAAAAATGCTCATATCCGCTCATATTTCATAATTACGTCGATAATTAGCACTGCGCGCTCAGCCGGGGTGGAAGACGTGTCCCTTCTCCCTGTCAGGAAATAAAAAGACATTTTTTCCGTCCCTCCTTCCTCCTCCTCCTCCTCCTCCTCCTCCTCCTGCGCTTCAGGCGGAGCGCCAGCAGAGGGCGCGTTTGGGTTTATTATGGTGCGTTACGACCCCGCACGTGAACTCGTCGAAGTTGCTCAGCGAGAAGTTCCCCAACTAAGTCTCCGGGCCACGCCACGCCACGCCACGCCACGCTCATTATTCGCAAATATTTCCCCTAATCACGTCTCCCCAGAAAAAGGTCCCCAGACATGACGGGATGTCAAAAACAATATTATATTATTATTACAGGCGTTCGATTCACAAGAGACGCTGCAAAACGTTTTTCATCCACGCCTGCGTCTGACGGTCCTTTAAACTACATAATTTATGAAACATAAAAGCTCGAAATTGAAAATAAAATAAAAAAACACTCAAGACTCTTCTTTTTTTTGCTTCTTCGTGCCAACGTCTACATATCTGTGTAATAAAGGGACAGTGAGAAGCGAGCGAGTGTCCGATATTCGGGGGCAGATGCGCGATTCCACGCAGCCAATCAGCTCGCAGCGCAGGTGACGTTTCCGAGCGCGACGTCAGTCCAATGGCGAGACGGCAGAGCCGGAGTTTGGGGAAGAGAGAGAGAGAGAGAGGGCGAGGGAGGGAGGGAGGGAGGGAGAGAGAGAAAGAGAGAGAGAGGGGTAGAGAGCTCCAGCGCAGCCCCACCGCGTCCGACAGCAGCTGGCCGATCCTCGGACCCTCCACCGTCCCACCACAGTCGCGCGAGAAGCGGCCATCGGGGGCCTACAGCTCACCCTGAAAGTGGACCTAACACTGCCTTACCTACTGGACATGGGAGACATGGGGGATCCGCCGAAAAGTAAGTTTCGTCCTTATTAACGGTCCGATAAAAATAAAACTTTTATCCCGACCAAAAGTTCACCAAAATGTCTGCAATTAGACGCATTTCCTACATCTGAAACTCTTTACCACTTTATTATTATTATTATTATTATTATTATGGGAATTGCTTATTTACCATCGTCGTGTTGTTTGCTAACTAATATTTATTTTGTTGGCTTTGGTGTAATTGATTTGATGGAATAATTGTATTATGATTATTATTATGATTATTATTATTCTGCTCTGTAAAACGTCACGCGGCTCCTTGTCAGAGGAGGTTAGAAAGTGACGGCTCTCCCGTCCCCCTTGCTCGAGCAGAGAAGCGGCTGGTGTCCCTGTGCGTGGGCTGCGGGAACCAGATCCACGACCCCTACATCCTGCGGGTCTCGCCGGACCTGGAGTGGCACGCTGCGTGCCTGAAGTGCGCGGAGTGCAGCCAGTACCTGGACGAGTCGTGCACCTGCTTCGTGCGGGACGGGAAGACGTACTGCAAACGGGACTACATCAGGTGCCGAGTCGCGCACGCGCGCACGCACGCACGCGCACGCACGCACGCACGCACGCACGATCTGGACGGGGCATCGTCCTTTATACTTATATTTATATATATATATATATAGTTTATTTTTGGTGTGTGTGTGTAGGGGGGGGGGGGGGGGTGTACGGAAATCCAAAAGCACCCATGGTGTTTAGGAGCTTTTCTTATTTTTTATTCGCAACTTTTTAATTTTATTTTACTATTATTATTATTATTAATAATAACAATTCTAACAAACAAATAAATTCTAATAAAATAGTCCTCTTATGTTTTGTATGAATGGTATAAAAACGGTATGTTTCATTTTTTTATTTTTATTTGGCGTGTGTGAAGCGACGCGCCACTTCGGAGATCAGATTGCGCTTTACATGCGGGAATAATCATAGTCGAAAAAAACGCCACATATTTATGTCGGATATTTTGGTTACGGACGTGCGGATGCGGCGCCGTCCGCGTGGATATTCACATTTAAGAGCGATTACAATCAGAAGCTGAAAAATGAAGCGTTCGAATTTGGACTTTTTATTCTTGGTACGGACGCAGCTTCATTTTTCAAAATTTTTAATTCGTTTTCACGCCTGTGTTCAATCATTCAGATTTCGTGTTTGTATTAAAATTTTATTAATTGTAACAACAACATAATAATAATAATAATAATAATAATATATTATGTCCCGTCTCAGATTTGGAAACTGCTTGTATATCTGCTCTTTCTGCACCTCGTGGTTGCGCAGAGAAGTCAATCTGTGCCGAAGTTTTTGCGGAATATTGTGGCTCTGAAAATAACAGTTATTTTCCAGTCGCTGTATTACGTTGACGTTGCCTTAATCAATAAAACAATACTAAAAACACAATAACAATAATATTAACAATAATAGTGATAATAGGTTGCTAATGCCGATTTTAAAGCGCTTTTTCTTTTATAAAAATATTGGTTAGGAAATTAAATGTAAAATATAAATGAAATATCTCAAATAAAAATTGCAAATCCACCTTTTGAGTGCGTGTGAAAATGAAGGTGTCTTCCCGCCGCAGGTTGTACGGGATTAAATGCGCGAAATGCACCCTGGGCTTCAGCCGGAGCGAGCTGGTGATGCGTGCGCGCTCCCGGGTCTACCACGTGGAGTGCTTCCGCTGCGTGGCCTGCAGCCGCCAGCTCGTGCCCGGCGACGAGTACGCGCTGCGCGAGGACGGCCTGTTCTGCCGCGCGGACCACGACGTGGTGGAGCGCGCCGCCATGGGACCCGGGGCGCCGCTGAGTCCCCTGCACCCGGCCCGGGCGCTGCAGATGGCGGGTAGGGGCTCAGATCACAATTATTCCGTTTAATTAAGCAGGCTGCATCGAATTAATGACTGTTTTTAATTGAATTCCATACTTAATATTATTAATATTATGTGCTCTTTATACATTTAATGACGTAATATTTAAAAACCGGCTTCAGTGATAATTTACTTTAAATAATAAAAGAAAAAACCTCATCGCAGCTCTGTTCACTCTCAGTCTTTAAATAAAATCAATTTTATACACACTGATCCCAGGTCAGCAGACGCTGTTTACTCACCAGCTGTTGTTGTTGTTGTTGTTGTTTATTTACAGCAGAGCCCATCTCCGCGCGCCAGCCCGCACTCCGGCCGCACGTGCACAAGCAGCCGGAGAAGACGACGCGCGTGCGCACGGTGCTCAACGAGAAGCAGCTGCACACGCTGCGCACCTGCTACAACGCCAACCCGCGGCCGGACGCGTTGATGAAGGAGCAGTTGGTGGAGATGACCGGCCTGAGCCCACGGGTCATCCGGGTCTGGTTCCAGAACAAGCGCTGCAAAGACAAGAAGAGAAGCATTCTGATGAAGCAGCTGCAGCAGCAACAGCCCAATGACAAGACGGTGAGGAGCAATCAGTTGGCTTCTTCATAACCACCAGAACATCGCTGCAATCCATCACGATGCACCCGACCATCACCGCAATCTATTATGATACACCTGACCCTAACCAATCCATCACATGACACCTTACCATCACCACAATCCATCACATTACACCTGACCATCACCGCAATCCATCACATTGCACGTGACCTTACCATCACCATAATCCATCACATTACACCTTACCATCACTGCAATCCATCACATTAGACCTGACCATAACCACAATCCATCACAATGCAACTGACCATCACTGCAACCCATCACAGTGCAACTGACCATCACCACAATCCATCATGATGCACCTGACTATCACCACAATCCATCACGAAACATCTGACCATCACCACAATCCATCTCGATGCACCTGGCCATAACCACAAGCCATCACAATGCAACTGGCTATCACCACAATCCATCACAATACACCTGACCATAACCATAATCTAACAGAATACACCTGACCATCACCGCAATTCATCACAAACCACCTGAAAATCACCACAATGCATCACGATGCACCTGACCATCACCGCAATCTATCATAATGCACCTGACCATAACCGCAATCCATCACATTACTCATGACCATCACTTCAATTAATCACAATCCACCTGACCATCACCACAATCCATCACGATGCACTTGACCATCACCGCAATCCATCACGTTGTACCTGACCAACACATTACACCTGATAATCACACAATCCATCTTGATACACCTGACCATAACCGCAACCATCACAATCCACCTGACCATCACCATAATGCAACACGATTCACTCGACCATCACCACAATCCATCATGATCCACGTGACTATCATCACAATCCATCACAATCTATCCGACCATCACCACAGTCCACATTCAATCATCCATCCAACAAGGAAGCAGTTTCCACCTGGATGACAGATGTCCACGTCTATGGAACATCTCCATTCACATGTGAGAATCTAGTGGGAAGTATGATGTAAATGTGTTTTTTTTTTTTTACAGAACATCCAGGGAATGACAGGGACGCCGATGGTGGCGACCAGTCCGGAGAGGCACGACGGGGGTCTGCAGGGGAACCAGGTGGAGGTGCAGAGCTACCAGCCGCCCTGGAAGGTGCTGAGCGACTTCGCGCTACAGAGCGACATCGAGCAGCCAGCATTCCAGCAGCTGGTGAGGAGCCAAACCCCCCAACCCCCCCCCCCCCCCCCCCCCCCCATCAATAACAACAAGGCGACACAATTAATACTAATTATTATTATTATTATTATTATTGGACGGGTTTCAGGTGAACTTCTCCGAAGGAGGACCAGGCTCCAACTCGACGGGAAGCGAGGTCGCCTCCATGTCCTCCCAGCTGCCCGACACACCCAACAGCATGGTGGCGAGCCCCATCGAGGCCTAGGACACGTTCTGGATTGTTCTGTTCGTCGAGACCCGGGACAGCGGGGCGGACAGCGCGCGCCCACCGTGAAGACAATCATGGGAATAATCACGCGCTCGGGTGCGCGCCGCGCGCCGCCGCGAGACGCGGAGCCGTGGACGCCGCCCGGGAGCGCGCGAGGCGCCGCGCGCTGGACACGCAGTTCGCGAGAAAATAAAAAGAGAAAAAAAAAAGACAAACAACAAACAACAACAGAAAAGCAACTCGGTTTTTTTTTTGCCAAAAAAAAAAACAAAAAAACAAAAACACGCCCGCAAGATCTCGTTTTCTCGGGGGAGGGGGAGTCCGGACGGGGTTCCGGTCAGGACGGACAGAAGACCCCCCCCCCAACACCCTCGTTTTTTCTCGGACATTCCCTCCTTTAAAGCGTCGCAACAAGGTATACCTCTCCTCCCTCTCTCCTCCCTCTCTTCTCCCTCTCTTCTCCTCTCCCCTCCCGCCACAGGCTGTGCGGGAGCGCGTCCGGGGACCCCAAAGATGTGTACAGTCCTAATTTATATCCGTCCACATGTTTGTCCCTGTATGACTAAAATTATTTATTATTTATTGTCGGAAGACCTGCCACGTTTGTGTACCTTTCTTTGCTGAAGTAAAAAAAAAAAAAGAAAAGAAAAAAAAGAACGGATTTTATTGTGGACTCTGGATGATCCATCAGAATGAATGTGTCGTGTCGTTTGATTAAATTATGTACAAGTAACGCCATATGTAGAAAATCTATCGTAAGGAATTTTTCATTAATAAATGTTTTGACTTAACTGTAAGCAATACGACGATACATGAAGACATATCCCTAATTTGAGTTAATTAAATTCTATCGAGTTTGAGTTAATTTAATAGAATTAAACCCCGCCCATAAATCAGTGCTAATTAAGCGAACGTTTTTTAAATTATAGTTTTAAAATATAGTCGTATTTTTCCATCCAACGGAAAACGCGGAGCGAAAACCCGCTCCGATTCTAGAGAAAATTAGGATTAAAAAAAAAAAAAATACAAAACGTACATTTTTAAATCTATGCATGTGACGGCAATTCTAAAACGTTCAGGACAGACAGTCTCATGTATTTCCAGAGCCTGGCCCAGTTTTGCGGATGTAGGGATGAGCTGGTCCCTTCACTGGTTTTATATAAAAATGATAAAAGGTTATGGATGGGAGTCAGGAACACGGTCATTTTGTGTATTCATGCTTTTATTGTCCCCAGCATTCATCACAAAAACCCAAAACAGTTGAAGAACAGCTCAAATTGTTTCTTGTGTTACACAACTGTTAATTAATTATCAATTATTTATTAATTGTTTATTAGTGCTTAGTATACAGTAACAGAGTACTTGTTATTAGTACGCTATTATGGCTTTCAGAAGGTTCACCCAGATCTGAGCCCAAAATACACAGGAGTTTAATATTCTCTCAGTCAAGCGACACACACACACACACACACACACACAAACTTATACACACACGCTCGGGAATGTTGGAACTAAAAGGGTTTGAGAAGTTTATATAGATACTACACTGCCCTCCACAGGGTCCATCACTGTTGGTTCCCCTGTTCCACAGAACAGCTGACCGTGAGGCTGGATCTCATGTTCTGCACAGCTCTGTGTGGAACCAGAATAAGGGCCGGGAAACGCGTGGTTCCTACAGAGATGCGGTGAAATGGAAATATCTCCATAGGGTACACGTCGTCGGTAGAGGGAAAAGGGAGCGAGAAAAGAAAAACATTAGAATCGGTTTTAAAAACTCTGACATTTGCCAATAGTGTTTCATGCGCTTCAGGAAATTACCCACCAGGCTTTTGGTGACACTTAAAGAGACACAGACCCCCGTCTTCTGGGAGTTGGCATGGATTTGGATGTTGCTCATTCTTCCAGTTGCCTTGACTGAGGTCAACTGACAGACACACACACACACACACACACACACACACACACACACACACACACACACACACACACACACAAACACACTAGACACAAACACACACACACAAACACACCAGACACAAACACACACACACACACACACACAAACACACAAGACATGTCATTTAGCATCTAAGATGAAGTCAAAGCAAGACTTTCCATTAGCTGGGCCATTTAAGTCCATTGATTGTCCTGTAAGAGGTCAGATTGGACTAAGCGATTTTAAGTAGGACATCCTGCATATGGGGGTCAGCTCTGCACCTGCGAGAGAAATCTTTACAGTTGTGTGAGAATTTAAAGATCTTTGAAGGACTCATCGGATGGGCTTTCAGAACAGCTGGACCATGTTCACTTTCCATACATATCCTCCTGGACGCATGCTGTCAAGCTAATCTACTGCGCGCACACACACACACACGCACACACACACACCGTGAGCTTGGCCTGCCTCGACTGCAGAGACAGGGCTGCTATGCAGGACAAAGGGTCCTGATAGAAAAGCACTCAGGTCGGCCAAGCTGCGTGAGGGCAGTCGGCTCGGTGGCGTCCGGAACAAAAGCGCCGCGTGCGGCTGGAGCACCAATCACGGCTCCTCCTGGACGACACACACACACTCTCTCTCTCTCTCTCTCTCTCCCTCCGCGCTCTGAATTCAGGGGAATATTTACTCGCAGTACTCATGACAACTGACTATTTAAGTTCCTTTCTGTTGTTCTATTATGGTTTACCGCATGAAAAATCAATATCAGTAATAATGATATTTATCTGTTAACTGTGCCACTGTGGTTTAGATCTCACTCCTGAATACTTTGATAATAAATATGGCAGATATAATCATGTATTTATGTAGGTGCGGTGAATTGTTTAAATATCTGTATGACTTGCATATATATATACACATATATATCGTTTTTTTAGCCCAAACAATGTACGACTGTGTTCCATATAATTTTGGATGCTTTTTCCACAAATCATTTTTTATGTATTGTGCTGCTGGGTCGTGCTTTTGTGTTGTTGCTGGAGTCGTCACTCCATGGCTATATCGGGCCCTCTCAGGCCCTGCCGTGGGGGGAAGGGGGGCTTGATTTTGTTTGAAAGCGGGCCCTTCCTGGGACTTCAGTCCTCTGTCAGCAGACCACAGGAGAGGGCGTCGCCGGGCCCGAGCCTCTTCTGGAAGCGTGTGGATGAAGAGGACACTCCAAGTGTTACTTGTCAGCGGAACGCGTGTGAAAAGGAAGTGCAAGGGCCCGGGACTGGGGCCTGGCGGCTCCGGGGGGAGCGCGTCTCCGTGCTGAAAGAGCTCACTTCAACTTTTCAGTGAGCCCTGGGGCCCCAGAAGAGCCGCAGTCACTCACCGGCTGCCTCTAAATGGATACTAAGTCGTCTTGAAAGCGCAAATCAGCCACAGACGTCTCTTGGGGGACAAGATATTAAAAAAGGGGAAAAGAGGAGCAGCAGAAACGCAGATGGGCGTAAGTCTAACTATCCTGTCAGTTTCACTTCTACATAAGACTGGATTGTGGCGCGCGTGTGCATGTTTGGCTAATAAATAAAAAGGGAATAAAAGAGTGAAAATGCAGCTTTCAACGATGGTCAGACCAGCCAATGCGTAAACTGCATGTTCAGTAGAGATTTTCCTTCCCTCTTCAGTACAGAAAACTTGTTTCAGAGTTAATCCTAAAATCAGCCCTCCAGATTTAGCTGAGTGGTACTTTAGGTGAGAGTGGCTTGTAATCAATAAGCGTCTTAAGCCACATTTTGGTAACATGACCCTGCGCTGCAGACACAGAAGAATTGTCTGCACTGGGTTTGCTGTATATATGAAATCTTGGCTAATTTCTCTTTGCTCAGCACTGCTTCTCGACCTTCTGGAAAGGATTTTACAATGAAATGCTCATCTCCCAGTGTCAGGCTCTCGTAATAATTAAAAGAGGGTACAGAAAATCACAGATGATCCTGGAACACTTTTAATAAAAAGGAATGTGTGTGTGTGTGTGTGTGTGTGTGTGTGTGTATATATATATATATATCCGAGGGTTGGAGAGGTAATGAAGGGCAGACGCTGTACATCAGGAACAATGGGATTTATTATAAAGAGCAAAGGAAACGGGACGAGGGCCAGAAACAGGAACAAAGGGACAACGAAAACATACCCACAGGCGTGTGGCAATTGCCAGAACAGAAAGCAAACACAAACTGGAATATAAGGTAAGTCTCTGTAACACATTAATGCTGCGGCTGCTCTCTGTTTTTAACAGGTCCTAATTGCCCCTTCTCGATAAGCCTCAGATGGGAGCGATTAGGACCTGTTAATCAGCCGGATGCCCCTCGGTTTCACAGTACCCCCGTCAAGATCATCGTGCCAAGGCGACCAAGCTCCATCCCTGGTGGCGGAGGTCGGGTGGGGGGTAACAGCGACTCTGGCTGACCCTCTGCCCTCTGTATGCACGGCGGAGGGTCCAGCCCATCACGGTGAATCCGTCTGGGCACGTGCAGTCCCTGCCTCTGCCGCCCCCCCCCGGGAGGCGGCCCCGGACCCTCTGGTGACCGCGTACCGTACCGCAGAGTGGTGTCCTATGGGCCACGTCCCACCTGGTACCTCTAGCAACCCTCCCTGCGTCTGCCAGAAAGGCGATCCCGGCTCATCCCCAATTGCGTCCATTGGGATGAGCAGGCCCTACTCCTGCCCGTCCTGGCTGACCCCATCTGCCCCCTGGGGGACTCCCCAGGAGTCCCCAACCCAGACTGTTAAACCTCACATCACAAATGCAGCATTCAAGGAAAAAGTTCTTCCCCAATTGACCCCAGGGTTCATTGTATTTAAAACACAAACTACCTTCTGTAAGTAACCTCTCCCCTTCATTTGTGAAATATGTTGATTAAAATGTTGGTTAATACTGTGTAACATTGTCTAGTACTGCGCAGTACTTTTTTTTCCCCCCTGGTGATTACGGTCATTCGCCTCGCTGCAGGTTGAGCGAAAATCCTCGCTGTGATAACATCTATGCAACCAAGGCAACCAAATCCTCTGAGCACATCAGCCAGGCCGTCATGTTGGCTTCTGCGACTTATTCTTTCCTACAATAATTGGTTAACACCAACCAGCCGGCCACCAGACAGATTCAGCAGCAGATCTCAGAAGAAAAAAATAAAAATGAATATTTTGGTAGAAAATATTGGTGACTCGTTGCAGGAACACTCACTGGCGAGTGCAGATGAGTAGAGATGATTGAAGTTTGGTGATTACAGGTAGAAATGAGGGTTGATTCCCCTCTTTGCTAATGAAAGCTAACCATGTTTCCCAGGCTTGTCTAATTAAATTGATGAGCCTTTGTCAATCTGACATCTGGACATCATTTTGTCGGGAAATCTTGATAAATGGCACAAGCTCCATTCTGTGGCCTGAACAGGTGGCAGGGCAAAGCCCTTCACATCCAGGAGAGATGGGAGATAAAGCCGACAATGACGGGAGTCTGGTGTCACTCCCTTTATCACCCGGAATAAAGAAACAAAACGCCACGGCTCCTCCGAAATCTGAGGGCAGCTCTTGGTAGATATATTAAAAAATAGAAATCAGGAGCACATTGGCGCGGCCTGAGATCTGTTTTAAAAGTGGTGGAAAGAGGCAATTCTACTTTTACCTTCTTGGCTGATACCCAGAGCAGATAGCACTTATAAAAAATTAAAGAAGGGTACACCTCGATCATTTGTCCATGGACGCAGTGGACTGGGACAGCCATGCACTAATGCTTCTGGGCTCAATGGTCTCTGCATCATTCTTCACCGCCAGTTCGGGTCCGCTTAAGGGCGCTCCTGGGCAGGACGGATCTGGCGGAACACTAGGTCTGGGACTGGGCATGTCTGAAAACAAACAATCAGGCTGATCACTTGACGCACTGTCCGCTGCCTTCTTCACTATTCACCCAACAAATCAAGGAGGACAAGCCGGCAGCCGGTCATCACCCGTTATTTATTCATATGTTTGAACTCTTCTAACCTTACTTTATTTTCACAAGCAACAGAATTTATGTACATTGCATCATATACTATCATATTCACATAAAAATAAGACAAACCCCCTTTTACATGAGTAATATATTTATAATTAATGTATTATCATATTATTTACATAACAGTATTGCATTGATGTCTCAACAGAACAGTTCCTTAATGACAGTGACAGCCATATACTGTCATGATTTATTTTGAATGTTATTATTATGTTATTATAGTGGCACAGTCAAAAGCTCTGCATAATTAACAATAATTAATTACAACCGCTGTTGGCACAATCTATTACTATACAGTCTCTTGTGCCATAACTCAACTAATCCTTACCGTATTTTTAAAAAATATTGCTATAATTTGATTAGCCTTTTTGTGTGTAAACCTTGCAACTGGATAAAAATTCCCAGTTCCCTCAGTCAGATGTAAATTCTTCAGGTTTTGCAGGTTTCCTCTTTTGATGTTTTTTAGCATCTTTTTAGATTGGGTCATTGCGTGCAACCTCCAATACCTGTGTGCGAATAAAAGGAGGGGTGCAAAGCGGGCCGATCGGGTTCAAAAGTGAAATATTCTGGCAGGTCACGACCTTCCTCCCCGGCCTAATTCATCTCGAGAAAAACATTCGCCGGCTCTGATCTGCCGTCTTCGCCTCTACGCTCCTCCGTCCACCTCCCCGCAGTCTGAACTCAGCCAATCCGCTGCGAGCTGCCGGCCCCTTCCCCTACTAACCCCATTACAGCAGATTGGATTTAGCGCCTGCTCCCCTTTAGGAAGAGCGAGGGAAATACCAGGCTGGGAGCAGAGGGATAATTGTGGAATAATACAAAGGATGTCCAACAGTAGAAAGATGCACAGGGTTTCCTCCACACTGAATCCCAAGCATGGATTAGGACAAACAGAGTCATTTGTTTATTGCCGATTCCTTCGTTCCCTGTCTGATGCCAACACTGAGACCATGAAATCGGTGTGTACAAAATAATGAGGGAATTTATCAAATTTCTGGAGAACAAGGAGGCTGGAAACCTGACCAGACATCCACCCAAAATCATGAGAGCCAATTAAGGAGCTATCGGGACCAAATATTTTCTTTATGGCGCAATTACGCGTCCTTTAATTTTGATGGGTGGGATGTGAAGGGAGCTGAACCCGCTGTCATGCAGAGGAGCACAGACGTGTCACCGGCGTGCCGGCATTTAACCCGCCTAACGGCCACCCCATGCCATCTCCCAGCCGCACTGGCACTTTCACAACAGCGTGTGAGAGAGATTAACGACGAGGCGGCATCTCCGATGCAAATGATGCATCTGCATGTGCCCCCCCTTTTGCACAGCAGACATTATTTACTGGTGGAGCACCAACGTGGCGGCTGACACCCAGTTTCCTCTCAATGCTGAACATTCATTGGGATTAATTTGCATAAAATGTCATAATTGATAGGACTAAAATACAGAATGCAGAGCCATTACATAAAGTGAAATGGTTTCAAGTGAAATGGTTTCAATATTCACAGCTGTTTGTGTTTAAATAGGGGCAGCGGTGGCCCCGTAATCAGAAGGTTGCGGGTTCGAATCCCGATCCATCAAGGTGCCACTGAGCAAAGCACCGTCCCCACACGCTGCCCACTGCTCACCAAGGGTGATGGTTAAACGCAGAAGACACATTTTGTTGTGTCACCGTGTGCTGTGCTGCAGTGTCTCACAATGACAAACACTTCACTTTCACTTCTCACTACATGCAAGGTAGTTTAAATTCTTAATATCCTCAGTGTAGTACAGTTAATGTCTTTACTTGCTGTGTGATGATTGGCAGTAATACACAATATTTATATTAGGAAGAAAATTGGCTACTGTGTAAACTACAGTGTAAAAATAAAAAGTTTAAAAGTTGCTTTTTTTAACCATGAAGATTGATTGGCCTGGTACATGGCCTGACAAATATAACCCATGTGAAAGTTTGAGGGCCACTGGTGAGATACCATGATGATGAATGCGATACTTTTTCATATTCTGTAGTCATTAAGTCCAGATTTAGAAGAAATTAAATGGTACCAAGAGGATGAAGTTTTAGTTTTTATTAGATTTTACATTACATTTATTTAGTTTTTACACTAGATTGCTGTGCAAGTAGTATGTGGCTGAATCAGGCTGCAGAGCTCCCAGCACAGTGTTGCACCATCACCTCGTCACTCCCCCCACCCGTACATACGGCTGTTGATACAGGACTATCATGGCAGCCTGAACCCCTAAAATACCAAATGCACTTGGTCTGGTCACTCGCCACGGCGGTGAGAGCTCCGACCTCCGCCGTTACCGAGACGCCACGTGTTTTCAGGGGCCCGGGTTACAATCACAGCAGGCGGCAAAATGCAGAAAAACAAAACAAGCTTGACTGAAAACCACTGAACATCCACTTAGCGATGATGCATATTACAGCAGGAAATTGATTCCTCGGTCCCACTTGAGTCCGTATGACAGACAGAGGGCAGTTTGTATCCTAACAGAGCGCGCTCGAGTGTGACGGCCTCGTTGCGGCGCAAAACATTCGCCGCCGCACAAGCTCAGACTTTCTGCAAAATACAAACAGGAAAAGAGCTGAGGGCAGAGGGGTAAAAGTTAATCACTTTGATCAGAAGTGATGCATAACATGACTTGGCAAAAAAGAAATTCTCTTTATTTGCTTTATATACTCCATAAGCATGTACAAAATGCCATATTATCATATTCTTAATGTGTTAATGTTAATATGTTAAACATTGCAATTCATTTTTAAACATACCTGGATATGAAATTCATCCTAGCCGATCCCTACATAAATAGGTGTTTCAGATCTTTTGCATGTTGAATTTATTTTATTTTTCCATGGAGACACATGGCTGCTGAGGCACTGATCTTCGGGAACAAGAAGATCATTCATGTCCACGATGTACCTGCTTCTGGATGCGTCTTCATTTGCTGAGAAAGAATTTAAAAGTTGCCTGACTGGGCTGCTGGTTCTTCCCTGTCATTCGCCGCCTGAGCCTCTTTCCTCCATTTGTTTCTGTCCTAGCTGTGAATACGTATTATATTTACATTTATTGCATTTATCAGACGTCCGGTGCGCCTTACAATCAGTACTTAAATGGACAGTGTCCCTGGAGACACTCAGGGTTAAGTGTCTTGCTCAGGAACACCAAGTGGGGATTGAACCATTCTTACTCACTAGGCTACTACCATCCTGTATAATTCTATGCAAAAAATGCAAACATTTTTAAAAAATGGTCTGACAGCCGACATAAATGCAGATTTTAAAAAATGCATGCATTTGGGCAAATTGAAATTTTATGTGACAGTAACATGTTCATTTACATGTGTGTATACCTGTACACTAACACAATTACACATGTGCGTATGAACGTACTTCTACATGCTCTTGCATATATGTTACTCATGTGAGTGCAGACAAGTGGCCGTACATGCATGCGCACGTGCACAGGCACACACACACACACACACAGTCATGAGTATGCATGAACATAAGCAAGTGTCTTCTGTCAGTAGAGAGGGATTCCTAACAGCCTGGAACCGAAACCGGAGAGCAGCAAAGCTGCAGCTAACCCGGTTAGCGCTGTGCGTGCTGCCAACCTGTCATGTCACTGCTCAGAAAGACAATTATAAAATTATATCAATCAGCCGTAACAGCGGAGTCACGCAGGGAACCACTCAAAAGGCGCCTGACAAATCAGCATTGATTCATACGAAAATCATAACCGGCTACACACGAGTGGCCGCATCAAAACAGCATTTTCACTGTCTAAGGAGAAAAATGGGCTCCTTTTTTTCCGGCATGTTTGGTGCCGGGGAGGGAGGAAGATAAAGAAAAATTTCTGCCCGTATTCTTGCTTGCGTGTGTGGCCAAATGGTAGGTGCTTGTTTGTGAAGGGGCCGGGTGCTCTGTCCATTTTGACATTCACATTCTAACAGTAATGATCCTAAAAGCTGCAATTAAGCTGCCTGGCAGCGGTGGGAGCGGCGCTGGGGACGCCGGCAGGCTGCTGAGAGCGGCAGCACCCATTACAGCCAGGATTACTCCCACCAGAACACATCATTTTCCACAGAGCTCTCTTCTCTCCGCATCCCCGCTCCCCGGCTACGACCACACATGTCTTCTTCTGGATTAATCCGCACTTTCAGAGCATTTTAAATACGAAACCTGTTCAAAGAAATAGGCTGTTTGGTAATTTTTTTTTAAATAAGATTGCATTCATAGCAGTTTTTTTTTTTTTTTTGTGATTAGAGGATTTGGAACATGTCTGTTCTATTTTGACCGGTCTCCTTTGTGTCATGTTCTGATGCCGGGAAAAAAAAAGCCTCAATCATAAAATTATGAAAAGGACTTGGCCAACACCAGGTGGGCAAATCTATCAAAGCCCTGGCAAACACACGGCGAAAGGAGGGAGAAACCGTTTTAATTAGCTGAGTGAATGTGATTTGCTGAATGTGGAGAGCTGGGGCTGTGCTCACATTAAAAAGCGGCCTCATTTTCAGGGGAAAAAGTCCCATCTGAGCAGCCCCGGACGCAGTCAATCAAGTTAAAAGCCACGGGTGCTTAATTTGATTTACCAATATAAAATGCAAATGAGGTGATTAAGTGGAGTGGGACCCCCGAACAGGAGCCTGTTTTAAACCATCAACTTAAATGTGAACAGACACTGGACTGGCGGCAGAAGAATGTTTTAGCATATTCGTTTGATTAGACCTACAAAAATTTAATTAGCACCACTAATTGCTTGACAAATTGCTCTACATTACTGAAAAGGCAAAAAAAAAAAAAAAACAGGAGGGGTGAGACTGGGGAAAAGTGCAAACCCCCCAACGTAGATGGTGGGACCCAGTGTTCCCTGCCAATATGTGAGAAGCATAATTAAATAAATGGAAGATGGCACAACAGTCCCTTACAACAGCAAATGCGATAATGGCCGTAATTAGGCGAGACACAAGTCTGCGTCCATATGTTGCTCCTGGCTCACCAATCCCATCAGTCACTACTCTTTAACTAGGTAAGGCCCTTCAGGGACCACAAGCCTGTGTGTGTGTGTGTGTGTGTGTGTTCCCTGGCTCAACAGGAACAAACACTGCTGCAGCGTGCATCATAGTGAATACAAAAGAATTAAAAAAATGTCCGCACCGCTGTTCACACCTTCATATTTTGGCCTTTGGTGGAAGGGTGATTGAATTGATTAATAAAAACTTTTTATTGAGGACACAGTGTCGTCCAAAAATAATTAAACTTGGGTTGTCAGCCGATTCATGCAGTTTAACGAATAAATTGCACATTGTGCCAAGATCTGATCATGATTAATCACTACTAATTCTTAAGACAAAAAAAACACTGTGATGCGAGATTCGCATGGTGCTGTATGTCGCTCCATTTAAAAATTAGATAAATTCACACACAAAAGTTGAGTCATCGGCCCCAAAACTTCACAAAACACATGACAATTGTGTCAATTAATTTTAACCCATGAAATATATGTTAATTGTGACAGCCCTAGATTCGTTATAAAAGCATTTAACTACAAATCCTGTGCACACACTACCGTTTACATTTTTGTGACTACCTTTGTACTGATTGCACATTCTTGTCTATTGCTGCTTTTCTTGGGACTTTTAATAAACGTCTGCTGGAAATGCTGGAGAATTTACAGAATAAGATGTTTGCTGTATTGACCGACGTTGTTTCCAGTACATATGACAATAAAGTCATTTTTCATTAGTGCAATTTCTTTTCTGCGTCAGGTGAATCATTTAAAGCTGCAGCGTCCTTTTTCTGTGTTTTTACGTGACTCTTTAACTCCCTGTCAGCAGCGGGCGGTTCAGGACATTGACCGGCGCACCGCACACCGAAGCCTCGGCTGAATGGCTCTCTGTGTAAACAGAGTTGAAGCTGTCAATAGGCACACAGACCTCACCGACGATCCACGCGCTTAAACAAGAGCGTCCTTTATCCATACCACCCAGTCCCACCGGGTCTGTGTTTAAGGCCACATTGTCTGTCCGCAGTCTCCAGCTTTCAGCCACTGGCGCTGCCCGTCTGCTTCGGCTGAGAATAAAGACGGGCGACAGGGTGATTTCAGCCGCAGATTAAAAGAATTATGCTGCGGCTCAGACACATGTGAGGAGGAAGCATGGCGGAATGAAAGTGCAGAAGTGTTTCTGAATGGACCTGGGTCGTTTAAAGTCTTTCAGCTATTTGCATGAGGTGCCTTTTACTTTCCAGCTCATTAAGGCCGGGGTTAATCAGGCCGGACTCCCAGTGGCCGCCTGTTAAATAGAATTTTACGAGCCACTAATGAAATGAATTTCACCGTCGTTTCATAACACGTTTATTCATCTTTCATATCCGTAATTGCAAATGGTGGAGGCTGTAAATTTGCATTTGAAAAGTTTAGCTATCAAAAAAAAAAAAAAAAAAAAAAAAAAACGGTAGGAGAACGGTAGCCATTTTGGCTCAGGAGGGAAAGACCAGCGTTAACAAGCTAATTAAAACATTGCGGTCGAGTTTGGAGATTCGGGAGCTTCCCAGTAGTTGCTTTGCCTTTATATTTGCATGCAGAAGCAGCTTTTACCTCAGTGGTGCCATAATTTAGGGGGGCAGAGACGATTACCCACTCCCGCTGAAGATGATGAGCTGCCGGCAGGACAAAAAGAGGAGCTCGGTAAACAAAGGTGGACGGGGTCAACGGCGCTGCGCTTATTGATCCGCTCGTTACTCCTTTATCTTGCCGCGAGAGAGACGAGCTTCGAGGAGTCGAGGGGTAAGTGCACCTAATACCACCCCACCCACCCCCCCCAGTTACTGCGGCCACTCGTCAGTCCACACAACACATCCATTGTGCCGGAGGAGGCAGGGGGTCAGAGGTCACCACGAGAGTGTGCGGGCACCTTGCCAGCCAGGCCGGTGTGGCTCTTGGCTCCGAAGATGAGGGCGGCGGGCCTCCGGTGGACGCAGAAGGCGGCACGGCCGTTAAGATTTGGATTCGGGGGAGAGCGGACGCGCGGCGAATAAACGCGCCGCCCGCACGGCTCCTTCGCGTCTGTGGTAAAAACAACACAAACGGCGGCCAGGCGCGGGCGCCATCAGAGCCCTGCTCTGGGGCGGTACTTACGGTGGAGAGGGTCCTCCCGACGGCGTTTCTGCGGGACAGATACAGGCCAACAAGATTACAGGCCTGTCGGCGGCAGACTGACAGCGGCTGTTAACGCGCTGCTATTTTAGGGTCCCGGCGGAGGGAAAAGTCTGATTCTGAACTCTTCCTTCTGCCCCTGAGCTGATCCTCTCTTCTTCTGTTGAACGCGTGGGGATCAGCTTTCAGCCGCAACGTGTTTCCATCCGCTGATGATCTTTACCACCTCGCGACAGCCATTCATAGAGCACCTACTGAACGTGAGAACGTTACTGTACCACCACATTTCAAACGCCGCCCAGCGAGCCCCGCGTTGCCGGGCCAATAGGGAGTGATGCTCGTCTCAATGGATCAACGGCCACAATGGCCACGTCTTTCAGCAGTGTCCGGTTATGGACAAAAAAATTAAAAGAAAAGCCATCGGGCCGGGAGCCATCGGCTGGACCCCAGGGTCTGGATGAACCGTCTGCACCAATGTGATCTTTCTCATGTGACCGCCTCCCACTGATAAAGATCGTACAGCCGGTCACATTCTCCCACAGTAAAGAAGCATTTCAAAGAATATGAACAAGTCGAAGAAGATGCAGGTCCTGACACCAGACATTTTAATCAGAAATGAATATGGACCCACTGGACAGGACGGCCATTTCATTCGTCTTTGTCTGAAGACTGGCTTCATTACATGACAATAATTCAAATTAGAATAATAGTACAAATTTGACAGGCATTTTCCCTGTTATTCCACACAACATCTTGCCATTATGGGCTTAATCATACGTACAGAACTGAAATTTGATCAATTTATTTCTGTGTAATCTCTTGTCTTTATTCCTTTATAAATGCATCCTTGGGAGGCTTTTCATTCTTGCAAGTGCCGAGCTCGGCAAACATTAGTCTACTCAAGCTGAACAAACTTCCAAATCACATCCATTAGCTCAGTCACACAGGAAATTGGACTTTTCGTATTGTGTGGGTTGTCACAGGTACCACATTTTTACATGTTGGCCCCTCGGATTTATACCAAATTTATTCCAAGTTTTATCAACCCGTACACACATTTACTTAAACGAGACACATCATAAGTTTCAGTGCAGCCGTGAACAGGGTGAAGCTGTGCCGGTGGTTAACTCTTGACAATACCGAATGACGGCACATTTTCTGAATTTCTCGCGAGGTTACATTAGCACATGTCCTCGCCACTCGCTCCGAAATCACTCGCGTTATTAACTGGCAGGTATCTGCGAAAGCAACCATCGTGCGGCGCCCCGGGGTGCACGGTAATCCCCGTCGTCATTAATCTGCCTGTTGCCTGAAATTTGACTTGGCGCCTCTTAATGGAAATATAGATTAGCTTTTATTCGAATTGCAATTTTTATGTTAACAATGTGATGAAAAGGCAGTGGGTTCAAAGGAAAAATTGTCCCTCGTTTATCCAGAAATGTATTTGGGCAACGGGGCTTCATAGACAGAAACTCTACATTTACGTTGATCAACTGATGACAATGTTTTCAGCACTTCAGAACCTGCATGAGGATCAGGTCTGAAAAAGTCTAAAATAAACCGCCTAAGCATCGAATATCACGCCACGTTCGTCTTCAGACGGAATTGCCATTTGAAGGTGAAAGCGGAAGAGAAATCGGAGAATCATTGCATTTTGGGAAGGGGAACGGAGCAGGATGAAGGCCGTATTAATCGACACCAGCAGTTCCCAGCTTTGCCCTGAAAAGTGCCATTAATATTTGCCACAGAGGTAACCCTGAGGATCCATTTTCAATAATGCATCGCTTAGACATTAAAGATTTTCTGACAAGCATAAGTGGAGTCCCACTAGAACATAAATTGATATCACATATCTCCTCCGAGGAGATAAAAGCCAATTATACCTGGCACAACAAAGTCTTTTCAAATGGCGCAGAGCGGTCCGGGCTGCAGCGAGCACGCCCACAAGAAATCACTTCTTTTACTTAGTTATTTGTTTGAAATTAAAATTGCATATAAAGAAATTTAACTCTAATTACATGAACCATTTTGTGTAAAAATAGCTTAGAATGCAATATAGATTTGAAAAACTGACAAAGGACAGTATGTGGAAAGGACATATAGATATAGATATATATATATATATCCATGAAAATAACAGCATTTTGGCCAAACTGAATTGTCCTTAAAAGATTAGCAAAACCTTGTGAGACAGCAGCTTCTTCAGTGTTTGCTTTAAGCACTGTGTATTTCTGAGGGCTTGTATTTCGGTCACAGCTACAGACGTTGGGACTCGTTCAAAACACCGACGGATGAAACAAAGAGCTGCCACTCCGCCTGTCAACGTCAACCCTGAAACAATGCAGCAAAAACAAACAGTCTTTCTCAAAATCTCTCATCCCCTAACCCAACCCAACCCAATGTGCACACACACACACACACGCACACACACACACACACACACAGCAATTCCACAGATTAGCCTACCCAATGAAACCAGAGAAAGTGGAAAACAAGATACTAAATTAGAGGACTGGCAACGTCACAGTTAGCAGTTGCCAGTCATTCTGCCACTATAAATGCCAGATAAAAGAAAAGAGATCCCGGCAGAAGATGAGACGGGTGTGGGGATCGACTTCTAGGCCGATGAAACCCTGTCACACATCTGCATACAATAGCTGCGGTGGAGCCTCTATCTCAGCAATCATCGGCCGCATCGTGTTTAATCAACAAACGCTTAAAGCCGGGGGGGGGGGGCGGGGGCGGTGGCTCTGGTGGCAGGCTCAGCCAGGACCCATCCGGCCGCCGGCCGAGGGCCGCGCAGGCCGCCCTGCGGAGAGATAC
This sequence comes from Denticeps clupeoides, assembly GCF_900700375.1. Lineage (NCBI taxonomy): Eukaryota > Metazoa > Chordata > Actinopteri > Clupeiformes > Denticipitidae > Denticeps > Denticeps clupeoides. The sequence goes on from NC_041717.1 coordinate 16,937,570, forward strand.
ATTAGCTACATTAGCGGTGAGGAGGACGCATGAGGCTAAATGTCAGAGGAAAGATGATCTGGCTCAGGCGGGTTAATTATGACGCGGCGCCGGGCCACCTGACCGGGGGGCCAGGGGAGCGTGCAGACCGGCCCACCGCGCACCCTCTACTCCCATCTGCAGGTCCGCGGCCGCCAGATGATTCACGGCATCTTTCTTTTCTACGTGCAGGGCGGTTGGATTCAATTTTCCACGAGTGTGACGTAAGTGCAGGTTTGTCTATGACATCACCCGCCACGGTTCCAGCTGCCATCGATCCTAGCGCTTACACGGTGCCGGCAGCATCAAAAAATGGAGAGCGGCGATGACGTCCCAAATTACCACTTCCCACTCCAATTATGTCCCATAAAGTCAATTAGATGTGTAATTAGGTGTCATAATTACAAATTACAGCTCGTCTTAAACATAACCACCCAAAAAGCATCCAATTGTGAAAGCGGCCGACATTGTTCATAAATTATTACCACTTTCATTACAATGATTACAGAGGACTCCAGATTTAGATTTGATGTGAAATTCAACGGTTTTTATCAAAACAGCCTTTTATGTTAAAGTGAAATTCACATAAAACCAAAGTGCAAAAAGAAAACCACGTGTTGGTGGTCCGATCCAACATTCACACGATACACATCTACAGGCTTTGGCCTATATTATCCAGACACAATGTATGAAATATCTTCACTGTTGTCACACTCACCAAAATGCTTGAATTACAGTGCTGATACTCTGCATTTTGGTCTCGGTAGTGGCCGTGGTCCTGAGATGTCTACAGCACAGATCATTTGATGTCCCCTGATTTAACCTGTGTGCAGTGGGTAGTTGTGGGTCGTCGGGTGGGAAATTGGAAGAGACATTTTGACATGGGAGGGTTCATAATGTCCAGAATGAGGAAGCAGGGTCACTTTCTAAAATCCTAAAACTCCTCCACTCTGGCGAGGATGAATTTTAAACCCGTGTCGTAGGTCAGACCCACACAGGAAGTGAACAAACGCAGCTGTGTCAATTGCTTTGTTTTACATTTACATTTACAGCATTTATCAGACGCCCTTATCCAGAGCGACTTACAATCAGTAGTTACAGGGACAGTCTCCCTGGAGCAATTTAGGGTTAAGTGTCTTGCTCAGGGACACAATGGTAGTAAGTGGGATTTGAACCTGGGTCTTCTGGTTCATAGGCGAGTGTGTTACCCACTAGGCTACTACCACCCAACACGTTAATTGCAGCAGCAAATGCATGAATTCTGACAACCCTGACAGAGAGAGCCACAAGAGAAAACACCCCATCTTCTACCGCACCCGGGAAATTCGGCACTTTATTTTGTCCAACTTGAACATCCACCTGTGCTCCAACTGCCTAAAGCCTCCACCCCCACATAACATAAAGCAAGTAGACACCGAAACACTAAACAAGCTAATCTGCAGACCTGCGGCCAGATGCATAATTTAGCGCGGCATAAAGGCCGGATTACTGCAGGGCTCAACATTTGAGGAAAGGAAGGGAAAATGTCCAACCGTCGCCGTCCACTGTGTTTGGGGCTCATCATAAAAAATGGAGTGGTGCGAGGCGTGAGGTGCGGAGCCTTGTAACCAATTTGTAAAGGAAACCACTCACACGCCAAGTGTCGCCCCGGCCAACGACGGACCAGGTCCTACGGTAACAGCGACGCGTGAGAGAGGGAGCACCACGTGCGTCTGTAGCTGCCGTCCTCCTTTCTGTTCCACCAAATGGCGTGACCTCTTTGTCATACAGCTCAGGGAATATGGTTTGAGGTGTCCACAAAGGATGGGGCCTTCAGCGGGATATCTGTTTTTTTTTTAAGGCTCAATCTCTCCCATTTGGCCACAACATATCAAGTTAAAAGCAATGTACAATATGGGCTGGGCGGAGCACAATGGGGGACATTTTCTTTACCAGGGGACAAACAGCTGTGTGTGGCGATTTTCAGAACCGATGTCACAGCTCAGTGACGTGGGCGGCCGTGACACGCCATCAAAGGTACTGCAAACCCAATTTAAAAATCTGCACTTTTAATTTCATGTTCCATCCAGTTGGTGCCTATATATATATATCTATATATCTATCTATATCTATATATATATCTATATATATATATCTATCTATCTATCTATCTATCTATCTATATCTATATCTATATATCTATATATATATATATATATATAGATAGATAGATAGATAGATAGATAGATAGATAGATAGATAGGATATTTATCCTTGTTCTTGATTGATGAGGCTGGTTGCACATTTCCAGAAAAATCTACATACTTATATGTCGCTATCTGCAAAAAAAAACGCAATACGTCAGATTTCTCATTTTGATTGTGTGCTTAAGAAGAAACGGTGTCCAGTAGCGGGACACAAAAGGCAGAATGGCCTTGAGGAGAGTTCCTATGATAATAGCGCTAATTATTAGCATGTAAACACAATGCATTGGAAAACGAGAGTTGAATGGTGCTACATTATTTCACAAATTACCATTTTGAGGGTTTTTTACAACAACAATACTGTAAGGTCCCCTTTCCAGCTGTCAAATGGATCCGGACTTGTGAAAAGAAAAAAAAGGCGTGCTCCTTTCGCCCACAAGCAGGGTTTTAGAGTCGGTGTCTAAAGACACCAATCACCTCCACCGCCAACAATGGGCGGCGTAACTGGAGCCGGAGATTTCCTCCAGAGACTCGGACCTGTCTCTCGCTGATAAACGTCATGTAACGCCGGAGAAAAGCCACCGTCTCGGAAAGTCAACTTCCCGCGCTTTTCCGCCGAGGACACCGCACTTTATCACACGCCTAATTACGTGGCTTGTTGGTTTATGCGTTTAACACCGTGTTCGTACCGAGAGAGCTTCTGTGCCTCCATCTCGGTAGTTTATTGTGGACGGATGAGAACAGCTGTGTGTCAGCAGGCCGCTCGGTCCCATGGCAGTGACCCCCGCAGAAAGCCAGGCGGCTCGCTGGAAACTGTATATCAGTGACATAAACCACAGGAGGTTTGAATCGAGGACGGGACACAAGCGAGGGAACAGAATTCGGCGCATCCTGTATCCTGATACGCCACCCGAAGAATGACTCTCGGGCGACAATTAAAAAAAGAAAGAAAGAAAGAAAGGAAGAAAGGAGGGAGAAAGAAACGCTGCTCCCGCTCCGGGGGTCGCGGGGCCGGCTCAGCTCGACTCTATCGCCGCTGCCTCGTTCCCACAGCGGCCGGCCAGCCGCTCAGGGCGCTGGCTAACGTCTGTTTCTGGTGGCTGCCTGTCACTCAGCGGTTATCACCGAAAGGGCCGGCCTCGCCTGGTGTGATAACGCTGCGGAGCGGCCAGTGGATCCAGCCCGGACGCTCGCGGCTTAATGGACGCTGTAACACAATAGTCCAACGCACACATCGCTCCTGAGAGGGGCTTTCTGAGTGAAACAGGAGGAACGCAGGAGATGCAGATGACAACAGTAAATAAGCGCTGCTGCTCTGCCTGGGAAATGCGCAAATCGCACACTTTCGAAGCGATAATATTGAGCACCTTGAAGAGAAACACACGAAAGGACTGATATCATGGACCAAAAACGAAAATGCAATTCTGTATCTAAATATGAGAGTAATAACAGCCAACCCACTTCATCTGAAAAGCTAAAACGTTTACATACCACATGCACTTAAATATACAGTATGTATAACAATCACAGCAAAAGAACTTTCTGGCGACCTTTTAAGGCCAACAGATGAAACCAAGACTCTGACTATTGACTGACACAATGATTAATGGAATTTCTGTGAACACACACCAGCGCACACCTTAGTGTTATTGCGCACATGTATGTGTGTGTGTGTGTGTGTGTGAAACTGAATAACGCAACTGCATGTCTGCATTATGACAGCGCCACCGCTTTAAAGATAAAGTTACTGATAATGAGCCCACCACGCTGAGTGACAGAGGTTTACTGCCGAGACACCACCCCCACCTCCGAAGACGACCATGTAGAAGCCGGAGAGGAAAACAGCTTGGCTTACCTTCAACAACGCACACGTAGGTTTTGTCGGTGCGCCCGCTGCGGAGGCGCTAAATTTGAAACCTAGACGAGGCGCAACAATGAACTCATCCGAAAATCACTTGACTAAAGCGGCACCTTCATCCAGATCAAAGAATCTTTCATAAACCCAACAATGGCGTCACCAGCCTATTCGATGTCCCTCCACCTTCACCTCTTTTCCAGGTTTTCCACCCAGCTGCCATGGACAATGCGAAAGGTGCCCCCCCAAGGTGTCTTTTTTTTTTTTTTTTTTTTAATTCTGGGGAGGGAAAGCTATCCCATTCAACCCCTCACACCACATACTCAACCCTGTGTGGACTCAGTTTCCTTCCACCGGCGTAACTGAGATGGGGCCACAGAATGTGGCTTTAGAAAAGAAGCTTGAAAGAAGACAGCTTCGGCCTGAAAGAGGGCTGTGTCCTTTGTTGTTTAAATGAGCGCTGTCTGCTGCGAGCGCGGCCCCGTCCAGCGGGGAGGGCCGCATTAACCAGGGTTGACTATTTAACCCGAAAGGACAGGACTCCAGGGGAGATTGGCTTACCTGGTGGGATACAGTGGAGTCCTGTCCTATAGAAATGTGGATGTAGAAAAAAAGGGGAAGCAGCATGTCTGTCTCTACTAGGTCACTGCAACTAACCTTTGACCTCTGGTGAAAACGTTTCTTTGGGCGTGGCGTCTACTGTGATGCTTACGTTCTCTTCCACAGAACACCAGTGCCATTAAAACCACATGATCATGGTCCGTCATCACCTCAAAGATCACACAACCTGGGACAAAGAGCACCAAAGCTCTCCTTGCGTACTTTATGTTCGCCAGTGCAGCATATGGATCATTTTCAATAATGTCTTTAGGACCTATTTCAGGACTGAAAAAAATAAACTGATAAGACTGTTTGATAGTTATCTGTACACGCCTTTGTGCGGGCGTGTAATCATTTCCGACACATTTTTAACAAAGTTTAAAAAGGGACGAACCAGAATGTTCTTCATCCTTTAATTCTGGATCCTTTAAAATCCCTCCTGTCAAAACGTGACACGCCCAGGTGTAGCACTGCTGTAGACACGTGGATCACGGCCACTACCAACACCGACATGCATATAATGGGCACGTAAACCGAAGGATTCTGATGTGTGAATGTGACATTAGTAAACATGCCCCATGTGATACGCATTATATAGCGCGGGGAAAATATGGCCCTTCACGTTGCTTTTTTCCTTTTTTTTTTTTATGTCAGCAGTCTGCATCTCTGGACAGGTGCAGGGTCCAAACATAAAGCACTGTGATTTATTATAATAACCTTTATTATAATAAACCTCTAGAGATACATGTGAAAATAAATAACTCATTATTACGCTCTTGTTCTGGCCACTTAGGAGCTTTTCAACGAGTGCGGACGGAACCGGTCAAGGGTCTGGGCTTTGTTGCCACTGACGTTGCAGGTGAAATTAGGTCAGGATGGTACTGTAAAGAGACGCCAGTCCATCTACGTCCATCTGTCCTCTCTCCTGCTGCATTGTGCGCCTCAGACGTTTTCAGCCTCCGAACTATATTACCACCTGGTTATCTGTTCTTTCCCCCCTCATTGTGTTTTTCCCTCTCGCTCTCTCTCCCGATCCGCACCAGCTTCTGCCAGCTCGCAGCTCAGCCCCCCTCTGAAGTGCAAGTCTTTTCTTTTGTGCCGGCAAACAATTTACTATTCCCTCTTGTGCAGGTTCTGGTGACTATTATGTGCTCTTAGCCACCTGGAAGCTGGCTGAAAATGAGATGAATCCATGCTTTCATTTGGGCTTTGTTTGTTTGTGGGTTTCCTTGAAAGCAGCTGAACCTGGTCCACTTTGACACCGTGCTCGCTCCTGCTTTTTTCTGTCTTTTTTTTTTTTTGGAACAGCATTTTTTTCCCTTCTCTTTTTTCTAACCGCGTCCATACTCAGGACTGCGGTACAGCGCCAGCGCTGGTGAGGATCACATTCATCCGATTGTCTCTATACACGAGCTTGGGCCCGTACACTCGGGCGGACAGGCCAACACCTCTGGCTGTGGGCATCAGCCTTACGTCCAGGAACAGGCACCTCTAGAAAAGCGAAAGAGCCGCCCTGAGGGGTTCCCTTGCAGACCACCAGAGCTGTATCTGTCAAGTGTCAAGGCTGCAATCTGTGAAGGAAGCAGAGTGGTGTGTGCGGGCTTATCAGACATCAGCTTATGTCTGATAAAATTTTCTGTAGGTGTTCTGAGAACACATATGGTTTCGTATATAAACCATAAAAGGCAGCACCCTACATTCACAACAGAATTAATTTACACTGAATTACATGTTTTTTTTTTTGTTTACATTTGTACATTGCATTACATATGAGAATGTTCCAAAATATTACTGTTTACTGACTCGTTTGTCATTTCACAGCCAACAGTCTATTCCTTAGTTATTTATACACTTGTTAATTAATAATACACAAATCGCAGAATGTCTAAATACAAGTGCATCTCAAAAAATTATATCATGAAAATCATAACACATCAATAAGACCAACCTTCATACATGCTATATTTTTTATAAATTAAAGGAAATACTGGATGATAACGTAAAAATATTACTAGATTACTTACTATCAATGAAAAATGTTTTTTTGAAAAGTGAGACCTAACAACATAACATAGTAATATAGTATAAATATACATAAATATACAAAACTACAGTTTACATGCTAGTAAAAACTATTGTACTTAAAAGTTGTACCATAAGCAGAGTAAAGTTTTCATTTCTTCGTATAGTCAACACTGTATTCTAGTCTCTAATTACCAGGACGGGGTTGTACTGAGGGGGAATCTGAACATCCAGTATCTGGCACTGCTGATCCTAAAAGCACCGGATCATGACACACAGCACCACCGTACTTTTTTTTTACTTACTACAGATGTCATTAAATGTTCCAAAAGAAGTGCTGCCGTTAAGTCCTGTTTGCAGCAGCCGTGGCCGTAGATTAGCTGCCGGGCTCGGCGCATCATTCCACACCCTGGTTGCCATCATCACCTGTGCTGAACTCTGCAGTGGGAGACCCTGGACTTTTGTCACTGTGGGGTTATTGTGTTTCTAATTAAGTTGGCCTAATCTCCTCCATGTTGTCTCTTGGTTAAGTGATACAGGGTCAGCGCCACGGGGACAGACATTTATTAGCTGTCCAATATTTCCACTAAACAAAGGCATTTTCATTTGCATTTTAATCCCGGACGACTCGGGCGGCCTTTAATTTTGTTCTCTGTGCCTTCCTGTTCTTTATTTCATTTTAAAGGGGTGTGTAACAAGGCGGTGCACACTAACTGTCACGGCTCAATTAAAATGATGGAGGACACATGAAACAAATAATGAAAAGGTCTCCGCTGGGTGCGGGCCGTAGCATTTAAAAGAGCCCGGCTCGGCGTGTCATAGATCAACCCACATTTCATTACAGGCCGGCGTGCACTGGTGAGTTATGAACGCGGCAGAGCCAGGCGCTGCTACATTACTTAGAACGTCATATTAGCTTTAATTATCAAAACCTCACCTTCAGAAACTCAACACTGGACTGCTTCCATATCTGCTCATCAGCCAATGGGATCTTATGGAACATGAAAATTCACATGAAGAGACAGGAAGTCATGCCACAGTTGCCCAACATGCAGTCATCCGAGGTGTGGGTATGAATGTTGTAATTTGACTTAATTGAAGAGTGATGTGGTGTCTAGGATGTTCCATGAGATCCCAACAAACAGCTGACAACCGGTGACATTCCTCCCCAGTGACAAATGAGTGAATGGTGAGTGGAACCAAAGTTACTTCTGGTAAGATTAAATACAATTGTTTAATATACATTCATGCATTTGCAAATATTTGATGTTTGATGTGCTAACCCAGCCACTGGGGATGCATGTGACTGTGTTTCTTGGTGCTGGTCCCAATCTGGCTAAATGGGGAGAGTCACGTCAGGAAAGGCATGAAGCTTAAATTATTTGACAGGTAAAATTGTGAGTCTGATCCGCTGTGGCGATCCCTGATTGGAGCAGCTGAGGGTAGAAGAAGAAGAAGATGTTGTGTTTGTGAGGTTTGACTAATCTTCTGGGTCCAGAGGTTGGTCAGTTCTTGTGGTTCTTCGTAACTCAATTACTATTAAATTTACCGTAGAGCACCCTCCGTTTTCACAATGTGATATTTAAAGACAAGTGAGTTGCTAGACCCACCTCGTCTGAATCAAAATAACATTTACTTAGACTGAACGTTATGGCACAGCCACGTCCTCACTCAAGGAGTCACAGTCTCCGTGATTATTTGGGTCTTCTGTCCCCCAGCAGATCAAATTTCAGGCCAGAATAAAAAGACTCAACACTTTTGTCATGGGAATGAAAGAATCGCATCTCTCCTCGCTTCATTATGCCCCGCAGAACTGTACTACGCCTGACCTACTTAAATGATTCAGAGCCGGACACTCCGGAGCGTCCGTCTGGGAGTGGGAATGCTCTTCTGAAACAGCTATGTCCCACTGTTCCGCCAGTCCCCTCACTAAATTGGACAACTGGAATATAAAACTGAGCTTAAGATGGAGCTGAATAATAACTTACATTTTTTTACTTTCCATTAACATACACGCACAGATATACTCTCACTTTCATTCTCCATTCCCCCCATGATTTGACTTGATGTAGGAGGCTACAACTCACATCTGAATGCATCTATTAGGGTCTATTCGGCCTGAATGAGGTTTATTGATTATGCTCATTTACAGTTGTTGTTTTTTTTAGTTTAATGAGAGCTTAGCAGCTGGTTCTTGAAGATAATAGCAGTGGAGGTTCTCAGTCTTTCACAGGCCAAAATAAAAGGACTAATTCCATATGTACTATATGGAACTATTATGCTCACAAGACTCCGGGCTCTTACTGGTACCGAGAATTAACTAATGCTAATTAACTCTCTGCCAGTGGACAAGCTTCTGCTACAGAGCACCCCTGCTTTGGAACAGCCTTCCTGCTAATGTTCGGAACTCGGATACAGTGTCAACATTGAAGTCCAGGCTAAAGACACAGTTAAAACAGACATATACTATGACACTCATCTCACGTCTAGGCTGTCCGCCGGGGCCATTGTTGCACTCAGCATGAACCCAGGCATCTACCATAACCACTCAGTCCCATCCACCCGAGTATAATCTGTTTCTCTCTGAGTTGATCTCGATTGGTTCCTGGCATTGACCTGCTGTTGAGACGTACCATGAAATGCACCAGAGAGTCACCACAGCCACAAACACCATAATGGCTGAAGCTTCAGGGATCTTCAAATGGACCAGTAGCATTTTAATGGACATGCAGTGTAGACCATGACACTGAGGACCATGACATGTGAGGGCATCTATTTTTCTGTGACATCATTTAAAAAATGATGCAAAATTGACAAAGTGAATAAATAAATGAATCATTTATGAACATTTCTGACACACATAATTATAATACAACATATGACTTAAAGACAGTGTTAATCACTTTGCAAATACACATTGCATAAAGTGTAGTGTGGGGTGGTAGTAGCCTAGTGGGTAACACACTTGCCTATTAACCAGAAGACCCAGGCTGAAATCCCACTTACTACCATTGTGTCCCTGAGCAAGACACTTAACCCTAAGTTGCTCCGGGGGGGGGGGGGGACTAACCCTGTAACTACTGATTGTAAGTCTCTCTGGATAAGGGCATCTAATAAATGCTGTAAATGTAAATGTAGCCTACATGTTCATTCACACAATGCATTTCACTCAGAATACAATGTATTCTTAGAGGGTACAGGAGATCAAAACACTATTCTGAAGTGCAAGACATACCAAAGACTGACCAATGAACCTACTTTTAATTAGAATACACACCTTGGGCCTGTATACATTTTGTAGCTAGTTGCCTAAGGTCCAACGCTAACAAAAAAATCACAATATCTTCAGTATTTGTGACATCTGGCAATGTTATAGATAGACAAAAGTGTGGTGACACAGTTTAAGTGCTCTAAATAATATAGTTTGCATGCTTTTCAAGCCAGAATCTAAAGAACAATTGGTTAATGTGGAAAAATCATATTTTGCACAAATGCCTCACAATGTTACAAGTAATAACATAAAACAATGTTCCAATAATTTGATATACTCTGCACACACACATAATATATACCACACAATCAGAATCCAGCACCAACAAGTGGTGAAAAAGTGAAAAATAAACGCCACCTGAGACGTTTAATGCAGATCGGATCACTGCGGCCACACCCGTTGCCCCTGTGGTCTGTGATTAGTGCCGGCACTGGCCAGCATGCCACTGATTAAACACACCTTCGAGTGTCAGCCGGATTACCTGTCAAACGGAGCTCGGCCCCTCTCGCCCGCGACCGTTCCTGCTCCCTCTCCCTCTCCCGGTGCGGAGCGCTGATCCTGAATAATCCCCTGAATGAAGCTGTCTGCCGCAGAGAGGCCTGTTCTCCCACTGAGCTTCATTCTAATCAGGCTAATGGAGTCCACAGGTTTTCTATTGATCTTCCCCATGCATCTTTCCTCCCGGAAAATTGACAGAATTCCAAAGAGGGCAGACACAGACACACATGCACACGCACACACACACACACACACACACACACAGTGAACTCCAGGGGCCTTCGCTCTTGACCCCTGAAGTGGGGCTTACGTCTCCCCTCCAGTCATCCAGGCAGCACAGGAGCGGAGATCTGCACAGCCGGCTGAGATCGACGCTCACAAAACCAGATGACATCCAGCTGGATGTCAGAAGAAACCGACACATAATGACGATTCACTTATCCCCTCGGTGAGAATCAATTCTCCCACAATGCACCTGTCACAGAGTCCTCAGCCAGTGAATGCAATTTCTCCCCGTGTCTGACAATGTAATTACACTTTAAATTTCCAATGACCATTTTACACATATTCCTTTGAACCATAATGAAAAAGCCAACTTCTGGAGCGTGGGGGGCTGACAAGCTGAAAGCAGCGATTTTATCTTAATTAAACCGCGTGCACACCCCCTTTACCAGCATAACCAGTAAATAAGCATACAAATCTAACCAATCGGCCAATTCGCCCAATTCACATTGCGTTAAAACACAGCTGGACTGATCCTTGCACTGTTTCATGTTTAGTGTCTATGCTGTGTCAGTGCGAGGATTCTTTCCTAGAGCAGAAACTGATGCAATGTTGAATTTATTGTGCAAACTCCTCTATGCCACTTTTTCCATATCACTTTAATTAATACAATTAATCAAAAGTAATTATTTACATTATTTATAATATTACTTTTAGAGTCCACATGCATATAACAGCTTGTTTTAAAAAGAAAACCAGTTTTGTTGGAACAATTGACCTTGTAGAAAAGAATAAAACTGCAATAAAACTGCATGACCACAAACACTGCAGCTGGTATTACAAATGATAAATCTACAAAAACAAGGTACTGTCAGCGGCAACTTTCACATTGCTGCTGTGAGACTGTGTCACTTTTTTTTAATCAAACTGACGTATTACCCAAAGTCTACAAAGATCTTACTGAGACAAACTTAAAAAGCTGACAATACATCCAGTCTTTTTGTATTCAGCATGAAGCAAAGCAATGCTGTTTCCAAATCACTACAGTTTGCAAGTTATTTATAATATTCAATTTGTAGTTTAGTAAGAGCTTTGAATGAAATATAAAGCAACATAGAGGAGACAGGGTAAACATGTCATCCCTTCCAGTCTGACGCAAGGACACGGATCTCAGGAGACGCTCACTTCAGCTAATGAATCCGTAAAGCTGATTTACTCCGGCTTTCCGTCAAGTCCAGTGGCTGCACAGCAGCATTCATGGATTCACCAGAATCTGTTCCAAACAGAGTTTTTCCTTCTATCTGGGTCATGTGAAGACACGCAGTGTGAACAGTGCATTTATATTAATTTTTAATGAAACAGTAGTGATTGGAGTATAAAGTACAGTAATGGGCATTTTTACAATAAAAGAATTGCCTTGTTTTTGGATTCAGCTTTCGAAAATATATGGTTAAACTGTTATTGACAAAAAATTTAAAATATTCTGATAAACTAAACACTCAGATATTTGCAAAGATAATTCTATAAACACATTATTACATCATATTATTATCTTGAGAAATTGCATATAGAGCTGTAATATATAGAGCATAACTGACAATGTCACATAAAATGTCTAGGTTGTTTCTGTACATGGAATTTTGTGACAATAATATTGATTATTGAATGCTGATCTGGCCAATCCTTACTGTGTTGCATGTTTTGTATGTGAATGAGCTGCCACGCCACACCCACATACTCATAGGGAAATGTGACTTCCTATGTAGTTCTGAAATGCTAACCATGGTCCACAGACGACATTAGGGGTGGGTCTCTCCCTGTGGGCACTTGAAACCATCAGTAAAGTAATGTTCAATTATGCACCCGATCCGTTATCTTGCTGGGCCAAAATGATGTGGCAGGGTTAAAGAATGACAAGGCGAGCCCCGTCACTTCAGTATCAGCGTCCTAAAATGCATTGACCGGGAGGAAAATGGTGACCTCTCTCTAAAATTAGTACGGAGAACTCCACTCCGAGCACATAACTCAGCGCTGCACGCCGCCCTTGCTTCCTGTTATTGACTTTTCCCCGTCTAACAGCCTGCAATAAAGAGCGCTACTTTACCATAATATGAATACACATTTCTTTACAGCGCAGACAACAGCTTTCAGGATTAGCATTATTGACTGTGCGGTATTTAACAGCCTCTATGATCGCTAATGCAAGGTTAATGTGGAAGTCAAAAGACAAGGTGTTCTACTTAAAACAAGTTTATTGATTAGGAGCTGCGGCGGAGATATTTTAGAGAAGATTTGATGAATGCACGAGTGATTTTCCAGCCCCTGTTCACTAATCATGGCAATTTACACTGACGACCCACAGCATTATAACCAGTGACAGGTTGAGGTAAACAACATTGGTGATCTGGATACAATGGTACTTCATGAAGGGTAGAAATAGTATTCAGCTCTTGAGGTTGGTGAACCAGAGCCAGGAAAAATGGCCAATAAGAATGTAAGTGACCAGATTTTGATGCTAGATGGCTGGGCCAAAGCCTCCCCAATCACAGGAAGTCAACACTGAAGATCTACTACAGCCCAAATTACTAGCATGCTAATGCTAGAAAGGTCAAAGCACAGTGCAGCACTCATGTCCACTAACAATGGATTGTGAGAAGCAAAACTGGACCATTGGTGGACTGGTCTGATTAATCACATGTTCTTTAGGATCATGAGGATGTCACGAGACTTTGGTCATGTGGTGGTACAAATACAGAACAGGGTGATGCGTTTTCTATATAATTAAAGTGAAGTGATTGTCATTGTAATACACAGCAGCACAGCACACAGTGCACACAGTGAAATGTGTCTTCTGCTTTTAACCATCACCCTTAGTGAGAAGTGGGCAGCCATGACAGGCATCCAGGGAGCAGTGTGTGGATTCGAACCGGCAACCTTCTGATTATGTGGCCACTTCCTTATCTGCTAGGCCACCACTGACCCACCAAAATTAGCGTTTTGACAGATGGCCGGTGCTCAGTCATTGATTGTCATCCTGAACACGGCTCGTCTCACATCCAACTCAACCAAAGTAAGCCCGATCCTCTCTACTGCCTTGCTCTCCTGTCTGTTGTTTTTGTCGAGCATCAACGTCCGTGAGTGTTGCAGTGGAAGTGAACGAGCTCACAGATCAAACGGTGGAGACTCAGCCTCTTTACGTCGCCTCGGCAATTTGGTTACACGTCCCCGCCGACATTTGCGCTTTCATCAAGTCACCGTGCTGCGGCGTGACAGGGGACGTCAGGTGCAGGTGCATTGCTTACCTGGAGAAGAGATGAAGTAGGCAATTCTGATCCACCTCACATTTTAATGCGGAAAATGTCTTGGTATGGAAAATGTCTTGGTACATGCACAGGACACCTTTAGTGCATTAAATGAGATGCATGATTAGATAAGATGAATCCAGATGTTGTGTTATTTAGGCTCAGAGCTAATGAGAAGCAGCCAGAAACAATATGAGATGACATTAACCAGGAAGGAAAAATGGGTGTGGGCCTGGAGTAGCAATGCAAAGCGTTTGGAGGTTATAAGCAATTTAATGCATGGGACAGCCTTGAAGGTCATTAGAGAGACCTGTCATGCAAATTTGCTTCTTTCTTCACCTGGAAATATGTGTTGTGCAGCAGATGTTGGTATAAACATGTGATTGTAACACACACAAAAAAAAAACAGTCACATGACCTTATATTAAAACCCAAGTTTAAGCCACTGCCTCGACTCCCAGAATGCAACACAAGCGGCATCTGCATCTCTGCATATTAAGCACCACACCCTCAATGTCACACTCAAGGCACGTCCCTCATTTAATTTCAGCCTCGGCAAACTGTCAAATACTGCAGTAATCAACCCAGGGGAGATTGACACCCGGCAGATTAAGGAAAGGCACGACTATAAAACACAAATGCAAAAGATTACCTCAGGAGCTGGAAGTCCAGACATGCAGCGTTTGATTAAAAAAAATTACAGTTCTGATTAAACAACGGCGGCTGACCTAAACGACTTTCTTTGGGTCGGCGGGCGATGCCAGAATCTCGCTAATAATTATGCTCTGCTCCCTTTTGTGTTCGACAAGGAGGCTTAATGGAGTTGCCACCATCAGACCATCCGGCACAAGATGCTGGGGAAGAAATTAATTAACCCCCATTTTGTACAGAGCGTAGGGAGGAGCAGTGATTTACCTGCTCCACAACTGCAGCTGAAATAAACTACTTATCATATAGCCTCTATAGCATCTATCTTGTGTCACATTGTGAGGCCCCGCCTCTCTTGGCTTTATGAACACAGAAGAACCTGAAACAGCAGCATTAAGCATTAAAGTCTGCAGGACCATAGGTATTACATTTCCTCAGTTAATAACCACGTTAATGCACCACTACTTTTTGCAGATAGTTGTGACATCCTGACAAGAATAGCTTGAAAATGAATAAGGATTTTACAGGAAAACGATTAGGCCTGAACAAATGATGTGACAATTAGCCAGAGAGTAGGGAGGGTTCACTGACAATCCTGCAAAATGATGCTATAGAAATATGTTTACAATATGACCACGATATCATTGCAAGTGCACAGGGGAACTATCACAACGCAATGACGACTTTTGTCCCAAATGAGAGTTACAACAGGTACATCTACAGACCCACTTTAGAGGTATTCAGCCATGTGATGCTGGGCACCACCCCTTGCATCAGTGGTCAGTCTCTGACCAATGTCTCACTGCTGACCTGATGTGACAAGGGGGTGAAAATTCGGATTCTGAAACGAAAAAGATGTATTGATATGCTGAGGAAATGAACAGCATTATTCTTAGTCGTGATAATAAAAAGATGATTTTTGATTATGAATGCTTCTGAGAGCAGGAAGACCAGCCAGTCACCACAATCACGAGTGAATAGTCCTGCTTAACCATGACCGCCAGCGCCCAGCCCTGCCTTTCTCCAGGAGACAGTCAAGGGATAATGTCTTCATTCTCACCCAGTGACATCCGCCCATTACCCGTCATTTATCTCCTATTGTACCAGTTCCAATCACAAGGCCACGTTCACCGTTCAATCAGGACGCCCCGTCCAGCAATCAGCCCGGGATTCGTTCCTGGGACATCCAGTGTCCGTACGCTCCCCTTAAAAATTCAACACCTCTGGTAAATCAGTATCGTTGAGTCACTCAATAGCATTCCAAACCCTGCCAAGGCCGCTCATCACAAGGCCCCTTCCCATGGACCATTCAATGTTGGTTAGCGGCACCTCAATGCCCAATCAGTCTCCTGTCCAGCTGGGCCAGTGTGGGAAGATGCCGATCTCAAAGAAAAATTCCCTTGATTTTTTTTTCCTTTTTCTGGTCACAATAGATTGTCCATGTCATCTTCAGGCCACTAGCGGAATGTAAATTCAGCCCACGTCAATTCTCCCATGTGACGTTTTAAAGAGCTATCGATTTTATGTCCCCACGCCAACATTTACTACATTCACCTTTTTCGTCGATTCGTTTGATTTTGAAACTAATTGCTAAAAATACATACGTCTGAAAGAGGTGGCCACTTACAGAACATATGATCAGGGTAACCATAGGGTGCGAGCCAGTAATTGCACCGCCTCAAGCCTCGCGCTCTTACCCAGACTTCCACCGGCCACCTCCGCCACCTCTCATTGGCCTTAAGAGCAGGAAATCGGTGCCGAGAGAGCTCGCCCGCCGGCTGCCAGCGGTTCCGAGACGGTTCCGTGTGCTCCTGGTGGGACTGCGCAATCAAAGCCCACTTGCAGAAGTTGGTGAGCATCACTGAAAGTTGGGCGTATGGGGGGGGCTGACACACCTTCCCTCCACTTCCAACATGTTCAATTAAGGCAAGGTCACAATTTCAGTAAGTGTCAGATCAGAAGCGGGATAAAAAAGAGCCCTAATTAAAGTTGTTGAGACAGAAACGGGAACGCGCTCGCCTCTTCAGAGTCTCTCAAATATTACTGTAGATTTACGGAATGTTAATGAAACCACTATTTTTATGATTATCATAGCCGCATGCAAATGAACCGCGAGTAATTGTGGTTTTTGCAGACGAAGTCATTATACCCTACATTTAGCTGGAAGGCATTTGTCACAAGCTGGCATCTATAATTACCCACTCACATGCCACTGCCTTCTTGTGTAATTAATAATTCAACCTGGAATCGTGCTCTTTGAGAAAAATTTACTCTTTCCACGATGCTTCATGTGACATGAGGGAAAATGCGTACAACTGCCACCGCCTGGATTTCTGTTTTTTTTTTTCTTCTTTCTAGTTTTATGGGGGACTGAATGATGTGGGATTTGTGGGATTATCGGTTACTTTTAAATGCACTTCAGCTAACGTGCATGATGACAAAGGCACAAAGGCTCAGAGTGTAACAGCACACCTAACACACCCGCGCACCCCATACAGCTGCAGTGAGCGACTGAGAATCTCATTTTCAGCATAAAAGCCCAAAAGGTTTTGTGGGACAGAGTGAAGAAAACACTTTACTGATGGTTGCAAACAAAAGTTCCTGGGAAATGAGGTTCATGTTCAAACTAAAACAAACTGACATCAATGCTCCAGGCTTTCAATGGCAATGTCCAGTGTCACCGTTCTCCAACATGGCTGACATCTTCATTTTCATGCTGTAAACTGCCTATCCCAACTTCTATTGGTATGACGTCGCAGCATTTACAGGACACAAGCTGGCCAGCAGCAACAGTTCGCTCTCTTACATAATAGTGCAAGTTCAAGGCATTTTTTAAGCCATTACATTTACATTTACATTTACAGCATTTATCAGACGCCCTTATCCAGAGCGACTTACAATCAGTAGTTACAGGGACAGTCTCCCTGGAGCAATTTAGGGTTAAGTGTCTTGCTCAGGGACACAATGGTAGTAAGTGGGATTCGAACCCGGGTCTTCTGGTTCATAGGCAAGTGTTTTACCCACTAGGCCACTACCACCCATCATTACTCTTAAAGGTTACTTCAGATCTCTGAATTAGGGACATCATGATGGTTTTGTAGTTGGATCCAATAGTATGAGAAATGTACAACTAATTTGAATCTATGTACAAAACTCCTTAATTAAAAGGATATGTCTGGTGGTGCAGGAATCTGCAGGAATTCATTTCAATTTATTAACAGCAAGTTGGGCAGCGGTATCTCTGCACGGTTGGGCATGTAAGAATAGACTAAAACACTGCTGCCCCTGTAGGTCCCAAAAGAAAAGCAGTGCTGGAAATGACGTTGAAAATTCAGCCAAAGCAATCGGAAGTACAGCTTTTCCTTTAGTTTTTATGGAAAGACCATGTATTTATTTTGGGACTGGCTCCTGGTTACTTGTGGCCGGGCTCGAGACGATGATGTGGCCTGGCAGTGTGTATGTCGAACATCTGTCAAGGGGCAGGGCTGCGGTCAGACGCTGCTGGCTGTGGTGGTGAGGAGGGGTGGGGCTAGCATGGCTTAAGACACACACTTCAGGGTCCTTTAGGCGTTAATACAACACTGATCTACTGTAGCAGCTCCGCGCCGGCCCAGGGAGTTGGCAGAGGACGTGGCCTGGCACAAACACTGGACGGCCGGTATCAAATGAAGGGCGATGAATACAGTACAGATCGTTAAACTTGACATTCTTTTTCATGTGTGACATTTCAGAAACACCAGACTGTGTACTGAGTGTTTACCGCCGTCTGAAATATTCAGCTCCGCAGTATGCATTGCATGAATTCAGTCCCTGCTGAACTGTAAAGGTAAGGAAAGCTCTACAGCACACAAAGCCCTGATACCTTATCTTAGAGTATCTATATGGCCGTGAGAGGGGACGTAACCGACCTCGGTGTTGAGCGCACGTGGCTGGAGGTAAAACAAACCAACACGCTTCCTGTAATGAGGCAGGTATCACAAGCCAAAGTAGCACAGAGGTCAAATTTAAGTGTTTAAAGGGGAATCCCACCCCAACCAGAGACTGGCACCCGTCATCTACAGCAGAATCAAGGTTTCAATACAACATCCAGATTTATTGAATTCAAGAATAAGTGGAGAAACAAACTCAACAGGAAGTTTCCTCCCTGATTTACCTTTAATTTCTTGAAAAAAAGCGTAATGTAGCTTAATAAATGCACAAATCCACATTAATGCTGTAGCAACTCCTGCTTGCTGAATGCACTCTTTTAACGGGTCCTGATCACTCGTGCTTAATTAGTGTTACCTTGGAGTGATCAGGACCCATTAATCAGGTGTACCAGCACCCGCTGTGTGAGCCCAGTGGCCCCTGAGGCTTCATAGATTGCATTGTATGCTGTAAAAGATTAATCATTTTTGCTAACTAACATTTTAAGTAACTTGTAAAATGTGTGGTATATCACATTTAAATTCAAATTCAAATTTCATTTGTCACATACATAGTCATACACGATATGATATGCAGTGAAATGCTTAAATGCTTTAACTCATAATAAATACCTTAATTGCTTTGCATATAGAACATGTAGCCCAATGATGAACCTAATAAAGTAGAGTAGTCCAATAATTATATCATATGGCCAAATGTATGTTTATGTCATGCTGTATAGCACACATTGCCCAAGCCTAATACAAAGCAGAACTTGAGAAATGCTAACATGTGTATTAAAGTGATGCTTTGGATATACATTACTAAACAAAAATAATACAAAAAATTGTAAAGCACGAAAAACCATGCAACAGGAATCGACTCATAATCAAGTGTTATTTGCACTCGGAGAACCCTATTATTTGCGGTGCAAGTGCAAGAGTCCCACACACAAACATGGGCTCATTTAAATACAACCCCGGGATCTCAATTAAAAAGGCATTTCGAGATCAGCGGCGAGGCTTTTGTTTATTTTGTTGTGGAACGGCCTCCAGAGAGTAATTGACATGTTTAGAAGTTCATAATTAACACAAGGGTGGCATGATATTGTTTCAGGCGTGGCAGCCCGGGGATTTACTGGCACTGAAATGCATCTTGTAATTTCCATCCTCCACGTCTGGGGGCTTTATTGTGACTCAAAGGCACCTGTCAAACATTTCTTGCTTACTGGCGAACTGACAGCAATGTAGATTGTCCAAAAAAAAAAAAAACACCAACAAATTGGCCATTCAAATCCAGTTTTCAATTATACTCCCTTTTAGCATTTCCCTCCAGCCAAAAACTCATAACAACATAATAATTCCCAGCCAGGCAATATTTACTGTTCATAAATCTGTGTTTACACTGCAGTTATCACTGAAAGATAAGAAGGAAAATTACTAATAATGACTGGTTTCAGCAAATGTGATGCTTTTATGTAAATGTCTGGACCCAGAATATGACCTGGAGACAAAAGACTGCAGAGCAGTAAGTATAAACTAGTGCATTAGCGCATCAATTAAACACAACTCCTCCTTAATAAACATGTCGAGTCGCTGTTGTCATAGCAACGGGGCTAAAAAGACAAGGAAAATGATGAAATACACATGGTGACATTTTTACATCCGTTACACACACACACAGAGAAAAATAGAGAAACACCAGTAGCAGCACCACCACTGAAACTACTGAAAAGTGCTCATAGTTTTATTTAAGTGCAGCAACAAAATGCATTTATTTTCATTATATGACTCTGATTTCTGCATTTTCTGCAAAGCAATTTCTAAATTCTATTATAAAATGTAAACTAAATTTGTTTTGCTGTTTTGATTATGAATGATAGCTTGATAGCTGAAATAGACATAGAAATAGGCTAAATGTATTGCAGACCTTGCAGACCTTGTTCTGTTCTTTCCATTAATTCTTCCTCAAAAAAATCTCCTGTAAAATTTCACGACTGATTAAGAAGTCAAGACAATGAGATGATTGTGATTTTTTAGAGCTGATAATATTGATTTATTAATGCTTGTGATTGGGCTTTTAGACCATGACAGTATAATCGCATATTAGTCTTAGTGTTGACTGCACTTTGATGCAGTGATTACAAAAATGTCTGCTCCACAGCAACACTAATGCAGATGTTTCAGTAGAAACATTCCAGAAGAAATTTTCTAGTGCAGTATGTATAGCAGCATGAATACTGTCTCAAAAAGCCAGGTAAAATCTGAAATGTCACTCATGGGTTGACCAGTGAGAAGCTGTCGCTGCTTCGGCGGTAGCCTACTTCAAAAAATGATCTAATACAATTACGTTCATTAGCCGCCCCACCCGAGTCGCAAGGATGAACGAGTTTCCCCCTTCGCTCTTATTTCAGGCCACATTAAATCTCCCACTGAAAAGGTGGCCCTGCTCATCTATTGATCGGAACATTAAAGGATCATTACGGCTACAAATTGGTAGGATCCTGGTGATTAGTGACTCCGTAAGAGGGTCATACTCCTCAGAGTGGAAAAAGGCAGAGCGAGAAAGTCAAAGCAAGTCCCAGGGGGCTTCAATGGGCAGTAATTCATTCAAGGCTAGACATGGGGGAACTGAGCAGGACAGCGGTGGACTGAAATACGGAAAAAGTCTTACTTTTGTGTCTGTCCGCCCCGCCTGGGCTCATTACAACAGGCAAAGAGCGCGATGCTAATTCTTTGCGCAATCCGGGTGCCATGGATGAGATAATATCCTGACAACACGGCACACTTCAGATAATACCACCAATGGAGTGTCCAATCTCTCATCTCAAGAGGCAGAGGTCATTCACCGTGGGGGTGCTGTTGCCGGCGCGAAGCCACGCCTCCTCCCACCTTTAACCAGCTGGAGTGCGCTGCGCTGACACGCTCTGCATCACTCAGCTGAATGAATGGGTTGGGGTTGGCTAATAGCACCGCGGTCCTCATTGTCGGACCGCCGTTATCAAAACACCTAGTTAACGAGCCTCGCAACAAATCGGGCAGCGGCGTCCTGTAAATAGGCGCCAATGGGAGATACAGAAACACTAACCTAACCCCCCCCCCCAAAAAAAAGGCGGGCCGGCTCAGCGTACAGCCATTTAGTGGAACGTCTGTATTGTACACTAGAGAAAATGTAATTATTGAGTTTATGTGAATGAGGGGGGCTCTGGTTCGTGTCGGGGGGGTTTTGTGTGGGGTGGGATTTACTGCACCCTCAACACCGGCGCACAGGAACAAAATGCCCAGGTAGTGGCCCAAATGGATTTTCAACTAGGCCCTAAACCTTTCAGAAAGCACCGCTGGTGAATAGCAGTTAGGCGTTGCCATGCCAACCCGACGGAAGGGGGACTCGCGGGCGTGCGCGCATCAGAGGAAAAAGCTTCGCCAGATGTCTTCAACAATTTGCCATGAAAAGATGTCGGTCTGCCGTGCTTATTAAGAGATAACCATCAGAGAGGCGCAGATCTACGCCTTCCTCTCCACCCGCCCCTGTGTGCACCACTGTGTATTGGTAGATATGTGTGTGTGTGTGTGTGTGTGTATATATATATATATATATATAGTTTTTGTAATATTTATGCAGTGTTTCTGCACATGGAGCTTGTCTGGCGTACCCGGCAGCTGCTACGATCTGTGGGGATGGCTGGGGCATCTGGCCAACAGGAGACAGGACGAGTAACTTTCTGAATTATTGATCACATAAATCAACAGCCACAGCAGGCGGACAGTTGGAGGAGACAGAAGAAGTAATCTTCCTGTCTGAGTCTCCGATGCTCCGTAAAGAGCAATATTAAAAAAAAAAAAAGGGCAGCAGAGAGCGGCACCACCATAGTGTCATGATAATGCATAATTTCTTAATGCTGCGATGGAAGCAACACCTTCAACCCTCCAAAATCAGGACCGTGAAGACATCATGCACTCACACGTCAAACCGGGTTACAGAATAAATCAGAACTGGTCATATCCTGTCAGACAGGATATTCTCCATCCAAATACAACCAACACAAAAAAGACATTAATTAATTAATTAGGGCTAATGTGTTTCAATCATCACTTCTACAATAAAAAAAATCTAAATTTAAAACAAGCTGCAAGTTTATTACTTGCTCTTCATTTGAAGAACAAAAAATAATGTTGTTTTTGTCACGTCACATACAGTATATCTTCATATATCATCATCTTCAAGGCATAGAAATTTAAGCCAAACAACCGGACAAGTGTAAATAAATAAACATAATATCGCTATAAAAACTGTAATAATATGTTAAAATAATGAAATTATTGAAAAAGAAATTATATTTTGGCCATGTCTTCTGCAGTGCAGGTCATCTCACCATATAGAAGTGCACAGAGAGATTAAATTGTGAAGCTTTTGAGATTCAAAAAAGCATGATGTAAAAGTGCTGCAGTTTGTACCACCAATTGATTCATGTTATAAAGCATGAATAAATGCCTGAACCTGCCTGAACAGGTTCATACCTCTTTTATTACATCACAAATTACCCCCAAAATTCCATATATGTTGTTGCTGCTGAAGCTACAATGATGAATTTAATACATTGAATAATTCTAGGTTAGAACATGTTGTATGGATCCAACTCCATGACCATGTCAGCGGCCTCAGGCAAAAGAGCTTTGATGGGTTTTTGATGGGATTTTGACAAGCACAATTAATACCTGACCAATAAGGTGCTGTTGTATGATCAAGAAACACAATCCGATTTTTTTTCTCTCACTCCATTAGCCCTTGGTACTCGCAAAAGCAGGAACATCTGAAGGTGGGAACTGGCAATGATATAAGAACGACCTCGTGGGATCACCTCCTGCATTAAATTTCGCTCGATCTAACACTCTCATAATTTCCCTGGCCTGCAGATGCAGTGGCACGAGGGACCGCCTCCTGCGGAGATATTGGGGTCGGGGTGTGGGGTGTTACTGGCCAATGAAATGTGGGGGTTCCACTTCAGGCTTAATGGGGCCTTCAGCAGGATAAAGGACTTCCTGTGACTTTAATGGTGGAGTTTAGCATGTGGAACCAACAGGGACCAGTAGGTACAAACAGTATAGCAAAGAGTCAAATCTGGAACTAGCGACAATATCAAGCGTCCAAACATAAACATAAAAAATTACATTCAGCCCTGCACATCTGTGCCCAGCACAAATATAATTTACTGTTCAAGGAAGATACTGGATATAGATGTATGTTGATGGCGTCTTTGGCAATAATAATCTTGTTTATTGTCATATTATAAGGAGCTTCGGAGTATAAATCTTCACAGCGGTTCTGGCTGGAAAAGTGGATTGTCCTTTTCTTTCACTCGGCTATGGGAAGGTAAGTGCAGCCGCTCTTGATTAGCACTTTGTATTCGCCTCATTCACATGGCCACGGCGCCACCGACTGCCGAGGGCACTGGGGTTTACAGGCAAATGTCATTCTTATTTCATGCGCCGCTCCAAAAAGGACTCAGTGGCACTCCTGGCTTTACATTTAAATACCAAATGGGATGATGGGGCTTCCTCAAAAGACAAATTACTGAATTCTTTCTACAAATATATATACATCATCATATTTACAGGTCTTACTATGATTGTTATGCACGATCCAAAAAAATGCCTTCCCCAAAAATGTCACTCCTATTAGCTGAAAGGGACGAAAAATATATACCTACAGCGCAACCAGTAAAATAAGGTCCTTACGTTCTTTCCTAATAAAAAGAACATTTGCACAAGGAATTCATGGATTGGAATTTAAAAATGTTAGGTTCCATGTGGAACCCTGTTCTGAGAGTGGAGGTGAGGGGTTTGTGGTTCAGGAAGTGCCAACATTTCCTGGAGGAAATCAGGCCTCCAATGTTCAAGTTCCTCAAGAAACTGACACTTCCAGCACCTCTTCTGTCATCAGACTCTGAGCCGAGCATAAACAGAGGAACCGACGTGTACCCTCACACGCTGGAACGTCTCTCAAAAATATCAGAATGAAATTCAGAATGCAGCTGGTTAGAAAAGGCTCGGTTCACTGTAACAATGCGGTCATTAACAGCAGCACATCAGGTACTGGTTCCAGACGTTTGGCTCCTCTGCCGCTGCTCTATCCAACATCTGTGACAATGAGCTTGATGGCGAAAGCTCCAGCGCAGGGGAATCATGCAGAACACGCCCCATTTGGACTGGAACCATCGGGGACCCCCCCCTGTTTACCTTCCTTTAACACAACAGTGTCTAATGACCCTTTGTTCTTCTGTAGACGATAAGGGAGGGGAGCGCTGACTCCCGTCACTGGTCTGTCCCGAAATTCCTTATCCTCCGCGTTTGTCAACACATCATTAGAAAACCGCTAATCCTAATTGGTTGTTTTTCCAGTCAGCTGATTAGGCCCCAGAGTTACATTGTCCTTCACAATGCAAACGCGCCGTTCAAAACTTCACGTCCCATTTCCTCGCTCATTATATCTGAAACAAGACTAAACACAGGAAACTAATCACGCAATGAAAGATCCCTGACAGGTGTAAAAAGGGGGGGAAACTTGCCGCCAGTTTGATTACCGCGTTACATCTGAATAACAGGGGGAATTTGTTCTGTATGGGGATTGAATGCTGTTAATTCAGGCTGATTGAAAGTGTGTTTTCCAGGAGCCTCGACTCACTTATTCACCGTAACACACACTCGATGGGGGGGGGGGGGGGGGGGGGGGGGGGCAACTTTTTACTGCTGATAAGGAAATAGTGCAGAAGTAATGTCAGGTGAGCAAAAAGAGGGCAGAACGTAGTTGTAATAGAGAAACAAGCGAACCTATTAATACAAATAGATAAGGGTGCTGCCTCCATGATATTCACTAAATTCTTTGCCCCTCACAACTGATCACAGAACGAGTTTTCCATGTAACAAGTGCATAGATGCATGTATGGTAATGAAATATAGTGCTATAATGCTGTAATGCCAGCCATTGTTAACATGTTTTGGGTCACAATCTCACAAAACTGATTGTTGGGGCAGTGGTGGCCTAGCGGTTAAGGAAGTGGCCCTGTAATCAGAAGGTTGTCGGTTCGAATCCTGATCCGCCAAGGTGCCACTGAGCAAAGCACCGTCCCCACACACTGCTCCCCGGGCGCCTGTCATGGCAGCCCACTGCTCCATCAGGGTGATGGGTTAAATGCAGGTGGGTGGTAGTAGCCTAGTGGGTAACACACTCGCCTATGAACCAGAAGACCCAGGTTCAAATCCCACTAACTACCATTGTGTCCCTGAGCAAGACACTTAACCCTAAGTTGTCCCTGTAACTACTGATTGTAAGTCGCTCTGGATAAAGGTGTCTGCTAAATGCTGTAAATGTAAATGTAAATGTAAATGTAAATGTAGGACAAATTTCACTGAGTGCACCGTGTGCTGTGCTGCTGTGTATCCCAATGACAATCACTTCACTTCACAAAATGAAGGCCTAGTAATGAAGTAGGGTACTAATTTCACACTACTGCTAAGCATAGGGTTTGCTTGCAAAAGCCAATTTCCAGACTCCCCCCATTCGCCTGTGGCCGATGTTTGCACTTTATGTAGCCTAGTTTGTCCATGAATCAATTAACCAGCTTGGGTGCTGACATGGCAGACGACCGCTCAGTGGACACACTGTGTATGATGCTGTGTATTCCCGACGATCACAGTAATCACTGAACTGTGCACCAGGCGCTGTGCCATACTGGACACTGGTCACACTCATTCCACGGTAACCAGCGCTGGCGTCTGGGAAAGGCTGAGCTCCGTCTCTGTACTCAGGCCTTTATTGATTTGTTCTCGTGCAAAGCAAACAGGGTCTCACGTTTATGGGGCAGGGAGGCAAACAGACACTTAGCGCACCCCAGAGACAGCGGCCCAGAGCTGGGCCGTCCACAGTGAAAGCAGGAGATAAGATTTTATTACGCCTCCAGAACTTCAAATAAAACTAGCGCCTCATAAACCCAGGAATGCCCCGTCTCAAAGAACACATTTCTCCTCCTCTGTCAGTCAGGTGTTGTCTTAATCTGGCACTAAATATGATTGACTAGCACAGTGACAGCCGTGCAGAAGCTCCTTGTCAACTGCGTATTCTTTCCTGACGAAAAAACGTGTTTTATTAATCGGCTGTGCAGGGGAAAATATCAGGAGTTGACAAGACACCTAAGCCAAGGTGCGTTCTACGATAATTTCCTGACTTTGGAAATATTCCACCCTACCAAAAATTACAAAACTGATTCCCCCGTGCAGTCGTGGTGCTGTTTCAATGAACTCATGCAATGTCACAACATTCATTTCAGCATTTCGGAGTTTTATCCTTTTTTCAACTCGTGTTGAGTATAGCAGGGTCAACAAGACCTTAAAACCTCGCTAAACCCTTCTCCAATCTCTCCCTCTGCAATCGTGCGTTCACGTTGATTCCATCTGTGCAACATTAGGAAGAGTCACCCATATTTTATCAACACAGACTACTCAGATACTTGTCCAGTCTCTGGCCTTTTCTCCAAACTGGACAACTGTAACTCACTCCTGGCTGGTCTTCTTCTTAGCGCCACTCGACCTGTCCAGCTGATCCACAAGACCGCAGCACGCCTTGTTTTCAACATTCCCAAATTCTCCCACACCACTCCCCTTCTACGTTCCCTTCACTGGCTTCCAATAGCTGCCCGCATTAGATGCTGGCCTAGAAAGCCAAGGAAGGGACACATCCTCCTACCTCAGATATCTCATCACTCCTCGCACTGCACCTCGATCTCTCCGATCCTCCAGCACTGCTTGACTGGTACCAACATCTCTCAAGGTACTAGGAAAATCATTCATCTAGACTCGCTCCAAGGTGGTGGAATGAATTTCCACTAGATGTTCAAACAATTGAGTCACTAAAGATCTTCAAGCGCAAACTAATCACTCATTTACAATTTCTAGTTATGGGGACCGTCCCCCTGGCACAACTGGGTTAAGTGTCTTGTGCGGGGTCACAATGGTAGTAAGTGAGGTTTGAACAGCTGACTTTGTGGTCTTCTGGTTCATAGGCGATTATTTTACATGCCAGGCTACTGCCACCCTGGACTCATCAGATTTCAGAGTCAAATTTTTGTATTTCCTTTTATTTCCCTGTGACTTCACTTCTGAAACACTGTCACATCCTTTCCGCAATCATGTGATGTATCCTCCGACATGACATGGTTGTTTAAGAAATGAAAAGGTCTTCACTGCATTGCTTAAAATTAAAAGATGTTGCCAGTTATAGAATATTAGCCCATTTAAATGTAATATTTTGCCAGGGTATACATTCACAGTGTTATAACTATCACATACTGCACATTTAATATTAAAAAGGCTGCTATCGGTAGGATAAGATGTTCATGACTTTTTACATGCAACACAAACAAGGTGATCCAATTTAAGAGAATACTACACACTGACAACACAAGATTGTTTTAATTAAAATTATGAATCAGAAAATGCTATTATGGGGTGAAGTCACAGGTTCAAACCCCACTTACTACCTATAACTATTGATTGTAAGTCGCTCTAAATAAGAGCGTCTGATAAATGCCATAAATGTAAATCACCATGCATTTAATAGAATAAAACAAAAAACATTAAAGGCTGGTGAAGTACTGAATATGTTGATATCATTTTGTTGATATCAGGGCAGCTTTCTACTTCTGACCATGGTGGAGTTGAGTGACTCTGTGGCCTGAAAAGGCCGATTGCTGCTTTTGTTGTGCTGGCAGCTCCCTGGGCTCAGTAGTTCCTGTGCAAATGAGCCAGCAGGCCACGCCTGGACCAGTCCAACCCATTCAAGTGGATCGGAGCCTGTTTATCCCAACTCATCCCCCAGCAAACATTAGCTGACTGCGCCTGAGCAAATACTGACTGGCAGATAGCAGTCCTTGGAGTAAATTAAAGTGGAAATGCTAACGATGCTTATTAAAAGACTATACATGCAGTAACAATGAAGTGACTATTGATTTTTCCTTTGTTGTCAAACAATTCAGATTTCATCATTAAAACATTTATATTTTTAATTGATTACAAATATTATAATTAGGGCTGTCCATCAATTAAAACTAATAAATCAATCAATTGTGACTTGTGACCAAAACAGACGTGAACCCCCGTCCACACCAGAATGCTTCTCTCTAAAATGGTTTTCAGCTTCTGCAAAACATATGTCCACACAGGAGTGTAATCTGAAATGATGTCAACCACACGGAGATGCAGAGGAAGTCCCACATCTCCACACCTATAAGTGGTGCTGTAACTCGCCTTGTTTGGCGTCGGGGTGGTAGTAGCCTAGTGGGTAACACACTCGCCTATGAACCAGAAGATCCAGGTTCAAATGCCATTTACTACCACTGTGTCCCTGAGCAAGACACTTAACCCTGAGTGTCTCCAGGGGGGGACTTTCCCTGTAAATACTGATCGTAAGTCGCTCCCGATAAGGGCGTCTGATGAATGCTGTAAATGTAAGGTCTCCTCTGTGGTGAGCATCAGATGAAACATGCCTCTGTTCTCTAGCCTTGTTTTTATCATTAGAAAAACATCGTTTCTGTGTGGAACGGACAAAAATTTTCCAGTTTTAGAGAAACATGTTCTCGAGTGGACGGGGCCTAAAGCTTATAGTTTACGTACGTAATGCACGACAACCCGTGTGTCCTTTTAAAGGGACCTGATAACTCGAGCCTAATGAGCATCATTTGTGAGCGATCAGGACCCAATTCTCAGGTGAATAAGTGCCAGCTGGGTTAGCACAGTGGGACCAGGGCATCACAATCTGGTTACGGCTGATTCCGTCTCTGCCTGTCTGAAACTAAGCTGTGTCCAGACACATCAGCCACATCGAAGATAAACCTGCTAGCATGTTGTTCCGTGTTCAGCAGCCATGTGTCACCATTTAAAAATAATGTAAATGCTCATGGAAAGATGCATCATTTGAATCAGCCCTAAAACTTCACTGTCCATCTCCATCTTAATGAGTGTTAAGTATTTATGAATTAATCACAAATATTAACACATTCATTTGACAACCATAATTATAATATATTGCTGAAATCATGAGCATCACAGTCCACTGATTCATCCTCAAGACAACTTCAAGTTTGTAGGATTTATTTGTTATATGGTTGTGAACTGAGTGGCCATTTCTGGTAAGGGCTGGAGGCAAGATTTCCTACAGCAGGACTTCCTTGGCACATAATGACCTAGATGAGTGAGACTTCCAGGTAATTATAATTATCTGGTACTGGCTTTGCTCTGATCAAGAGGCTAAATCTCATATTTGGCAGCTAATTCAAGATCATTTTAAGATGTACAGTCAAAGATTTTTAGGTGAAAAGGCCCAATCTAGGCAGCTAAGAACATTGCGGTGCGAATGTTTGGTTGTCTGGGAGTCCGTCAGCCTCCACGGTACGGTTCCTTCCTGACATTGTAATCAAGAGCTCAGTTCTCATCCAGTCTTTTGTTATGTTCTTTTCGTCCTTTCTCTGCCATGACGGGCCAAGGAGGAGGAGAGCACAAGGGCGCCCGTGATTCAGCAGTACCAGATTTACAGTAGGCATCGGTCTCTCCACATGTACTGTTTTAATCTCCACTCATTCCTCACATTCCTCATCAATCACCCGCTCTTTTGACAGATTTAGGGGCTTTTTTTGGGGTGTCTTATCCGCCAGTATCAGCAGACGCTCTATCTGTGTGACCCCGGCAGAGCATCCTGAACCAGCCAAAGGTCACCACACACATCATCTGGACACCCTGCAGCATGAATCCTTTCCCATGACAGTTATAGCCGTGCAGTCAGCACCCGCTTCCTGACCCAGCAAAACCGCCACCTCTCAACCAGCACTTCCACAGCAGACCAGGGCAGGTCAGCAGAACTGCATGCTGGGAAGTGAGTGATAAAGCCGTCAGGAGCCATGAGAAGTTTGATGTCGAGGATTGTGTTTGAACACCTTTCATCTCCATCCTTAACTACTGGTGTTATTATCTCAACATATTAAGAGCTAAATGCAGCACTTAGCTTTTAAAAGCAAAAATCCTTTGCCAGCACCAGAATGTCTCCATGAGTTTCTTCAGGCTACTTTCTTGCACAACCGGAGCAACACTGACGTGAGATGTCCTTGACAGGTGTATGAATATTAAGAAAGAGGCTCTTTGGGTCAATTGCAATGAACAGACAAAAAGAGAAGATATCACGGTGGAGGCACATTTACACGGCAAACATGTAGAAAAATCAATAGCAACTGTTTAATGCCAATGGGCATTATCAAGGTGCTACACAGGTGCTACAAAGATCTGGGAATTTTTTTCTGAATGCCGGGTTCATTCCGACTAAAGTGAAGATGCACTTAAGATAGAGCAGAAGTATTGAAAGCAGGCGGTCTGGGACAGCTGTTGAATGGCAATGTCCAACCATGGCTAAACCAATGTAGTCCTCTATGTTCCACAAATCCAAATGTCACCCCAGCATGATTGGTCAAATAATATACTGGATAATATTTATAAAGAAAGCAACGTGTTAAATGAAGAGTACAATGACTTTTTCTATATATGAGTAAAATAAAGGCAGTGAACAGACAACTAGTAAAATACATATCCAGGCTCTCTTGTGAAGGTTGTGAAGAGTGTACCTTTATTCCCAGCCGATGAAAACCTGTTAAAACTCACTCATTTGACACTGATGCACACTGCTGCAAAACTCCAGAGGGGATTTATAGATTCATTTTTTTAATAAAAGAAAAAAAAGAGAGCCTTCGATCTGTTCCATCGCTCTGTGGGTCGTGACAGAATGCCCAGATTGGTGTGTTTATTTCCAGACACCTTTCAGTATATGGACACTGCAAACATTACAGAGCCCTGGCCCTCGTGTCTTCAATAGAACATGATGGTCGGAACAGAAGGAAATGGTACCAACTGTCACTTCTAAATCAGTAAAACCAACACTATCAAAAGTTCTCTATTCCCCTCTATGCTTCTCTACCTTTAGCAGTGATTGGTGCAGAATTATAACACCACACATGAGTTTTCAGTTTAGTATAATTTTGCATTCAAATGTTTATTATGAATGAGACTGTAGAACACGGACATACATAAATAATGACAGGAACAGGAAATGTCAATAATTCTGTATTTTCTACACACCAGATGAAACTGATGTTAATGGAAACGCTCCAGGATTATACTATGTTGCTATAGCAACAATAAACTGAAATTCAACCAATCCCTAATGAGTTTTGTGTGAGTTTTTTGTCCAATTTTGCCAATAAGCTCTTGAAAACAGGAAGAAAGTGAAACTTTTATTGAAACTCTTACTAAAACAGTGTAACAGCAATCAGTTAAACATCTAAACAATATAATCATGTGCTTATGCTTTTGTGTGTTTTTGAATTCAATATTGCAAAGTCAAAAAAAACCCCACAACAATCCCCAAAATGAGGGACTGATATCTGGATCACACTACCACATGGATAATAAATAATAAATAATTTGTAATTTACAAATAATCATATATCTATACATAATTATATACATATAATATACATAATTAACACAAATTAACATAGTGTGTACTACCATGTGTGTCAACTGAAAAAAATGTATTGCAACATTTTCTCTCCCTGAACGTCCCAGATAAAGATCCCTCTACTTGGCTTAACTACCACATAATAATACGAAAAAGTTACAATCAGTGAAAACTGTGGCCTGTCGACCACACATTTCAATATCTAATAATTCTGTCCAAGAATTAATAATAGCAATTACACAGCCTCCCGCGCAGCATCCAAAATATTCCTGTAACAAGGTACCCGGTGAAAAAAGTGCCGTTGGTGCCGCACAAAGGGCCTGGCACACACGGGCTCTGCAGAGCTGTAGGCTTTTCTTCTTCGGAGAAAAGACTAACTTGTTTCCCCGCCTCCCTTAACCCAAAGAGATTACCTGAACAACATTATTATGACAACTCACATGGCCGACAGCTAAAAGCATCAGCACACTTGGCATCCCGTCCCCCGTCTGCCCAGGACAAGGCGCTTTTGGGCCGGAGCAGCGGAGTGAAAATGGCTGCTGCTCGCACAGAGGGGCCGATACCCGGCGAAGAAGAAAGAGGGGAGAAACTCAAGCTGTAAGGTATGTGGAAGCATTGTTGGGACAGACAATGGACAAAACCAACACTGGCTGGAAGTGGAAATCTGAGTCCCCAATCTGTTAGACTTTATGCACTGATAAGAGATGGGATTTGGCGGCGCTTACTGAGGAGAATACAGTAAACAAAAATCGAGTCAGAACAGGTCATTGAGAGTCTCTCCAGCCCTGGGCTTAACATGACACTTAAGTACTTGGACAAGTAAAAAGAAAAAGGCAATTCCGCACACATTACAAACTGCCTCTATTCTGCGCTCTGGGGCTGAAATGTCAGAGTAGGTCTTTGGAGATAAAACGCTCACAGAAGAGGGTGGGAGACTGGTGATTTGTTGCATTTTCATTACAAGTACTTTGTGATTGTGCTGAGCAGTAATCATGGATCTAAATAGCCCTGAAAGTGACTGTTTTTCTACATGCGTAACTCAAAACGCACCCCCCCACCCCTCCCCACACTCATTTTAACAAATGAGCCAGTGTTTCCCACTGAACAGTCTTCAGGCCTGCACTTATTAACCTGACAGGAGACAAAAACACATGGGAGAAAACCAATCGATTCGCGGCCAAAGCCCTTATTTGTGTCCAGCCAGTAATTGTCACCCTCTGACAAAAATCTAAATAAGCAAGTAAATGTCTGCAGTGGCTTTAGTCAAGTATGTGTAAAGTAATTTTCCTGTGGCCGGTGGAGGGAGGAAAGGACCTTTTTGGGTAGCCCTGTCCTCAACTGTTCATAACACATGTCTACCAATTTTGCTTCACAACTTATGTGATCTATGATTTTTTTTAGGAATTTATAATTGCAGCACAAAGCAACAGCACTCAAAACAAGAAATTATACAGAAAATACATGCAAATGTACTGAGGCAGTGTTTAACACAATTCACTTTCTCCTGGTTTTGACATAATGACCTGTGATGAGAAATATGCAAAACATAATATTGGTAATATTTGGTAATATCTGACATTTAATTTTTCTTCCCATAACTGAATAACACATGTCAATTGCTAATAAAACATTAGAATAATTTAAATTGAGAAAAAATGGGTTGAAGGGTGAATTACACTGAACACAGCTACATAAACCAAAACATCGATACCAGCCAACCACTGTGTATAAATTCTGTGCTTTTAAAAGCCAAATACATCACACACCACTGCCAAGTGAGGTTCAGTCTGTTTCTGGATGTGTTTTAAGCCAACAAGACAAAGAGGTGAAATGAATCCTGTGGTCTAGAAAGCTACATCAGAGCCCCAGCTCAGTCACCCACCAGCCCGGCCATTAAATACCCGCGGTTAATTACAGCAGGGCTGAGCTGGGATCAGCCACTTCAGAAAACGCAGGGAGTCGAGTGAAGGCCCTGTGGAACTCCACCTCACTGCGGTATGAAGCCTAGAGAACCAGCTGACCTGTAGTTGTGCATATCTACATATTTAAAGAGAACAGCGTTCCCGGTGAAGCCACAATTCACCTGAGCAGGAGACATGTCAACTGAGCAGCGCTGTTACCAGGGCCTGTTGTGGGGGACAGACGGCTAAGGAGCAAGGTAATGAGGGCCAGGAGTCTCCCGTGCTTTATCTGATCACTTACACTTCAGCCCTGCCCCATTTCCCCATTTCTCCACTGTAACCTGAGGCCAGCCCACAGAAATGAATTTATCCTTTACGAATTTACTTGTTTGTTGAGGTTTTTCAAAATATAATTCAGATAATCATTTAGTGCTAGATGATACCCCAGAAACCTCAATATGAAGCTCAAAGCTCAATAAACTGCACGCGAATGCAGACCAAATGCAGACAATAAGACCAAAAAAATTTGTTTCACATTTTGTTCCTTTTACCTACCTGATGGACACAAGCTCCAGTTCTGAGCGAGGAAAAATATATAAATATGAATTCCATTACATTTGGGTGAATTTAATTCTCACAAATCATTTCATAGATGAGCAGCGCTCTAACGCTAGTCTTAATGGACAGGTGTCCACTTAAACCTCCAGCAAAGCTGACACTAATGGATTGCTTTATATTCCTCTTCTGAGGACGGGAAAGGATTGGCGGGGCTTAAACGCCCCGAGTATCTCCTGGATGTTCGGGCTTTCTGCATAAAAATACCGCCGTTTAATTTCCACAACTCACGCATTTGGCAAATGTAACCTTTTACCACCTCAGTATTACAGGATGATCAAATTTAACCCCCTGTCAGCGAGGTGAAGCTACACATATTACACGACAAAAGATCGGGTGCTGTTGTTTTTTCAAATCTGTCTCTTATACCATATTTTGCTGGGGGGGGGGGGGGGGGGGGGGGGTTCACACAGGCATTGTGCTTATTATGCTCTTCTCACTGAAGAACTCTGGTTAAAACCTTTTTTGGGGCTCGATGATGAAGCCATTCGGTGGAAAGGCTGTCGAGGGTGCCTGATGAAAAAATGGATAAGATAAAATAAATGCATGTTGTGAAATAGCCTTAGCAGCCAACACAAGCTGTTAGCAGCACATTTTATGGCACACATCCCCTGTGTCCAGAAATAATCCATCTCTGGAGGGGGCGTCACACTTGTCTGTAATGACCGGCACTTCCAGAAAAAGTTACATGTAAACGTATATGTCTTCATGTCAGCCAAAATGCAGCGCAGAACTATGAAATTCCCACCTGGACAACAATGGCTGAAATTCTATTCAATTAATTCCCATGGCAACGGTGAAAAACACAAAAGGAGGCAGAAGAGAGCGGTGGAGAAAGCCTCGGCGGCAGCACGGCTTCTCCGCTCATGAATACACAGCAGCGCTCTCAGCGCATATACTTCAGGGCCATAAGCCTACAAGGTAATTATATGCTTTGGAACACTCCACTTAAGTGCACCCAATAATATAGTGAGTGCATATGCTCTCTAATCCCTTATCTCAGCTAAAAGATATGGAAAAAAAATAATCTCAAAACATCCGACTGCAAGTGTTTAATTAAAGGTTTGTCTTAAAGAGCCCTATGCTGGAGGGAATGTGGGAAATGTTAGTGTAGGTGTTACACGCCGGCTTTACAGTAGCGGCACGGTGATTAGCTTTTCCCATATTTATATCCACCAAAAAGTAAAAAAAAAAAGTATAATAATAATAATAATAATAATAATAATAATAATAATGGACAAAGGAAACGTCACTAAAATTATGTTTGCTTTGTGATCCAAATCAATATTTTAGGCCTTTGTGGAGAAACAAAGGCTGCCAGAGTTAATAAATCAACACGGCGGCGGCGTACTCGGGGTGCCCTCTAGTGGTGGCACTTGTAACTGCGCCACCACGGAGCCCCCCCCCTCTCACATCGTCTCACTGCTTTTCAAAACTTCTGACCCAATTTGGGCCAAAATGTTTAACTTGAGTTGCTTCCTCGCTTCCTCCTCTGTGCTATGGGCCAAGGCGGAGTCAGAGGTCAGGTCAAGCAACAAAAAGAGCCCCCGTTGTCAACTCCCCCGCCCTTCAACCTGCCCCCATTTGATGGTGCGTGTTGTCGGGTCAGCGCGTGTCACCGAGGACCTCTGCGGTGTAAAGGTACTGTCAGAGGCAGTGACTGACTGACCGGGGGTTGTTAAGGGACATCCGCCCCCGCCGGAGCGTCCTGCTCACGCTTCGGGGAGCAGAGCTCAGGGGAGCCCGGCAGATTGAGTCGACATGGTAACCATGTGATCACAGATGGCAGCGAGCCGCTGATGGAGGCCAGTGGTTTGGAGTGACCCTGCCGTCCCCTCACTCTACCAGCAAACACGGGATGGGGGAAAGGAAGGAGAGCGAGATGAAGAGTGACAGAAGAAAGAGAGGAAAAGAGAAAAAAGGAAGAACAGATGAGGAAAGGGAAAAACAAGGAGTGTATGAAGGTAAAAAGAAAAGCAGTAAACACACACACACACACACACACACACACACACACAAAATGTTCAGGTATGTACATATAACAATTATCTAAAATATTATATAAATAAATACTATATATATTTTGCTAGCCAGTGGCTGCTTTCTGTGCAGCTGAAGCGGGGACGAGGCTACATGCTAATTATGCATGCTTTGTCTGTAAGTGCTCACGTGAGGTCCCAGCCTGCCAAGTGGGTGGGTGGGGGGGTGCGGCATGAAATCAGAAATGTCACACTCAGCGGGATCACCAGCAACACGCCCTGCATGGGGCCTCTCTGACAATCACGCCCGAGCCGAGGGTTCAGATAGAGCCCTCGCGCACTGGACGAGCTGCGCCGACGTCACAGATAAACCGGCCACTCGGCCGCTTTGTTTTTCCTTTCTTCAACCGACTGTAGTTTAATTCAACACCCCTGCGAAGGTGCCAGCTCTCCTTTTGTTCCCAGGGCAGAGCAAGAAAGTCCTCTGTGAGAGTTTTCTGTACGTCTTCACTTCAGATTTCAGCAATTCACCTCATTGGAAACAAACATGCACTTAGAAGAAGCCAGGTTATGCAGAAATCACCATCCACCAGTTCGCATCTGTACCCCCCCCCCAACGTAAATATTTCTGCCTCCTCACTGTCAGCAGAATCAATGTTATCATTTCGAAATCAATACAGCCGAGCGAAGCATTCTGGGGGAAAAACCAAACAGCCATGAATTCAGGAGCACCATCAACGAGGTCCTCTTGACAAATCTTATTAGCGTCAACTTGAGAAGGGCAAGGGGGGGGTCCTTCTGTCACTCTGACCCTGCTTAACCTCCCGATTTCCCCGGGTTCAAGTCCAATTAACCTTTGGGAAGAAGCAACAGTGTCCCACCCAGCCAAGTCAATAGGATCCAATAGCAATCATTTCATTTTCTGGTTCATCAAAGGGCTTTGGCCCCACCTCGCCAATCTCTCTCCAAAGACAGCCATTTATCAACGCCGCTCGGCCTGGACGGGACTAGCGTCACCGGTACATGTGTGTTAATCAAATACGTCACAGCTCATCTGGGACAAGGCAGCCGTATCAAAAACATAATGCTTCGGAATAAGGAATAAGTGGAAGTGCTACGTGTGGTCAAAAGCTCTGAAAGCGCTACACACAAGTCAGCTGACTTTTTAATTGATACATGGGATGGGTGACGTCGAGGCCAAAGTAAATAAAAAAGAAAGTAGGTGAATCCCATTAAGACGTGAAATTTGGAGAAAGGGTGGTCGCTGGTGGTCGCCCCTCTGATTAAAGCGAGCCCATCTGTTGCGCATTAGAAGGGTCACGGGCCCTCGGGCTGCAGGCAGATATGCAGATGGACGGAGATCTGCAGTGCAGGAGCCACCAAGTCACCCGGTCCCTTGCTGTGTGCTAACAATGCTAACAATGCTCGGCGGGCCAGGGGCTTCGGATGGGGGATTTCCCTTTCTTGTGCCACATGGCCCATGTCTGTATATGGGCCAAGCGGGGGCTGTTAATGCCATTGTTCCGCCGGCGACGACATGCGTCGCCGCCATATGAACTTGTGCTCGTGTAGTTAGCCCTTACCCAATCCCCCATTCCCCTGGGGAGGGTGCAGTTTTATTCAAAGGCGTTCCTAATCTCTCAGTGCAACAGGATTAGGATGCTCCGCTAGGGCTGCATAATGTCCAACACTGCAAAACACAAAAACATGAAGCGGGTTAATGCGGAGAAATTCGACATTCTTAATCCCTTTCCGACAAAACAGCCGTGGTCCTAACCAGTACGTCCAGCTCTACTGGAATCTGATCAGTGGTTTCTCCTCTAATGGCATTCACCAGCGCCCTTGTCCCTCTCCCCCCAAACCCGGTCCGATAGCAAGCTGATGGAAATTGACATTTCAATTAGCCACCGGGAGTGAACATCTGCCTGGTCGGACTCGTTTACCACGTTTACTGTTGAAGACTTTGCTGCGATTGCTGCATCACAATACTTGGCTACATGACAATAACGCAGCCAGTTAAAAAAAAAGCTAACGGCATGCGAGCAGAGGCCACCAGCAGTGTGCTTTTCTCAGGGCCATGCTGAAGTCACCGGTGCTACGACTTTACGGCCCCCGGCAGATGACTGTGTAAAGTGTAAAGGGGCCGGGACAAAGGTATTACAGTAATCAAAGATGCATAATGAGACGAGAGTGGTGCTAAGAAAAAGGATGTAAAATGTGGTGTGGGGCATGTGTTGAAATGAAAATGGCCACCTATGCAAATTTAAGGGTAGCCGTTGCTCTCACTTACCAGATGGCTGTAAAAACTTGAATGCAGCAGGAGTTTTGGAGCTTAAAGCTGCACATCTTTAGATGAATGTTGCTCCTTAAAAAGGGTCCTGGATTTAATAATCATTCATTCATCCATCTAGCACCTTTCTTGCTTATTTTTGCAATAAAAAAAAATACAATTATGAAATTTCAAATATTTTATTATATAATGTCCTGACTAGGAGGTGTGGGTACATTTCAGAAAAGTGGAACAATGACACAAAATCGGACACAGTCGACTGTGCACTTTCCTGAAAAGCCTTGAGTATAATATTGTTATTAATTTTCGTGTGGACATGAATTTGGCAACATAATGTGTATGTGTACATGCTGTTCTGGATAAAATATTTATGTATAATGCAACTTGTAGTTTTATACTGCCATTGCCGATAGTCTATTAGCTGATTGCCCGAGCTCTTATACATGGGAATTTATCCGGACCCCCACTCACTGAGCATTATTTATATCTAAAGCCCCTGTGTTCCCACCTTGTGACGTCCAATAAATAACCGCCCGCTACCTGAGGTCCAGGAACAAACGCATTAAAGGGCTGGCAGGCCAGAGTCTGCGGGCCCTGTTCCGTTTAATCTTAGCCTCGGTTATTTATTTAGTTTCGTGGTGGACTGTTTTTATACCCCGACCCCTGACCCATATGTCCCCAACACAAAGATGAATTATTTTTTCCATTGTTGGCCACCAACTATAATAAAATAAAGAACTGGTTTAATGAAGGACTTTCCAGAAGATGTCTTGGTGGCCATTAACCCCAACCACCGCAGGGTCTGAGCAAGATCACTCGAGTCAGCGGGCAAATCAACTCCGCCGAGCAAATTAGTGGACACTGCAAAGACCAAGAGGGGTCCCTGAAGGGGCCTGGGTGACCCTTGATTAAGAAAAGTGTAACATCTGACCTGGAACTGGAATTTATCACATTTCAATCAGAGGCAGGTGGCTGGCTGGCTGGCTCCGTCTGACCTTGCTGCTGAGATGCATCTCCTCAAAGCGACAAAAACACATGGAGAAATATAACTCATTCTTAGTAGCAGCTAAAAAACATTTAAACACTACAATGTCTCGCAGGTAGGCCATCCATGACCAAGGACATTCTTCTCAAAATAAACCAGGAATTTGACATCGTGGCTGAATGTGGCCCAAGACATACTGATGCCAATGTTCTTGTCTGTTCTTTTTCATTATAGCTGGCACACAGTAGATCTTTCGTTATTGATTCCTGCATAAAATAATGAGATTATTGATCATATGTAATTAGACCAGAGTTGCC
Source organism: Denticeps clupeoides (assembly GCF_900700375.1). Taxonomy (NCBI): domain Eukaryota; kingdom Metazoa; phylum Chordata; class Actinopteri; order Clupeiformes; family Denticipitidae; genus Denticeps; species Denticeps clupeoides. Next base: position 16,977,733 of record NC_041717.1, read on the forward strand.
TGGTGGGGCACAATTGAGATAGAGATCATAGAGATACAGATAAAAAGCTGATACACATTCACATCTGTGTCCCAGCACTGCAATTTTGTGTTTGTTTTTCACCGTTGATTGTCATAAATGCTCTTTACACACATATAACAATGAATTTAATCAATAAAGCAAAGAGGGGAAAATCAATATGGAAAAAAACATATTATCTTTAAATAATATTGATTGTCTGCCCTGTTCACTTCTACTTGCAAACGTCCAAATGCACATGACAAATGTAGAAATGAACACCCAGCAGCGCAGCCCTCCCCCATCCATCGACCAATCATAACCGGGCGCTTCTCCAAGTGCTTTATCAGTTTCATCATCCGAGGTGTGGAGATGTGTCCAAACAAACATGCAGTGTCTGGTTTCCCCCTCCAGGATGACCTGGGCCCAGAACGACCCTCTCAGGGGTCCCGTTGTAGGCGGCTGTCCGTCACGCCACGACCTGCCCCGCCCCTCCCCCACACTAGACTCCATCCTTCTTCGAAATTGAGACAAAGCACTCAGGTGGGTCCAGCTGCCCTGTTCTCCTCGGCCCGTCCTCTGTCCACCATCAGTTGTCCTTATCAGGACTCTGGGACCCGCAATCGTAGCCGGGGAACGCTGACAGACGCTTCCCTTTACAAACCGGCGGGAGGAAAGGCAGCGTTTACGCCAACATACCAGCGGACAAATGCTTTCTTATCCTGTCTCCAGACACGTTTCCCCAAACGGCCGAGGAGCCTCTGTCCTCACAGTGATCCTCGCTTCCAAAATTACAACTATTAGCAGAAGAATTAATCTCTTGAAACTGTGATTCCACAAGAATTTTTTAATTCCTGAGACTTCCACTTAAAGCCATAGTAAGTACATAGTATACTATCATAATAAAACCATACTAAGTAGTATAATCTACAGATGTTAATCATGAAGATGAACGTTTCTGAATCTCTGTCAGAGGCAATACGATTCTCATTCTTCAGCAAATGATCACCATTTCAGGAGAATACAATATTCAACTAGTTTCATTTGTCTTTTTTAACGTTTCAGTGATGTTTCCTTATGAATTTACTGTGCAAAACTGTCTCAAAAGAAGGAATGTTGTTATATTTTCTAAAATTGTTACGATTGCAAGAAAGCGGGACGCATACGCACGACTCACGAGACAGGGGATTTAATACAAAAAAGACAGGGGAGGGTAAAACATCACCATCACCGGACCTGATGAGGAACCGACACAAACAGGGCAGCTTTAAACAAGCTTTAAACAAACTGGACAAACATGAGCGTCCCCTTCTGGATCGGATCCTGACAAAAAGTTTTTATTATAAAGTATACCCACATCAGACTTATATGTTCCTTCACCGAAGACATCATCATCTGTCATCTAGTACAATTTAATAAAAAAGTGAATCTTTAACTCAGCCATGTGTGGCTTACCATGTGAAACCACGACAAATCTGATACTGACACTGATTGACATACAGCGACAGAGTCCGCTGTAAATTTCATCCAATATCACACTCTTCCCCCCATCCTGGGGCTGCACAGAAAGCGGCGTCTCTCGTCGTTTACTCAGTTTTCAAGTGGGTCCCACTGGCTAAACAGGCAGCGGAACACAAAGAGCGAGCGGCAACAAAGGGCAGCCGCGCCGAATCAGACTGAGTGCTTATTTATCCAGTTCAGTTCTGCACCAAATATGATCATAAGTACAGTCACACACACACACATAGAGAGAGACACGTGCAGAATTTTTAATTATCTGGCTTTTCAGGCGCGGGCTGCTCAGGAAAAGCAGTGAATGAGTGAAAGATGCTGGTCTCAAAGGACTTGGCGAAACGGCACAGCAGCAGACGGTAAAGAAAAGTGAAAGGCTCATTGTCGGCGTGGCCCTCGGCGGCGGAGCGCAGCAGGTTGCCGTATTGTGAACGGCCGGCGCCGCCATTATTATTAAAACTGCTGATGGGCTGCATTGTTGGTGGTTGGCAGTCAATTAATATTTCTAATCATTAAATCCGTTGCATCCTTGATTTGACATAAAATTAGCTTCATTAAATGGGTTACGTTGCATTGTTTCAATTATGAATTTAACATTAAAATGAACAGTCATTCCCAAATTCTAAATGGAAATGTTTTTATAAAAAGCTATTTGCCCATTGTAAGATAAAAACGGCACCATTCATTCATAATAACTACAAAATTAACACCAATTTGTTACATATTTCCTTACAGAATTAATATTTCTAGCTCAGTCATGACTGGTGAAAATTTGGAATAAATCATGTTACTTTTATAATCTCATAATTAAACGGTTTATGATGTTTACAGGCCACACTGCTCCGCCCATTTCAACGGTGAAAGAGCATGCAACGATAAATACAATTTAGCGTAGGGCCCTAACATAATGGCCAATAAGCCTTTTGAATGTCAAGGCTGAAGTGGCGCAGGCGAAGCGTGGCCTGCACCACCTCCCGATGAGGGTAGCACCCGGCTGCCCAATCAAGGTGCTTCATCCAATTCAGCTTGACGGCTCTTTCACTGGAGATGAAAGGACGGACCCCCATCTGCTGGGTCATGTCGACATGACGGATACTGTCGTGTCACGGGGAGCAACAATGGGCCGGCCTGTGGGACTCTTGTGATGATTATCCGGGCCGGGATCAGCGAGGCCCGGCCCTGCTGCGGGAATGCCGGCGTGATTAGAGGGGTTGGTGCGTGCTGCGGGGTCTGGGCCGGTGACTTGTGGGACTCGGCCTTTGTCTGTGGAAACGCAAGCGCTCCTCCTGCGGCAGCGGCAGATTGAATCCGTCAGGCTACATTAAACGATGAGGGAGGCAAGCCGCTTCGGCCAGGAAGTGTCATCTTTTCCTGCCTCATTCAATCAATGCTCTGTTTTTCTCCAAGCCACCGTCTCAGAGCACCGGTGGCATATAGCGACCTATGGGACAAAGCAGCAGGGAAGACCTTTCACTGGAAGTACTAGAATATTAACCAGTGTATATTGTGTGTGTGAGTATACAGACACTGGGTTAATCAAATATCTAACTTTTCACCACACTACATTATTCCAAATGGGTTGTTCAGAGGACCTGTTACTATACTGTTATCACCCCGGCTAATAATAAAGCCATATAATTACTGTTTATTAGTAATTGTATTGTTTGCATGTTACACAGTAAATAGCAATTTGACTGAAGCATCTGAGCCGAAAGCCTCATCGGTGAGGAGCAAAAATTCTCACTGCTCTGTTACATGTGAAGTACATGTGAAGGCAAATGCTTTTGTACTTTTAATCAAGTGGAGGTTTAAAGCGGGGCCTTTTGTTTTTAATAGAGTAAAAATTAATCTTGAATATCACTACTTTAACTCAAGCACATGTTTTGTGTAGTTCATCCACCACTGCAATTTGCCTACAGAGGTCTCATGAACGGGTGAAAGGTTATGGACAAAAGGCCGTATGTTTGTTCATCTGTGTGTGTGTGCAAGCACGCTTTCGGCCTCCCTGTGAATAAAACATTACGTCTCTCAGGAATATTGTGCAAAGCCACCAGTGACTTGTGCAAGTTCAAGGACTTTATTGATCGGAACGCTGGTCTTAATCAGTGTCTGGCAGGCTGCACTCATGGTGATTAAATAAGTCCGGCAGTTGGACAGAAGGTCTCTGACTTTTTCCACCGCTTCCCACTCACAGATGCTGCACACAGCATCCTGGAATCTGCTCACCAACGATACGGAAAAACGTCTGAATCCTGGAGGAATTAGAGCAAGGGTTACAGGAAATAGATGCTGGTTATTTAGCCATCGGTCCTTCCTCTGCCAATCCGCCAATAAGCCTCATATGTTGAAAATGTGCTGCTTATGATTCCTGCTGGATCTCAAAGTGCTAAAGACATTGATTCCCTACTGACAGCACTGTGAACAAGTGGTATTAATGAAAGTGATTATTTGTCACTTGAAACACGTGACAGCACAGCACCCAGTGCACACAGCAGACCCCAATCGGAAGGTTGACAAGACGATAAGATGCCTCTGAGGTGCCACTGAGCAAAGCCCCGTCCCCACACACTGCTCCCCGCGTGCCTGTCATGGCTGCCCACTGCTCACCAAGGGTGATGGTTAAAAGCAGAGGACACATTTTGTTGTGTCAACGTGTGCTGTGCTGCAGTGTTTCGCAATGACAATCACTTCACTTTAAAAGGCGGAGAGAGGAGACAAACTCTTGTGTTGCCAGATTTGCCAGTATTGAGTTTGAAAGTTCATTACAACCTGCTTCTTTCACAATGCGTGTGCTTGTCCTACTTAGAATCTGGTATATGTTGAGGGGAGGGGGGTTAAATAGAGGGGAGGGGGGGGGGGCAAGAGAGCTGTCAGTCAAAGCTGTAGGATTTAAAATGTTTAACTATCATCAATGAAGTTCATCTTCTTGGTGACAAATGTAATGACACTAAAACGAAAAGGACTGGGTGGATAGTTAATGGTTCTTGTCATTGTGCAGCAAGCACAGCATACATTGCACACAATGAAATGTGTCCTCTACATTTAGCCATCACCCTAGGTGAGCAGTGTGTGAGGGTAGCATAGGGGCAGTGGTGGCCTAGCGGTTAAGGAAGTGGCCCAGTAATCAGAAGGTTGCTGGTTCGAATCCCGATCCGCCAAGGTGACACTGAGCAAAGCACCGTCCCCACAAACTGCTCCCCGGGCGCCTGTCATGGCTGCCCACTGCTCACTCAGGGTGATGGCTTAAATGCAGAGGACAAATTTCACTGTGTGCACCGTGTGCTGTGCTGCTGTGTATCACATGTGACAATCACTTCACTTCACTCAGTGGCATCTTGATGAACACGCAACCCTTCAATTACAAGCCCGCTTTCTAACCCACTAGACTAGCGAAGAATAACTTGAGGTTTGCACTACACATATTATAGCACCTTGAAACTAAGGCTCATAATATAATAATTAGGGAAAATGCAAGATGTTAAGATGTTCAGTTTGAAAACGAACATAAAGAAAACCCCACACTTAAAACTTTATGTAGCATTTTCATACACCTGAATGCATGTTAAAAATGCTTTAATGGCAATTTTTGAAAATCACCTTTCATTTAAAACAGGTTTAAATGTTGGTATACCCTAAAGCAACGTAACCTCTATGTAAACAATATAAACTATAAAAATCTAACTGTCAGTCATATATTTTATGAACTAACTGCTCATTTATTACTGTTTGCACACACACACATACACACAGGAGACAGAGGAATGTAAACAGTTCATGTACAGGCGATATGATAAAGTCGATTTTGAGAAGACAGTCATTTGATATTCTTCTGAAGCAGCCCGGCTGGGGCGCTGTGATTGATAGTTTTAAAATGCCGGCAAGTTCACCACTTGGACAAACAACTTCCTGACAGATTTCAAAAAGATTTCAAAGGCGTCTGTGCCAGCAAAACACACCCACACCGCCACCACACACACACACACACACACACACACACACACACACACACACACACACACACACGGTCACTGGTGAACAATCACTCCCCTCTGTCTCTTTGTTCTGGCTGAGGCCTATAATCTCTGCACAATCAGATGAAGTGGCTACATTCCCTTTCGCTCCCGCGACCCGTGCACAGATGTGCGGCCAGACTGTTACATCTCGGCTTCTCCTCCTCACCTCCCCAATGAGGGGCTGCTGCAGCTTCATCAGATAGCGCGGCACAAGGTGTGGGCAGCAACGCCGCGCCGCTTAATCAGATTAAACCACCAGGCAAGTGAAGATGGGGGTGCTCAGAGAACGCGGGTTTATCACGCAGCAGGATCCACTTGAAAGAGGATCTCTGATCAGATGTGAAAGAAACGCAGAGGAAACGTCAGGATCAAAGCGTGAACCAGGGCTCGCGGTCGAGTGTGGGGGTATTTGCCGGAAATATATACGTGACATGGGAACATTTCTGCACTTATGGAATATGCAGTCATAGCCTAATTAACAGCAAACCGCAGTAAATAACTCAGAGCTCAAGTGTCTGTGGGAAAACGAGTTACAGTAAAGCGGCAGGCCTGGGAAAATAAATTGTACGAACATCACATATTTGCATACGAGTGTGTGTTACAGAGTACAGATATGCGATAAGAGCAGAACAAAAAAAAAAAAAAAAAAGACCATTCCGTATGCAGCTCTGCAAATTATTAGCAATTGATTTTATCAGCACCATTCACAGGACACTGTTTGCTCGCCAGATAAGCGCTTCAATGTTATCACGCAGGTATACACTTACTAAACAGCATAATCGCCCCAACTTCAAACGATATGAATTTCCATTATTTATGCTCAGAGCAGGCTCCGATAGTTTCTCTCTTCTTTCATGCAAGTTATGCTAACCATAGTCCCAGATGTCTGGGAAAAAAAACTGAAAAGATAAACCAAACAGTCATTAGCACCTGGGGATTTTGCGGGTTTGCTACTTGCATGATCACCGTCTCAGGATGCATGATATACAAAGTGCATCTCCAGTTGGACTTTTGCCTTTGTCAGCCTCTAAAATTTGCTTTATTGAGAGAGGGTGTGTTGTAAAGTGAAGAAGGCCTTAAATTCAGGCATACGTAACTATGAAAAATGGGTCAAAATGAGAGAAAAAACTAGTTAGCAAAAAATGCTAACTTGCAAATCAATGATTTAAGACTTGAGATGAATTGCATGGACTTGGCCTCAAACAGCAGTACTTTTACAGCTGCAACGTTACTGGAATCTGCAGACGCACAAGTTGCAAAGTGCTTTGAATGGTCAGAACAGCAGAAAACTAGTTAGAGGCCACATTCTTTAAAATAAAAAAAATATATTGTACTTAACAAAGAACCATCAGAGTAATAAAATGTTAAGATGGCAGAAGGTTTCAGAAGTGTCAGGAAAGTTATGATCATCAGTTATGATTGTTTCAGCCTGCAGCCTTGGAGATGCTTACACTGAAAGTGTTCTCCAGTAATTTCCAAATATGATCTGGGCTCATCAAAACCAAGAATAATGATATAAATGCTCTTGGAAGGAATGAAACGGACAGGGAATGAGAGACTCCTATACTTCTATATCAATCGTCCATCTACCCAACAGACACCCACCCATTTCAGCGGTCCCGACTAAAACTGCAGCACGGATGATGTAAGATAAGAAAGGGGAGAGAAAAATGGATAATTTCATTATTGATTCGCCGCTATATTCTAATGTTACTTTCAGACAACTAAGTCGAGTCTGAGGCAGCACATGATCCTCATGCAGCATCATTAATGTTGCTAAAAGGCCCGGTGAGCTCCTCTGTATCGCTGCGGAGGAAATGTCGCCAACTAGTCGAGAACGAGGCAATTTTAGAGGCCGGTGTTGTGTTACAAGTGATGGCGCAGGCTGCAGAAAGTGCTTTATTTAACTTAATATAGTGACAGCATCAAAATGTGAAAAAAAGGTGAATAATAAAATAAAACTGTGGAAATGTGATATTTATGGAGCAGCTGTGTATTCATGATGCAAAGACTAAAACACTTTATCACAGAATTGGAAAAGTTTGTAACCAAATAAAGTAAAAGTACATAAAAATGTAGTTGCACAAATGAAATTGTGCAAAGTAAGTACAGCTATAAAAATAGCAGCATAATAGCATGTTCAAAAAATCTGAGTAAAAATTGGTTCACCATTGCAACTGCCTTTATAATCGTATCATTTATTCCTCAATATTGCGCGCAAGTACTAGCACACCAATCTCCTGCAATGACACCATTTACGTCTGTCATCTTATCTTGTTTACGTGGAACAGAAAAAGTAAGCTTGAGCTTGCAGATACGTTGCAGACAATTGTCTGTGATCATGACAAAATTGTCAACAATTTAATCCTGCTAAAACCTAAATCCATGCCCGGAGAACCAGGAAAAGTCTCCGACAGATCATGGTAAATCTCATGCCAACAATGAACACAAGAACTGACTGATTTAATCTCTGGATAGCTCCTTATTTATCTACTTATCTCATCCCCCAACGAAATGTCTGTTTATGCAATAATAATATGATATTATACTCACACTGCATATATTCTCATTGTGTATATATCTAACCCAAATTTTATTACATCAGTAGATATATGTGTATATTCTTTCTATTTGTATTCTACTTATTTGCACTATTGATATTGTTGTGCCTTTATTATATTGGTTTACGTATTTTACAGTGCATCAGCTGGCTTGCTCCAAATGCTGTCATTGTACAGTGGCAATATAGGCCTCTTGTGTTTTGTATCTGGTATGTTGGATGATATTTGACGTCTGTTGACCGACAGTGTCCATGCGTAACTTGTTTTTAAGTTAACCTCCCCGCAACCACGGCCCTTTTGTTGTGGTGTTTGCCATGTTCACGCAGCCAGGCCTGCTCCGCAGTGAGACAAGCTGGCCATTAAACAGCAAGACAATGGGACGAGGAGCTCTGAATGACCACAGCACAGCCCCGGCACGGAGTAGCTCGGATTTCTCCGGTCCTTTCTCTCGCGGCACAAAGGTTCGCGATGGCCGTTCACAAAACTGCATTTCTCCTTAGAGCAGCACTTACAGGGAAACCCAATCTCTGATAAACCAGGGGATGCTGCAACGAAACTGCGGCCTCTGTTTTCTCACATTCATTTCTCCCCCCAAAGCGCAAATGCAGAATATGGTGGACGAAACCCGTGACCTTCGCATTATGCCAGACTCAACTGTCAGACCACAGCTAGTGGCTCATCTTTTCACTGTATTGTTTGTGATATACGCTCACCTCCCTGGGAACAGGTGCATCCCCACTCAGGTTCAATAGGCTGGAGATGGTTTTGTGTCCCTATTCTTTTCTCTGTGAAAAGCTGATATTGAAAGACATGCATCCCAGAATAAAAGAAAATCCAAAACACCAGCGTGGAGCTCCTCATAATGGAGGTTTTATTTGGGTTGCTTTCACAAACGTTTTAAAAATCAGACTTTGGGAATTTGAAACATTCCAGAGAAAAACAGGACTTTTACAGTAATAATGCATTAATAATGCATTACACCCACAAAAATAAACACAGAGCAGGATGGCAATGATCCATATTGATAAAAGACCCATGGTTTACTTCACAACCTGACACAATAAAACAACTGCTAACAGATGTGCTGAATTTGTATGAAGGTAAAAATGAAAACAAAAGTTGCAGTTGTGATAAAAATGTATTTTTACATTTTAAACTTAATTCTGGCCAAACAGAGAGAGACAGTTTAGTACTGCCAAGCATTGTTTGGTTTTAAACAAATCTGGATCTATGCCTGCATTGGTTTATTAGCAATATTGCTGAATTTAAAAGTGGGAAATATACAATCAAACTTTTAGAATTTGGAAATGGGTGTACCTCAAGGTTCTCTACTTAACCTTTTTATTTTGTAATACATATAAATGACATAATTAGGCTAAAATATTGCAAAGACACCCTCCCAAATTGATTTTTATCAAAAAATCAATTAAAATTGACATGACAGCTTTTGTTAAATAAGCATTATGTCTATATTAATCTCTGGCGATATATCATTTTATAATTAACATAATTTTTTCCATTGTAGTTATTAGTCAGTTTTACTGTATTTTGACTAACTGTTATTAACTTAATGTTCTATATCAATTTTAGATCCCCTTCCCCCTCACCTCACCAACATTGCTTTAATTCCATAGTAGTATAAATGAGAAATGCAAGATATAAATGGTGTGCCTTATTTGTAAAATATATTGCAAGTATATATTATTTAGATCACATAAAACTACAAATATAAATACATCTCTCAGTGGATTGTTTACATGCAGCCCTGCCATGTTGATGCGCATGTGAAGTTTATTCGCTGTTCATACACCAGCCATAAAGGAGTCAGCCAGCTGAAGTAACCATGGCAACATAGTGCCGGAACACCAGCAATATTTTATTAGCAGCATTAGCAAACTAACAGCGTGAAAAAGATGTTGCATCAAGTAGGTTTTCACCTCCCTGCCGTGCCTTAAAATCCCATATCCCTGACAATGATACAACCGCTACGGCTTTTAATAAAATTCAACGCGTATTGTAGGAAGCATCAGCTCTTTCAAAAGCATGCTGGTGATTTTCCATCTGCTCCCAGCCTCTCTGTGACAGATACAGTACCGGCACCGAGACAGAAAGCTGAAGTACCAACATCAGAATCCCCAGAACAGTGCAGAACAAAGCCCATACCGGTGGAATACTTATGCAGAGCCGCGGAGAATAGAGAAAGGGCTCTTCAGCCGCCATTCTCCCAGCCCTGTGTCATATTCTGTGGCCTTGAAGTCTCTATAGAGCGCGTCTTCTGCCCATGGGTTTTGTTTATGGATCATTGGTTGTTTACTATAAAGCCCAAGCAGCCTGGAGAGATGTGGGCCTGGGATGTTTTATCTCTTGTCAGGGCCTGCTTCAATTAAATTAATGGATCCATTCAACTGCCTCTGTCCCCCTCTCAGGCGCAGCCAGAGAATACATTAAAAGATCTTATGCCTCAAGATGGTGCATCAGGGTATTAGCCCTGGCCAGTCATTTTCTCTCTGGCTTCTTTTCTTTTAAAAATCAAAAAATTAATATATACGAATTCCACCTGCATTGGGGTGGTTCATCAATATTTTGTAGCTGGCGAGCTGAGCAGAGAAAATAACATGCTTTTAAAATCTCCCCCAGCTTCCCTTTGATCTTATTTGGCCGAATTCAGTTTCCCTTTCATCTAATATATGAGGGAGCTATAATTGCTCTAGAGCTATAATTCCTGAGAAAATCTTCTCCGGCTGTGCCATCAAAATGTCATGCTTGGTGATCTCCTTGTATCATACTCAGGCTGCTGCGATATGTGTCTAGACTGATTTGTACAGTGTGTAATGATATTCTGTGTCAAATAAAGCAGAAAACATCTGAAAGTCAAATTCACAGATGCAAAATTGGTGTTTGAAGATAACGGGTATTTCGATTGACTGCCATTATGGGATTTTACTACAGCGCACAGCACAGAAAATATCCTGCATTCATTTCCCAAACAGGCTCACTCTTAAAAGTATGTTTCCCACTCATTAACACAATTAGGAGATCAAAGCTCAAAATATGTTTTTCATATTCTCATGTTTTCAATCATTCAAAGAAAACATTAATAACAGGCAAAGAGCACATAATAAATGCGTAATATGTAAAATAAAATTTTTACACATCAACAAAGGTCATATGTATGTGCTACAGGCACAGTGGGTGATCTTAGCATCTTAATCAGCATAATAGTGTGCTTTGTAATACCATTGTGTACCTCTAGAGGCGAGTTAATTGGGGATACACGTCCCCCTGTTTGATGCCGCATAAAATCACCCATGTACACTTTGCACCTTTAAAGAAGAAAGTTCGAACGGTTTGTGAGCCTGATTATTTCATGCATAGGTCGGTTGTGCATGCATGATTTAGCTCATATTTGCATTGGTATATATTCACCCAAGACTTTGGAACCATCTGAATTAAAGAGCACAACAAACGCAGACAATTGACACCAAAATTACACGTGGTGGGAGGTCCATCACCCCTTGTTGTCAGATATCTGTGGAGCCAAATAACCAGCCGGCCTATTACGGCGTTTATGTTGTCAGGTTGCATCATAAAATAATTTCTCAATCTTTCAGTGGGAGCAAAGAGGGCATATAATTACTTCTAATTTCAACAGATCCTGTGGAAAGGCATACAAAAAGTAGAATTCACTGTGTTATTTAATTTTTTGTGGTGCATTAAAAGAATCCAGGAAAAAGAAGAAAGGAGACGGGAAACACAGAGAAGCTGGTAAAAGCCTAAGCGAAAGAAATCCAGGAGAAGCAGCTAAAATTACTAATTGGTTTACTGATCAGTTGTACTTTGTTCGATTGATTTGCAATTAATTCTGGTTTGTGGTGCACAGAAGACGGAGCTTGGCGCCAACCTTGGAGCCTGCGGACACCCTATACTCACTGAGTGCATCAATGGCGAGTATCGATACGTTGTTGTGAGATCCATCTTGGAAAGATGCACAGAGGATCATCAGCATCCGACGGTGCGGGGCACGAGCAGGGCGCAGACTATACACTCCCCGTTTCATTTCACCGAGAAAAAGACACATGCGAACGTCTGGCAGGCCAAAGGGCTTTGTTGATCCTACCAGGCACTCACTAAGGTCTTATATATCTGGTCGCACATTAGAGTGGCTTAAGACCTTCCATTAAAACACCAACCTCGTTCATCACCGCACATCGGTCCAAAAATACCCTGCACAAAATAAATTCCTTGAAAGTCAATAGCCATCCCAAGTTTAAGTATATTAAAATAATATCCATGACATGTCCCTGTAATACTACTAACATCCCGGCTAGTATCATCAGATGCAACATGCATATTCACATAAAAATTAAGCAGGGCACAAAAGAGTTTTTTTCAAGTTCATTTAGGTTCATTAATCAAGTTTATATCTATATTGTCATACAAAGGCAACAGCACATTTCAGCTGTACTACTCTCTCAAGAGTCAGGCGACATGTTTTACCCACTGACGATAACTAAAGAACTGCACTTTCACGTCTAAGAGAAAAAAAGTCTTTTGAAAAGAACCTGACCTGAACTAAATAGGATCCATGCTGCCATCACTGAGATCATTGTTTAAGTCAAGCTTGTTCACCTTGCCTTGAAACATAAAATTTCTCAATTCATCCACTGCAGCTGAATGCTGAAGATGGCAAAAATGTCCATTCAGATGCTACAAAGAGTACATTTACCATGCAGGAGAAAAGGGAGTCACAAAGGGAGTTAAAATAATCTGATGTGTTGGTGAGCCTGGACCTGTTCGACTGGGCGGCCATTGTCTGTTCAGTCGCCGGAGCTATGATCATAAATGCTGTGATGATCTCTAATTATCCTGCCTGGGATGTGAAAGGAGACACACACGTTGTGTTATTTATGTCAGATTGAGTGAGAAGCCCCAAATTAAAGGAACTGTGGACCCCCTCTTTTTATACATGAATTTGAAATTCTGTAATGTCGCTACCATATAGAATATGCCAATATATGGAAAGCAGTTGCCAAGGCTCTCAAAAGAAAAATGTTGTCTCTGACATAATGATGGGATTTGAATCAACTAAATGGATCAATGTTGGAATGTTATAATCCATAGATGTTTAAAATTGCAATGTAGATAATTAGTAAACTAAATAATCCAGGTATAATTATTCATTCATTTTATTTGTAGCATTCATTATATAAATATAAATGGAAAACTATTAACTCCGTGAGACTAATGCATGCTATTAACTGAGTGGTTTTCCAGCCTTTACATACATTTTTAAAAGAGGTTCAGGATTAAACTGCTAAAGCGAATTGTAAAGTGGATCATTGTGAATTTTCGGGAGAACACTTCTTAGATTACATTTTAATTTACCGAACTTACTTTGTGATTGCATTTTTATTTCTTGGTCGGGACAACATTAATGACATTGAACATGTCGTCCATACTGAGAAGACTGTCTGCGGTGCTTCATATTCACCAGGGATGAAGACGGGGAGCGGTGATCTGGTAACGTTAGAAGAATTTGGTTGGTCCTGGAGAAACTTATTTGTCTCACTTAAACGTAGGCAGCCCCCCGATTTGGCTGCTGGAGGAAAAAGAGATAAGAGGCTCCTGACCACAGACGCCTTCCGAGTCCAGACTGCTAGCTTTTTAGCGCGGGGCAGGCAGTGATCTGGTTACACCGCGTGAATGTGAGTCCGCAGACATGACTCTGGCCGCCACATTAGAGACACGCTAGAAGCTTCCCCAGAGGGATGGAAGCAGGTTCTCTGTCTCCAGCGCTGAGAGGAGAGGGCTATCTGTCACCGGCGTCACCCCAGCCTCACCGCGGTGGGGCCGTCAGCGGGAGCCGTACCTGCAGTGCTGACGGGGGCCAAGCAACACGCGCTGCTCCACGCACCCGTCAGGGCCTCAGCACGGCTCCATTACACCGAGCCGTCTGCTCGCAGGAAGTCTTCGCGGCCTGGGCCACTCAGACGCCTCCTGCCGCAGAAATGAAGGGCCGCTGCTGCGACTCGATACTGCAGCATTAATTCTGCGCCCTGCTGCATTTCCACAGGTATTGCTCCACCTATGTTGCCCAAAATATCACAGATGTAGAGCAGTTGTAGATATCATTATCTTTTTTTTAAATATATGCCCCTTCACAAATGACAAATTTCTGATTTCAGAAATTACAATAAAACGATATAAAAAAAAGTACTTCCATGGTAAAGCTTTAGTGTAAAATGTTCATGATTAAATAAATGTTCATGCTACAGGAATAATTAATATAGAATGCTTAGGATGATGACCTGGTGGGTGGTTTTCTTCCCTCCAGTGGAAATCTTTCATGCTGACCGGTACTTCCTGTCTGATGCTGCAGGAGAAGGTGCTGCTCTTATCTGCTATGGTAAACTGAATTATTAAAACATAACTGGTCGTATTTATTAATATACAGACACTCAGACGTCAGGCGAAGTGACCCTGCTCTCAGTGGTGGCAGATGACCCCTCTAGACCGGTAACAGCAATAAAGAAAAATCCTCCAGCCCATCACTAACAAGATTTAGTATTCACTGCTCCTATGACCTGTCTCGTGACCCTTGACGCTCAAGTCAAATATGCCACCAGGCCTTTAAATTCACCTCTCAAATAAATCCTTAGCGGAAATAAAAGACCACAGCGCCCTATTGATACTCGTATTGATTAATGTGCACCAAATTACTGGCTACTGAGGAGGCTAATTTAAAACACGCCCACTGTCCATTTTCAATTACAGCTCCAGCTAATGATGCAGCCTACTGGAAAGTGATCAAATAAATAAACAGACATTCGGCCAAACCCTCAGGCAGTGAAATGGGTGATCTGGCCAGAAACAGTATCATCATAAAATGAAAAATTTAAATAATCCTTTCATCATTTCATATATTAAAAACTGAAGAAATTAATTGTGTTTTCAAATTATGGGTTGTATGAAGATAATAAAGATCAGAGAATTTAAATATAGGTTGCACTGTGATTACGCTCCGGCTTTAAATGATCAGGTTTTAATTGGACATGATACAGATATCTCACATTTGTCTCTGTGCGGTGCTGTAGCTGCTGAAACATGCACGCTTATTGGCCAGGATATATTTAAAGAAATGATGTGCTGTATTGCAGGTGGTAACATTAAATTCGCGCACCTATGCAAAGGGTGCCGTTCATATGGTTTTACGTCAATATATATATCAAAAGTCATCCATGAAGGTGAACTGCATACTACTTCCAATACTGCCATAGGCACTTCATTGCAGCATTCCATATAATAGTTATTGACACCTCATTATTGCTTGATATCAATACCTTTACAGGATATTTAGCAGCAATTAAACCTAAGCTCAGTAAGTAAGCAGTTATTCAATTAATGTTTATTCTGCTTATATAAATACAACTAACTTATAAGACTGGCTATAAATTAATGTATTTTAGGTGGCTGCCTCACTAAAAACAACAGCAGGTTAAAGGGCAATGACTGAAGCCTGCAATGGGCTAGTGCCTCATGCTAACAGTGGGTAAAAGCGCCTCTGTCCATCCAGCACCAGGTTCAAACCTGATGCTTCGCGAAAGGTTCAGACAGGCTGTCTATTATGGCTGATTTATATGATTTTGTGGAAGGCCACAACAGATGCGTCTTGCTGAATGAAGGCAAAATTCCACCTTTTGTGTCTTTCAGAGGGTGGTGGTACACATAACAATTAACTGGTTGCTAGGTGCTGAAAAGAAGTGCACTTATTTAGGAACCAATATAACCAACAAAAATAACTCTGCACTAATCAGTGAATCTGCACTAATCAAGTGCTTTTCTTTCCTACTATTCTCCTTCTATGTGAGCGTCTGAATAAATTTCACTATTCAGATTTGCAAACATGATTTTTAAACCATATTGCATATTAAATTATTTTGCACAATATATGGTATATATAGAGAGATATATATATCAAATTATTTGATTATTCCTTGAATTTGCATTATTCCTTCCTGTGCAGGTAAAAACCATACACAATGGTGCAGCTTCATTAAGACAATGGAACCATAATGCCTGAATGTGGATCAGTGCAGATGAAAGGGAGCGAGATTTTGGGACTCAGCTCCATCCAACATAATTTCCTTGATTGTGCAGCAGATGACCCGGTCTGTACTGCAGGGTTTTAGCGAGCCCATTTCCCCAAAAAACCTTGAATAGTCAACAAGAGCACAAAACAATATCTTTCTTTGGCTCTGAGAAAAGAAAATTGTCCTGATTTCCGCCTCAGGCCCTTCACCTGAAAATGACTTCATTGTGTGAAAATTACATTATTTTGTGGTACCAATCTTCATCTGTTGGTATTTTTGTGCTTTGAAGAGGACCCAGATTCATGCACATAGACATATGAGCAAATTGCTGCACTTTTCTTTCATTATGTGGCGCAATTTAAAGTCAAATTAGATCAAGAGTCTGACATCTGTCTACCCGGACACACCGGGTGTGTCAAAATAAACATCAAACAACCATCTTTCCACTGGCCACACCCTCCTGTCTCTATGTCTGTTCTGTATCAATCCATCTTTATTTTGATGACCTTTGACCTCAGTGTGCCCTGTGATCCAGACAGCAGGTCAATCATGCTCAGGAACAACTTCCTCAAAAACTGTAGGTATTTTATTCTTTTATTTTATATAATATTATTTTATTAATGTAGTTGCAGCAGAGAGAAGCATTTACTGTATTCAAGATCTTATATTATTTTGATTATTTGAATTACAAAGAAAGTGTGCATTGAACAATTAATGTCATTACTTTAATTAATGTCATATTATTGGAACTGGGGTTATTCCCATATTCAGATAGATGATTGAGAAGATGATCGGAGTCTCCCTTCCATCTATAACAGAAATTTACCAAACACGCTGAGTCTGAAAAGCCACCAGCGTTGTGAAGGACTCTACACACTCCTCACATGCACTCTTCACCCTCCTGTCATCTGGAAAAAGGTACCGAAGCATTCGGGCCCTCACTGCAACAGCTTCTTTCCACAGGTCATCAGACAAGTTTCCACTCTGGTCTGAAACACACACACTACCACTGTTACGGAGTAATATTATCAATTATTGCACTGTTCCATTTTGCAAGGCAGTATTTGTACTTTTTTTAATTTCAGCAGTAACTGAAACCCTGTCCAGAAGGGTCCAGGTTAAAATGGACAACTGAAAATGTTCAAACCAGGCAAGAATTTCAAAGTAAAAAGGAACCTTCACTGAGATCTGTCACAAGGAAGGACTTTTTACTTGGTTACACCTTTTCAAACTATCATGGTGGTGACTGTATCTGAAAAAAAAAAGGACACAAGCGAGCTGATGCTGCCTCATGACCTTCAAACGCTGTGACACTCACTCTGCTTCTGCAACAGGTGACACAATCGCCATCAAAGACCGGTTCTCATGAAATCTACCTATTTATTAATTTGATTCAAATAATTCTGGAGTTCATTGTCAGGGCATATTATATTATAGTGCATATTAGATATTTTAATAAAGCACATACATATATAGTCTTTCACATTAATATAATTCAAATGCATTCTTTTTGTTTCAAGTTAATTCAATTCAAAATGAAGACAAATAATGTTAAATGCAAATATTTATGTGATAAGGTTTGTTTAACTGTTTAATCCGCATGAAGGTCAGAATGAGTATTTTCTGCTGCTGTGTAATTTCTGTTGTCTGTTTATAGAGAAAGAGAGAGGGAAACAATAAGGCCGTATCAGTCACCCCTTTTCATTTTTCTCTGGGAACAGAGTCAGTGTGCAGGTAATCATATCTTTCAAAACTGTGTTAACATTTCAATTGCTTCTCACTTCAATCATTTACACATTAATCTCTCGCTGTTTACCTGATAAGAGTGGAATATTTAAACACAGGAACCGCGCGGTCGTCCCGCACAGGCCATGATTGTTAACAGTTTGCGTCTGCAGTGAAACATTTTCCCCACAGCCATGGCAGCACAGATTACTCTATCGCGAGGCGCAGATAACACGCCCGTAAATGCGCATTTCGCCCTGGCATCAGGGCTCGCCGGGCTCCTTTTAACAAAGAGCCGGGGCTGATAAGGGGCCCCAGGTCCGGCGGCCGGAGAAAGTGGGACCCTTCATAGCCAGAGAGTGAAGGTTTAGATGCACACAACGGCAGAGCTACCATAAACAAGATTAGTGTGACAGGCAGTGGCATATTGATTCCTACGGCTGCAAACAGGGGAAATGCTGATGCGATTCCGGCCAATTCAGAGCTGTCGTTCAAAAAAAAAAAAAACATTTTAACATCGGATTACATACAGTTTACTAGTGCAACAGTGATGCTGACGTGACTGGTACATCAGCTCTGCATCCTGCCCTCAGATGATAAGCGGAGTAGCGGTTGGCGATGATGTGCCTCTAATGAGCAGTAAAACTGGTGAGAGACTGCCCTCTGCTGTGGACCGGGCACTGAAGATGACCCTTCTGACCACAACACAACGGTCCAGCCAGTCCCATGCAGTCTGAGACACATTAATGAAGACGTCTCCTTCTTCCCAGCTATTTATTTGGATTACAAAACGAAGAGTGGGAGCACAAACACTGGAACATATTTATTTATTCTGTACTGGAGCGCTGAAATGTTCCTGGATGCGGCTGCCTTCAGTGAGCGCGGGACAAGCCCAATAATCCAGTTAGCTTTTAATTATGTGGTGGGAGCGTGAAGGTAGGCTGCTGAGATGCAAATGCACTTACGCCGTGCTTTTAATTAGCTACATGGAGGAAGAAAAAAAATAAACAAAAGGCTAACCACACTACACGGCACATAATTACTTTTTAATAGGAATAATTTCATCCATTAGCCAAACAGAATGACGGACAACATTACATTAGACAGTGAAATGGGTGAAAAACAGTGGGCTGCGAAGGCTCGGACCATGCTGAGTCAAAAAAAACAACAACAACAACAAACAAAACTAACAAATAAATAAACAATGCACGTACGCCTGCCTCGACATGTGAACAATAAAAGAAGCCTAAGATGACAGAAGCAGCTTATGGTTAGAAAGAGCCTCAGTGTAAATATCACGAGAGGATTTGGTATGAGGACGAGGTGTAAAATAAATTATATTAATAATAATAGTACGTTAGAAGATTAATCTTCCTCTTTAGACAAGGAGGGGTGGGCTGACCTTCATTTATTTAATGGTTTGAGTCGAGCCCAGGAGTGTCTCAGTGAAACTTGGGTAAAGTGCAGCTGTCAGCAGGACGGATTACCTGAGAAAGCAGCTTAAAAGAAATAATTTCAACACATTTCACTGAACATTTGCACATTTATATATCTGTACGTATCTATACACCTACAAAAGTAAGCAGTCTCATACAAGATACTGTTAACACACTGACAATTTTGCATATTAGTGCGCTAATTAGTTCGCAGAAGAATGATGCATGTGTTATGATGCATCCAACTGATGTGCCTGCAATCTTGGGAAGAGGTGAATGCTCCTTCAATATGACTAGATAAATCGGTAAATAAATACACTGGCCACAGTGATAAAGATATTAATATATTGCCATATAGAAGGAGGAGTTCAGCAAACAGATTAAGAAAGCAATGAATTCTTTTGTTGAGTTTTTGGGGGGGTTATAATTAGAGAATAGGTCAAGCACATTTTAATAATCAAAAGCCCTTATCCGCCCTTGTCGTTGTTGCAGAAAGCTTTCATGTGAACCTGTGTTTGATGGTATGACTGCAACTGAGCTTATTATGTCACCGTTGAATTAAGCTGCTTTACTTACAGATGCGGTGCGAGGTGCACGCCGGCTCCCGCATCAGTGATGAAGGCCTATCTTTGATGAGCAGGGACTGTGATCATGAAACAGAAGATCGGCACTTCTCCCGTGAGCGTGATCCTCACCCTGCGATGAGTACACTCTTGGGGATCACAGACTTATTCAAACGTCGTCCGGCACAACATGTCATTTGTTGGTGCTTCACGTATTACAGCCAAGATACAATCAGAGGAAAATGGGGCAGATTCCCGGACGATTGGAGAGGTCTTCATTATGTCCACCGGCCTGAAGAGTCTCCAGACGGAGGGAAATAATAGCCCCGGAGCAGCCATGAGGCGGCAGCCGCCCTTCCTCTGATTAGAGATCAAAAATGTGCTCCACCTCCGCCCTCCGAATGCTTTTCTTTTATTCTCCATCCCCACTGTGTCAAGCACAGAACTGGAATCTACATTTAAAAAATAATAGCATATAAAAAAGCAGCCATGGACCACATTTTATGTGCTCTTTCGTTTTACTCGTTTTATTAACCGATGAGGCTTGACTTGGCTCTCGGCAGAAATGGAAAACATCACTTTTGGGACTGGCCTTCACGACTCAGTGGGTTTACAGGGTGAGAGGGGGACCTGGAGAGGGTTCTTCGTGCTGCCCCTCTTCTCCCCTCTCCAACTGTGGCTCGAGGCATCGGCCTGTTCCGAGGCCATATGGTGCAAAGGGCATTGACTCTTCCCTGAGGCCTTGTCAGTCTTAGCCACAATCTATTGTCGGGCGCTGTTGGGGTAAGGCGATACTCTTTGTGAACAGCTCGGCAGAAGCTGCCGGGACAAGGGCATCAGCAGGAAGCCAGTTGTGCCGTCTGTCCTTCACTTCAGCGATAGACAAATGCATATGTAAAAAAAAATTTATTATTTTGGTATTAGTCCACCAGTTTATTGTTATAAATTTGATTGTTGCACGAGGACCCCATCTGTAAAAGGTCATACAGTCATGGCAGAAAGAAAAGTACAAATTACCCTTAATAACTGTATCATTAACATGTGATCTCCCATTAACTGCGACACGTCACAGCAAATGACTGCATTTAATGCTGATTTAAACAATAAAAATGTAAAGAGCAATGTAATAAATTGGACATTTAACACTTTAATGAGTATAAATAAATAAATAAACACTTCATGCACGCTTATGATAATAACTCACAGATGATTATGATTAGACTTCCTGATATAACATCTGCATAATTATGACACGCGGTGTCTCTCATCCAGTCACACTGACCTCGCATTATAAACGTCCAAACCACTATAAACGTGTCAGCGCCACCACCCACCCCCCACGCGACGAGGAGATCAGCGGTCAGACTAATCTGGGTGCTCAGACCCATCTGCATATCTGCCAAATCCACAGATTTCAGCCTCCAGAGTTCCTGTCCATTTTATGAATTGCAATAAACCAAAATGCTTTTTCGGCTATGAAATGGAAAAACAAATTGAATTCACAAATATGCAGACAACTTACACACACACACACACACACACACACACAAATATCTCGGACCACCGTGGTTCATCCAGGAATCACACAATATGAAAATCCAGCGAGGTGTCATAATGTGATCATCTGCAATACATCATTCATTAGGGAGGAGGGCTGATGGTTTTTCCCGTCAAATTCACAAAGAGGAAAATAATTCTCAGAGGGGTTAAAATGGACTTCATGAATTCATAAAGAGAAACGTACCTGTTTTATAGCAACAAAATAGAAATAAAACAAGTTGGTAAGTTTGTCATATGTATGTCAATTAGTGGTTAATTTAAGCAAATAAATATTAATCAACAATTTAATACATAACACTGTACGTTTTTTAAGGGTAATTCATGAAATGCACAGTAAAATGTCGCCACGATCGGCAGATGGTCTGCAGCGGGTTATATGAGCACGGCTTTCCGGGGGCGCGCTTTCGGCCAGTAGAGATTGAGACGCCCGTCAATATCTTCTATCCTCTGAGGCTTCCTGAGTGTAACGTTTTCACACAAGCGCAGCTTTGGCACCTAGAAAAATTCCCAAGACTTGCGAGGACACCCGCGTGCTAAAAGGTCAGTCGGAGTGGAGATATTGAGTGTTAGGGCCGAGTCTGTAGTGAGGGCATTCATTTGA
This sequence comes from Denticeps clupeoides, assembly GCF_900700375.1. NCBI lineage: Eukaryota > Metazoa > Chordata > Actinopteri > Clupeiformes > Denticipitidae > Denticeps > Denticeps clupeoides. The sequence continues at coordinate 16,999,791 of NC_041717.1, forward strand.
AACAAAGCAGCCACATCCTTCTCATTCCACCGTGTTCTGTGTGAACAATCAATTTATATATATTTTTATATACAATTTAGATATTAAAAGTGCAATATAATAATTCCACAGTGATCTTTCACTACTTTGGGGTACAAAAGCTTCAGCACACACCTTCGGACTCGCTCACACGCACAAATAGAAGCACACCCGCCTTCGGAAGTGCCTCCACCAGCAGCTGTCAGTCACGGTGAGCTGCGGAAGGCCATCTGACAGTAATATTTTGCTCAGTGTGACGTCTCATTTATTCGCAGTAATCATTATTTCCTTTACTGCCCCCCCTTTCCTCCACACGCAGCATTTCTGATCCGGGTGGAGACGTTCAGTTCGGGTCAGCGCTTCGAATTCTGGGGGCACCGTGCTCATGTGGGACCAGAGGGGGGGGGTTTACATCTCTGGGCAGAGTTTTCCTCTCCATTTGTCAGAATGCCAGGTCAGTGCATCTCTGCCGCTCCCTGCTTTCATTACACACTCACTGGCTCTGACCTTGTTCCAAGCACAGGATGTTTCCAGGGCGCGGCCCGCCACCAGCCCGATGGAAACCTGTCTAAAGTCCTGACATTTACGCATGTATCTTTTTTTTTTTAAATAAAAAACACAATATTTATAATGAGCAAAGCGAGTAACTTTGCATTTGCACATTTTTTTTGCCGACGCTGGCACGTTCCTGTATTTCCACTCTGCCGGGCCCGGTATAATGTGCAGGTAGAGCATCAGCAACCACATCCCCCCTCTCAACAGTGCTTGGGCTGCATTAGGCACTTCTGCTTTTAACCCGAGTCAATAACAGAAATATTAGCCAGGTATGTTAATGCTTTTTGAGGTTTCCATGGTGGCGGCACTCTTTGCCACAGCACAACAAAGAGATGATAAAAATGGCCGTAGCGCAGGGTTCTGTGTGCTCTTAGCTCTTAAAGTACAGGGGATACGATGATTAATGGGACTAGTGGTTTTTAATCAGGCCATAATGTCCACCATGCATGTTTTTTTGTTTTTTTTTTCGTTCACCTGCACAACCGTGATCCCTGAAAGCATGTATTACTGTGCAGGTAAAGCTGGATATTTGGTAAATGAGGTGGTGTGTAATTATAATATTCCTATTCTGCATGCATTTTAACAGAGCCCTGCATTATCGAATAATATTTTCATGCAAGATGAATGCACTCAGCGGACGCTTTGCTCTTATTTAGCCCTGATGTGGGAAAGTGCCTCGTCGCTTATATGCTCATACTGGATGCATAGGGCTTCAGATTGTATATTCTGATTTATACATCCGCACTGTGGATGCTAGCAGGAGAAAACTAGCAGCCGCTCAGAGCAGCAGAGCTGCAGCAGGCTTTTACAGCAGCTTGCGTTGTGTCTTTGTCACCTTCCCACTAATAGCTGTGATCAAATTGGCGTCTGTGGGTAGAGCCAGCAGGGAAGAGAATGGCCTTGGTCTCGCTCCACCAATTGGAGATTCCCTCTGTCATTACCGCTGTGTGCAGTTTCTCTGCATTCTGCGCAATTAGAGTCACTTCAGAGCTGCAAAAGACTCGGGCCAGCCTGGGAGTGGAGGAGGCTTTTTCCTGTGGGAGCCACGGCTGGTGGCTGGGGGTCTCTGTCCACACACGACACTGAAAAACCAACATGTTGGTTGTACCACTCACTGCAATAGATAATTAGGATCTGTCTGACATATTGTGTTATCAATCTGGAAGGAAGAGTGTAGAGGATTGCTAATGATACATAGGTCCTTCCAGCAGCATCAAGACCGACCCACAGTAAACACCACATCCTGTCTGTGGTATGATATATATTAGCATTAGCAGTTAACACACTGGACGTGTAAATCTGTGGCTTTTCTACAGTTAAGATTTTTAATAAAATCTTATTCATCAATGAGACTCACTTTGGGCTGCAGTTTGCTTCAGTTCTACTGTTTCTATATTAGTATCTGTTGGTATCTGTTGATATCTATTCAAACAAATGGCATTAAAAAGTTTATTGAAATAACTGTTTAGTATCGTTTTTGCTACAATATACAACCTAACTATATACATGTATTATGGACCATTATTTATAATACATATTTTAAAATTACATTTTTGATGCAGTATGCTTTAAACTTAGCGAATGCGATTTTTAAACTTTCACTCAGAAAGGCTAACCTTCAACATTTCAACTACAAACTACAACTATATAATATTATGATAATATGAAGTTATCATAATATCATTATCATAATCAAAGCATAATTAAAACAGAATATATTTTGAATATATTTTTATATGCTATTCTAAATTTATGAGATGCCCAAGTCCATTACAATATGCTGGAGCGGTTTCCTGGTTTTGCTAATTAATAACAGTGTTTTTTTTGTATAAGACTTCACCCTTATGATCCCTCGTGTTCCCCGCTCTTTTCAATTTTATTTTCTTTCTTTCCTCTTTCTTCTCCTTAATGATTCCGAGCGCGGGTGAGCAGGAGCAGACAGGCCCCCTCCGAGCGAGCAAGCACTTGATTAATGATCTGGAAACATTTCCCCTTTTCAGCTGATTAAATAAAATTGACTGGATTTTTACATTTTATAATAAAGTGACCCCATAGCGCAGGGATGACACGGTGGGGAGAAGGGGGCTGGCGCTCGGCGCGCTGTCACACCGCTCTCAGAAGGCTGTGTTCTCATGCAGAAAAACACCCTGTCACCGGCATCCGATGACAGGACCCACCATACATAAGCCTGGCAGAGGAGACAAAAACTTTCCTTTCAATTTCCCCGCAGTGGCATTGGTTACTGGACCATGTCAGGATCAGGGTGGTGTGAAACCGGGTGGATGTCTGCACATCTGCACATGCTTTTTAAATGCATCCGTTCAGGTAAAAACATCATCATTTTAAGAGTTACGGAGGACTGCTGCACCCAAATAGACCCAACAAAATTAGATTCTGCATAATGAGGTTGTGTGTTGAAAAATTGATGATGTTGCCTAGCAACATCATGCAGTCAGCAGATGCTGGACAGTTTATGGATAGACTGATAAAAGAGGGCAAATAAGGTGAAATGATGTTTACAGGGATGTTCTCCCTGCTGGTACGTTGTGAAAACTCTTCTTCTAGTATGTTTTAGATGAAAAGCTCACTTACATGCATGCAATTTCAACTGAAAAGTGGGAACTTTATTCGGGGGGCACTGAGCACGCTGGGTAGGACAAGATAAATAAAGGGAGGAGAGGAGCACATTTTATATCAAACCCATCTCTGTTTTCCTTCTGATTCCAGTTCTCCTGGCCTGAGCAATAAAAACCGTGCAGTAAAAGGCTACTCGGGGTTACTTTCAGCACCACAACACATTCATCACCCTCTCTCAGCTTTACGGCCACGCTTATCTGCTTTTTTTTTTTTCGCCTCATCTCTGAAGAGAGAACTTTGCTCTGCATCTGTGGAAGGAGCCCTCCTTCAGCTGTACGATAATTACCGTCCACCCAGCAACATCGATCAAGCCCAGTGCAGATCGGTGCACTTTCAGAGGCGGTCTCTCTTCATCAACATCAAAGCCGTTTGAGCAGAAAAACTGCAGTGTCCAAGCGGTGTTTACACTTCAGCCCTGATGTCTCTACTTAGTGATATACCCAATGCAGCAGGCAGATGTCCCTCACCAGGCCGGGCCGAATTAATGATCTGCTGCTACGGGAGACCAATAACATTATGAGCCATTTATAGAAATCTAAACAGCCAAGGCTGGAACACTGCAATTTCTAAAGGGCAACTGGCGACGGACTGAAAAGCAAAAACTGCAACTACAACAAGAGAGTGTCGAAAGCACGGCTGTGGAAAATATGGAGCATCATGGCATCATTTAAATCAAGTTCACATTAAAATCTGGAGCCTTGTATTTCTGTATTATTTTGAAAAGTAAAAGTAATCAAGATACATGGATAAAATTGCAAGCTAACGATTCTCGAATGGCAGCTGCACACAGATTTAAGATTATAGTTAAATCAATATATTCCTGGAGTGCTACAAGATGGTGGACGTGGATTAGATATGAAATCATGTGGAATGGTAGGCAAGGATAATGGAGTGATCTGAAGAAAATGAAGAACACCTCTCCATAATCAAGCGTGGCCTTCAGCAATTTTCAACAAATTAAAGTCAAAGAAAGTCAAAGGAACCCAGAACGCTACACAATGAACTATAATTCACTGAAAACTTAATGAGCATACAAGTAGAGTCTGAATGGTGAAGGACAGGTAATCTGTATATCACTTTATACGCAGTGACCCTAAATGAAAATAAACCCCTATGTTCAACACCTCTCACCTAATTAAATATCAATATAATCCTATAACCAATAATGAACACAAAACGAGACTTTCATTGCACAGGGGAATGCTCATTTCTACTGTACATATCACATAAAAAGTGCTTTGAATCTTTCATCTGAATCTTGATTTATGACCATTACCAGCCACACCTTTGAATAAAGTATTTTTCTCACTGGGAAATAATAGGATAATCCTTTTAAACATGCCCAAAACACAAATGTACACTATCATAGTTGGTCAGGCAATCTATAATATTGACCAAAACATTATTTGTTTTTTTTTCACCATTCTTAAAATTAAGAAAATTGTGTTTTAATGTGTTAAAACATCTAACTACACCCAGTGTTATTATCATCAAGCACTACCAAATATGTCATGAACCACATGTCATGGTTTTACTAAGGTCCTACAATGTCAAAAATAATACAAAATCAACCTCAAATGGAATCTGTATCTTACTCCTAAAGTTAATCCATATCCACCATATCCAATGAAGGATTAGGCATCAAATGTTTGATAATTGCAGATAATGCAAATATACTACTGGAGAATTATGAATATTGAGAAGTCCATTCTAGATTTCCTAGAAGTCCATCCTAGTCCACCGTAGAGCAGTATTGGCCTAGCGGGTAAGGAAGCGGACCCATAATCAGAAGGTTGCTGGTTTGAATCCACTGACCGGCCACTGAGCAAAGCACCGTCCCCACACACCGCTCCCCGGGTGCCTTTCATGGCTGCCCACTGCTCACCAAGGTGATGGGTTAAAAGCAGAGGACACATTTCGCAATTATGTGCAATTATCACAATGACAATCACTTCACTAGGCATAGGCACTAGGTCCTAGGCATGTGTGTAACGTCCCTTGTGTCTCATCCCAAATTACACTTAATATGCAGCATGTAAATGTCACTAGAGATGCAGAATGTATAAACAGACGAGTGTAAAGAAAGATGCTTCTCCTACACGTGTGTGTGTGTGTTCTTACTCATTAGCCAGGGTGTGAATTAGCACGCTGTTCGCGCCACTGCAGGCTGATGAGGCACACCTGTCCTGGGCAGTCGTAATGCCGAGAGACGACGGAATGCCGAGCCGTCGGCGGACGCTGCTACGAGACCTCCTCTCTTAATGGCATCCTGACAAACAGCTGCTTGTCCTCTGACAAATATTTACTCGGAATGGAAATCTGACATCACCTCGCCTTATCGCTGTATAAACAGCTTCTGTAAACACCGTAAGCATGAGCTCAGCCACGAGAATGACTGATCTGGCCTGCCCCGCCCGCTCAGCCCCCTCTTACAGAAGAGCAGTGAAGCACAGTGAGGTGTAATGGCTACTGCACAGCTGTTTCCACCGCACAAAGCAGCCGGTGTTTTCTTAAGACACAGTCGTCTTGGAAGATACGGGGGCTTCATTTATCACTTGTGGCCATCACGTCCCGAGCATGCATCAGGTAATGTTCCACACCCGCGTTTATGGTTCACATCTCATTTTCCGGCAGTATTAAAACTCCCGGCTATAAACATTGTGTGCGTGTGAGATTGTGTATACGCAGAAACTCTGTTGTTGATAAAAATGACAATATATGAGGTGCTGTGAGCTGAAACAGGTCAAACTCTGGCTTAAATCACCACCACAGAATCCTTCAGGTAGTCGTCGCTTCATTGGTCACCCCCCACCCCCCCCACCCGCCACAGAAAGGCGGACTGCCCCCCAAGCACTCCCCCGAGCCACCATCACTGTCCATCTAAGTGTTTAGAGTGAGTGAAGGTGTAATCCTGACTCTCTGCATTGCACATACAGCCTTCGTTCCCTTTATGGCCAAATCTCGTTAATGGGCTCTCTGCTCCCCACCTCCCCTCCCAGTCTTTTGTTCCCATTAAATCAGACCGGGGTATGAACTGGTCACCCAACTGTCAGCGTGACCCCAGGGATTAGAGCAAAAAGGGAAAAAATGTATTAAAACAGTGGCCACCCAGATTATAAAGGGAGGCAGTACAAAGAGCCACATCCATGGATCCAGTGATTGTTTAACTTTTTCAAAGAATTTCAGAAATGTTTATTTGTGCAATAAAAACAATGTTAAAACACTCATATATTATTATTGTGCCAATTTATTGTGACCTTCAATGATTTCGTTAAAACTGTTAAACCTGTTAAACCTGACAATTATATATAAGTATATTTATATATTTCTATAACACAATGAATTATTCTTAGCTTTTAAATGTAAGTTCAGTCAGGTGCAACCTTGCGTTGAGAAATATTCTAGAAAAAGTTCAAATATTTGAGGCAATGCCATTTGGCACATTTGTTACTGTTAAGTGTTATGCCACACATGCCAATGACATAAAACCTCCGTCTTACGTATTATGAGCTAATATAGTATTTTCCTTTCACCTACATATAGTATAGAATCATACAGATTTTGCAATTTCATAGAAACAATCTTTGTCACAATTCTACTTCTACTAAAATTTTACATTTGGCATAGTGTTAGTAAGATGACAACTCTGTTTGGTGCTATAATTGGCTGATGACTGTGCTGAGCGAGGCAATATATGTATTAGAAAATGATGAATGACATGAGCTTTTCATTATTTTCAAATATTCTGAGCATCATGACATAAACACTAAATTTCTAGGACAATCGCTTGTCCACTGTTGGCATGGATAATTACTCATAATTATGGAACAAGTGAAAAACAGTGATGCTACACAAGTTAAAGAAACTGTGGCATTACTGAACCGGGCATAAAGCTGTATTAGCATCTCTGATAACAGCCAACTTCACCTCTCGTCTGCTCCTGTGCCTCTTCCACTCACACACACTCAGATGACCCCCTCCCCGCATTGCCCCAACACACACACACACACACACACACACACACACATACACTCAAACACACACTCACAAATGGCCTACAAAGCACAGTGCAGCACTTAAATCCTGTGTGTAGCCAGCATTAAAAATTGGATTGAGGAGGATAAGATTAGATTAGGCCTGCTGGATTTAAAAATGTAAAAGCTCCACTTATGCTTTAACATAATCTGCTTCCACTCTCAGGGTGCACCAGGCAGGCCAACAGATGCCAGTAATATATAGATATTTGTTCTGGGCTCCGTCTTTTTTTTTTTTTTTTCTTCTTTTTTTTCATCTGACAATTTTTATTATGATTATTACATTTGTCTTTTTTTTTGTTTGTCTGAACCCAAGGGATTCATATTTGCAACAGCTGTGTAACCCTGTCAGACCGAGCTGGTCCACCAGCACAGACAAGAACCTTTTACTTAGATTTTTTTTTTTTCTGATTCATGTCTGCAGTTGTTACATCAGTTTTTTTTTCTTCTCTGAGCGCTTTTAGGAAATTACTTCTTCCCAGAAAGCAATCTTTAGCCCAGAATGATAATACAATGTGCAATCTAAGAAATGTTTTCACTCCTCTTTAAATTATTATAATTTTTATTATTAAAAGGGGGGCCATTTGAAAGAAAATGCTCTTTACCATTTGGCTCTTAGCAACAAGCAAGATAAGTATCAGATTACATTGACTGGGTCACTTTCCATTTACTGATCTAAAGCTTTTTAAGAGGCTCTCCTACCAAACGCACACAGATTTCTCCTCAGGCTAAGACCCTGTAAAAGTGCCCTGCTGCTAATGCCATCGGGCCAGATCCCGGCTGTGCCAGCGCTGTCAGCTGCCCTCGGCTGGAGCTGGAGCGCTCTTGAGTTGCATCTTAATCCCTGAACTCAATCTGGTCTGCATCTGCATCCGAGGAATTAGACTGATCCGTGGGCCATAAACTAGAGCCATACAGCGCGCAGTAACAAAACGGCTACTGCTAATACCATAAAAATATACATATGTTCTATTTTTTTTAAATAATTTATAGATGCAATAAAATGTCGCAATTAAATAAAACCTTTTTATTTAGATTGGTATTAATGAAACAGATAACCACACTAAATGTCCAGTAAAATAATTAATTTGTGATTATTTTGGAATAAATTTATATCGATATATCAATCGCGATTTGAGTAAATGTGATTTTTATAAGTGTCAGGGTTGCTGCGGGAAGGCGCATGAGCAGACATGCTGGGTTGGCTTGAGACAGTCAGTGAGCCAGAGACGGGAGCGTTGGGGAGGCAGGCAGAAGAGAGGGAGCTGCAGTGATGCCGCGGTGGGGCGACTGGCGAATGAAGCTGGTGTACGCTGGGAGAGGGAGTTCTTAAAGAATCCGTACCGTTCGAGGGGGCGTCCTCTTTGGCGGTAAGCCGCTTTCAGACCAAACGCGGCATGCGTGAGGTCTGCACTTCCTCTCAAAAAACAGTGAGTGTCGCTCAACATGCCACGCTTGCCGCATTGGCGTGGTGTTCTAAACAAGATGATAATGTCGTGTTGCACATCTCTGGACACTCGCACTGATAAGATCAAACTTTCCTCCATTCCTGCTTTGTGTGTGTTTTGAAGTGGCAGACTGAAAACTCGCACACTTCGACGCTTTTAGTCTACTGGTTGCGCTAAAGTGCATCACGTTGCGCAGCGGTCAAAGTTGAGCAAATTTCAACTTTGACCGCGTGGCACACACAACGCTGCAGAGTAAAAAGCCAGCGAAAACAATGGGTTTCAGAGCAAAGCAAGCCTGAAAGCGGCTAGGCACCCTCCAGCATGGAAGGGGGAGTCCAATCACGTTGCACTGCTCACCAATCAGATGTGACCCACGTTAACGCCTCACACTCTTAAACTCGGAGCATGCTAGCTACAGTGCAGCATAGCGCAGTTCATATTTCAATGTCGGATTATGCCACAGTTTTTTTTATATACGTAGTATAGTGAACACTGAACACTTAGCAAAATATTGCAAATTAAATGGCAATCGCCATTTATTTGGTGATGTCAAATAAATTGTGACTTGATATTTTCATAAACTTGTCCAGCCCTAGCTACTAGGGTGGTACTTGGTATCAGCCAGAGCCCAAAACCCAGGTATGAATTATTTGGTTTCACCCCAGTAGACTTTCAGACATGCATCATGGGTTGGGTAACGTTCAAATTCAAATTCAAAATTTCAAATTTTCAAATTAAATTTTTATTTGTCACGTACACAGTCTTACACGATATGATATGCAGTGAAATGCTTTTGCAATTGCTATAGACCTCAATATTGCAAATATTGCAAGTATTCAAGTGAAACCAATATGCAAATATTGCAAACATAACCAAAAATTAAAAATGTATGTTTTTAAACAGAGTGTGTTAGATTCCATAGTAATATCAATTACTTTGATTAATCATAGTCATCTGTATCATAATTTTTATGGTTTAACGCTTTTTAGTTCCAGCTCAATGGATAAGAGTGTGTAACCAATGAATATCCAGATTTTTTTGTTTAACTGTTACTGTGAAATAAGAACAATTATGTTTAATTGTCATGCTAAAACAAACCAAAGTACTCCGGGCCTGGTGTAGGTAAGAAAAAATACAAAAAGACATCAAATCACAACAGAAAGTAGATTTCAAATCACAAGTAGATAGGGAATTTCTATTTCTGTGAACAGAGAGAATATGGTAAAAATTCTCTATATGCAACATGGGTTGTAAAATTGCAACACGAGGGTGCCCTGTCGCGATACGAGTGGTAATACTGATACTGCTAATGATGTATTGATGCTGTGCAGCCTCTTGCCTGAAGAAAAGAATAAAAAGAGTCCATGTGCAGGATGTCTGGGCTCTACCCATGCTGATGCACTGTGACTCAACCTTTTGTTATGCATTTTCAGTGTGAGGAATATCTTATTATGGAGTGCAACCATCTTCACAACCTTGCAATAAGTTTCATCAAAACAAGCTGTCAGTTCCCTGGTCTGTAACCATCGTGTTTTATTTCAACATGGTTTTCAGTATTATTGTTCAGTAGCGCAAGATTATTTTCCAATGGCTTGTGAAGCATTTTGTATTCGAAGGACAAATCACTTCCACATATGAAGTGAAGCAATCAGCCAGCCATTGTGGTAGAAATAGATACTTTGATGCAATTCAAGTCTGCTTTCTTGAGAACCAGTTTTCACTACATTTGTAGCAATTTTGATCCTCTTGAGTCGAGTCGGTCTTATTCCCATGGCGGGTGCCTTTGCCTCCCCTACTGCTGCTCACCTACAGCCAGCAGGACCAGCTAATCCACACCCAGAGCTGTCAGCCTGGTGGCCGACCACAGCAGTCGCCCAGAGGGCCAAAAGAGACAGCTGTCCACACGGAACCGGAGCCCCGAGACCCCCGTAAGGGCCCACCTTCTCCATATGGCCAGTCATCTTCACAGCGACGCAGGGTCATAAACACAGCAAGGGATCTGCTTTCAGAAAGGCGGGGGGTAGAGCGCTGCGGGGCTGACGACACTAATCTGGCCTGGGGAGCTCAAATGGGTTTGGGATTAGGAAAGGGGCAATGTAGCACGGGTCAGATTTGTGCCCCTGTAAGGACCCCCGTCAACTGTCTGTTCGAGCAGGATGGCCTACAACCTAAAAAGGGCCATCAGGTCTCAGCGTCGTACCTTTCACTCTCATCAGATACGGTGACGAAGACGATAGGATGTTTTATCACCGCGTCTTTCAGCCGGGGGGAAAAACAGGACCTGGTGGAATTTTTTTTTAATTCCGCAACCTCCATTCCAGCGAATGTTTAAAGTGGCACAATGAAAAGGGCATTTTTTTTCCCTCCTCCCCTCGCCGGTGCGGCTGGCTGACGTCTAGCAGCAGGCAGAATAAATGAGAGATTGCCAGATGAATAGATGTGGCAGCCTTACGGCAGGGCAGGTGGGCAGAGGAATCTCAGCGTGATTGAGGGTTGAGGTAGAGGTCTGCCCGGAGTGCACATCTCGTCTCAAAGCCTTCCCTGTGACCTTGGAATAAGAGCTCCGTCTGAAATCCCGCGCATTCCGCGGAGTGACAGCAGTCCCGAGATTTCTTTTTTATTTATTTTATTTTTGTTATTTATTTCTTTTCTTCTTCTTTTTTTTTTTTTACACGGCGAAAAGGCCTGTTTTTTTTATATATATATATATGGGACCCCACCGTCTCTCATCATATTTAGTGTCTTTCAATCTAGACTTGGCACAAAAGGCTGCTACGGCAGGATGAAGGGAAAAAGCAGCAAAGAAAAGGGCGGGGGTGGCATCAGATGAAAGATTAGTAACGTTGTGTGATTTTTCTTTTCTTTTTTTCCCCTCTTTTTGGCTCACTGAAAATGCGATCGGTTATCTGCTGGTATTAAGTGTTTCCTTTACAAGCCGGAGCAGAAATGTGCCAGCCTTCCCTGTTGTTGACATTCCAGCTAATTCATCATATTCAGGCCATGTCCACAGACACCAGTCCAACGCCGCTCCTTTCCGTGTAGACATTTCAAACGAATTTATATGATTTATATTTTTTCACGTACGCAAACTTCTGCTAAATGAGCAAAAATGTATTTAGTTGCCTCTGACCGTGCAGCCGGATGCAAGTAGCATGTGCGGGGACACAAACCTGCCTCAGGCAACAGGTACTGGGAGCAATGCCATGGCTTTAAAGACGATATTTCGCAGAGATCCCACAGGACAAAGCATAGGAAACAGCTTAACTGAAGAGCGAGAGACAAGCTTGGATGGTGACACAGGTTGTTCTCATGTGATTAATTCATGCGGCACAGTAGCTTGATGTGAGCAAGGAGATGATGGGTAAGTGTGTGTGCGTTACACACGTAAAAACACACGAGATGCGCATACATGCATCAGACAGCATGTCATCATATCAGGTGGTAATGGTGGTGAGAACATATTTGCATTTGGGATAAGTTACGTATACAGTACTTGCCCTGACATAGACTTCCAGTCCAAAGTTTGGACACATCTATTCAGTGGTTGTTATATAGACTACGATTGTTATGGAGTCAATTTGAAGAACATAATTAGTCATTTTTTTGCAGGAGAAAGTGAAGTATGTTTGATGAATCTGTATTTTTAGAGTCGACTAACTTTTTGTTCATGACTGCTGTGTTCACTATTGTCATCGTCTTCATGAGATGCACATTAACACGAGTGAATGATAAGAAAGTGTTCAGTGTAAAGCCTTCAGGACTGGTGGAAACCATCCCCGTCTAACTATGGTGGTCCAGAGAAGTCAAGGGGGTGAAATTCTGCCATCACAGCAAGAGCTCCCTGCTTTGAGGAGGCAAGGCAAACCTTTTTATTTTATAAAAGTAAACTCTTGTGTGTTATTTCATAGTCCTGTGTCTTCAGTTATGTTCTATAATTACAAATTTCAAGACCCAGAGCATCCACTTTTGATTTGTAGTGTAAGATGTTTGTAAAACGTGTTAATTACTGTTGAATTGGTAAGCGATTTCTGATTTACTGAAATAAATGTTCTTCAAGCAAAAGGTTGTGCTTCACTTGTGCAGGCCTGTTGTCACAATTAGGGCTGCAACAATAAGTGTTCCCATAAAAAACATTTGCGGTGCTTCCAGTCTGGGGTGTCTTTCAGGACTGGTGAGCAGCAGGAGGTAAGGAAGCGGCCCCGTAATCAGACAGTTGTCGGTTCGGATACCGAGGTGCCACGGAGAAAAGCACCGTCCCCACACACCGCTCCCCGGGCGCCTGTCATGGCTGCCCACTGCTCACCAAGGGCGATGGTTAAAAGCAGATGACACATTTTGTGGTGTCACCGTGTGCTGTGCTGCAGTGTTTCACAATCACTTCAATTTCGCTTTTCACTAAAGCTGCAGGGCTCAGAACCACAGCAGGAACATCACCATCTATCCTCTTTTCTCTCAGTTGTCCTTATGTCTATTAATAATCACGGTAAATCTCCACGAACAACTGTCATTTGAATGCAAAAATGCTTCACCGTGGTTGATTCTTTGGGTTTTTTTTTTATGACTTTGCAAACATGCCTGTTTATGTAACACTAAGGCTTTCAATCAGCTTCTGGTTTGTGTGCCAGAGGGCGTCCATCTTTAAAATAAATAAATAAACAAACAAACAGGGGAAGTGCTGTTCGCCGTGCCCCAAACACCCCAAGCGGAAAAGCATCTCACTCCGACTCGCGGAGAACAGGGCGAACGTAGACTCGCGTGCCTCCGGGGGAACTTTTCCCTGGATCATAACTGCGCGCCAACAGCGGCCGCGTGCCAAGGCCCTCTGCTGCCACCCGTTGGCGGAGCCAGCGGCTGCGGCCGTGAGAGGGCAAACGCCAGAACAACTCGCCGCGCGCAACGCTTAATTTCTTTAATTGTGCAGTTTATTAGTGTTCTTGGTTCAACGCGTACCGGAAGCTTCCGCTGTGGGCCGCGGCGAGGACGTGTCAACAATGGCAACTCCAATCGAAGCCCCCCCACCCCCCAGTCCCAATTAATAATAACCAGTGGACCAGCGAGTGGGCTTAATGAGGAAGCGTGCGGGGGGCGTTTGTTGGTAATTGTGTGAGAATGCGCAGCTAATTACAGACCTGAGCTCCGTACCTCGCCGCCTCTTAATTCTGCTCTGAGACGCTACTGGAAAACATGTCAACAGAAGCACCGAAGGCTGCGGCAATGCAAACAAACGCCGCCAGGCCGAGCGCGCTAATAAACGCAGGACTCGTTATTGTGGCATTTCATCACGCAATCAGACTGATGCGATTTTATGTCCCTCGGCCCCCCATTCGGCTAAACCGATAAAATCTGTCTGCCATCAAATGGCATGTGGCTCATCATATATTCACAGAAACAAAATAATACTGAGCCTTTCAAAAGGACCATTAGTCATATCGGAACAAGGCATATTTCACAAAAGCATTGGGGCAATCTGATCAGGCGATTTAGCTGACAAATTAAAATTATGCCATTTAACGTCTAATAGCATGATCAAATTTCCCTCAAATGTTTCTGTACCACTGAGCAGAGAGAGAAAGGGCCGAGGGAGCGAGACACGAAAATCTTTTTTTTTTATGCCCTTGTATTGATTCAGACGCAACATGTAATCTGGACAAAATATTGTAATACGTTTTTACTGCCGCAGCCTCCTGTCATTTCCAAGATGCCGTGGTGCTCAGCATGTACAGCTGGGTGACATGTTACATGGCTGTTACAGGAACCAGTTCAGAGCTGGGAAGCTTTTCAACAAAGTCACCTTCTTATGACATTCATCGAAACACACGACAGGCGGTGCAGTTATCAGACTAGCAAAATCAAATGTACTTATACATGCAAAAATATTGAGGTTATTACTATTTTTAAAACACCAACAGACAAGGGGGAATGGAAGTGTAAGGGCACCAACTTCTCTTTGCTTTCCCTGTATGATCTCCAGCACAGAACCGCAAGTTCTCCTTCCTCCACTACTTTAACCACCTTCCCTCTCCACTGTTCACTCGATTCACTATCAAGGTTGCCTACAGAACAATATTGGAGCAGTTGGCAGCAATAGTTCTGAATTTTACCAACACTGGGATCCTGACTGCATGGAATGACAGCAACTTTAAATCATCGTAGAGAATTGCAGTTCATTTTACACATAATGCAAATATATATGGTGCACCAATGAAATCTTACTACATTAGACTAAATCCAAGATGGAGTCTTACTTCTGATGACACCAATGACAGACTTGAAGGAATTTGACTCCTTACTTACACTGAAGATGATAGGAATGATCATGATCACATTCCTGTACTTTATCGGCGCAGTCGGCTAGCCCTACCAGTCAAGCCAAACCCCACAGAAATCTGGCGACCCTTTCTGCTGACCCATGGTCTCTTAGCACATCCTTTAGCACATGAAATAGCTGTGGCTCTTTGAAAAGGCCAATTAGTTGGTGTTTGCCCTGGATAATGGCCTGCCGCAGCACTCCGGAGGTCCCCGCCTGCTATTAGACAATATGCATAATGAATCAAACGTGTTACAGTACAAACAATGTAGCCTTGCTCTCTGCAGAACTGCTTCCCCTCAGAGAGACGAGTGTGACTTTCTGTAAGCTGCACCATTCATGGCGCTGAATAAAGAATTCATCTCGCCGGGAGTCCCGCTGACTCGGCGCCATGACTTATTCATGAGTGCGTATCGGGAGCGGCAGCCTCTCTAATTCAAGATTTAAGAGTAGGGCATCGGCACACGCTCATCCACGGTGAAGCGAAAGGAGCGGCCTCTGCCCTCCCCCGCCGGGCCCCAACCACCCAGCCACTATTGACCGATTAATCACTCCGCCGATGAACTAACAAATACTGACCTTTTGAAGTCCAGAAGCATTTATCCAAAAGTCTGTTAACTACATCGACCATTTAATGGAAAATCAGGCCAACGCTTAGCACACATTTTGACGCACACGTTGGGTCAATAAGAATTTCAATACATTGACCTTCCTAAAAATACACAAACATTAGCGAGAGGAATCACCGTTCCTCCATTCAACCTCACCGGCATTATAAAACGCGCGCAGACTCATGCAATTTATGTTCTATCCTCTGGAAATGTATTAATGAACGGTAAAAAAAGCGGTAAATCTGTGGCTTCATAGCAATTAGGTTCCAATTCTTTTGCAAATCATTCAAAGACACCATAACAACTACACTGTACTCTTAAGTATCAATGCACATTATTGTTTTTTTATTTACTTTAATTAATTGTACATATGGTTTTAAATGAATATAAATATGAATGACTATTGAAACATTTTCAAAAGGGCTAGTGTATGTGGAAAAACATAAAATACAAGTTCTTATGATTATGGTGAATAGTTCTTTATCATGTGACCAGTAGAGTGATTCATGGAATTTGGTGTATTCACCACATTCACATAAAAAAATTGTGATTTATTTTTTTTTGCCATTCCAGTGTCATAATACTCTCTGCATTTCTTTGCAGAAAAAAATACGCTGCAAAACAAGATATGTGTTGATGCAAAGAAGTAAAAGGTAGCATCGGTTTCTGAATCTTTCCCTTTGCGGAGCTTTTGTTCCCTTACAGACAAGACAAACATCCATACGAGAGCGCTGTGGTCGTCTGGGCAGGGACCTATGAGAGGGTAAACATCCCATCTGGGGCTGCCCCGTCTGGGCTGCGGGCATCATCTGAACTGGACACATAAGAAAAGCAACAACAATGTGTCGATCCATACTCTATTGGCGCCTGGGCAGCGGCGAGGAGCAGAACTAGCTTTCTCAATGGACATCACACACAGCCAGACAAATGGGATATGACACGGAACATAATGCACCAACTAGATCCCGGCCAGGCCAGAGTAATGGCTCATAAATTGTGGCCCCGGAGCAGGATCTGTCAGAAGTCGGCAGTGCACGAATGGCTAATGTTTTTCATCCATTTCCCTCGCAGCTAAAGGAAGTGGCCGCACTGAGCCTGTTCACCCCCTCCCCTTACAGCCAAACTCAGCCAGCCGTGCTAAAAACCGTTTGCTTTCTAATTAATCACACAGACGCAGCCTCTGTGGCGCAGCGCGAGGCTTAAGTTCAAATCGATGGCGCTGGCCGGGGCCCGCGCTTCAACATTTTCCAAAGTGCAAAAACCGCTCAGAGTCAGCGGCCAGGCGGACCCAATAAAGCGCCCTGAGGGGCGTGGAGGGGGCGGGGGGGCTGGACGGCGCAGCGTGCCCTCCATTGTTCCCGTCCGTTCGGCAGAGCGTGAGCCCTCGGCAGCCGCCGGCTGGCCCCCCTCGGCACCCAGGGAAGTCTGCGACCTACTGTGTGTCACCGGCCTCTCCGATCAACCCATTTACCAGGGCCAATTGTACCCTGCCCTGACCTAAAATAAGGGTGGGGAGGCCAGCATATAATGTATATATGCTGGCCTCCCCACCCTTATTTTAGGTCATTTTTAGGACTAAAAAAATATCCTAATCCATCTGCTAAAAACTACAATGAAATAAGCAACAAAATGGTAAAAATTAATTTAACACAAAACAATTTAATTATGCATTATAATTATAAAGTATATCTACAATAAGTGTAAGCAAAACCATTAGTTACATTAGGATCAGTGGGTTTATTCTATCACGTTTAGGTCAACTTTCTCCCACTGGTAGCCATTTTGACCGAATGAGGTTTTCAAGGCCGTGAGATGGGACCCAATGCAGTGACGGGCCAAGCAGAAGACATCAATGAGAGACACATTAGCCTTGAATTGATAAAGAGCAGAGAAGCAAATGAGAGATGGGGGGAAAAGGCGCAAACCAAAGAAGCATTGATCTTCAGGTTTCCACTCAGCTATGCGCAGCTTTTGCATTGATATAACCAATCTAAGGAAACAGCAGATTTTCCCCTGCAAGACTAAAAATAGCAACTGGACAAAGCTAAGAAAGGGCGAACACTGTAAGGTCCACACAGAGTTTTTGTTTCTGCCAGACGTGGTTTCTCCAGTATTGAGCCACAAGTCAACAGCTGACCAGCATTGATTTAGGCTCATTTTTCGTCAGAAACAGGAGCCTGGCAAATCACCCTGGGAATGCTCCTGCCCCCTGACCCACCCTGTCGGTGCCCTACAACAGACAGAGGGTCTTGTACGACTATTTCACATGAAAAAATTATGGTCATGAAAACACTCAATTTGTGTTTGCCAAGTGTCATGCTGCCATCTAGGGGCAACAAGTCAGATTGCAAGGAAAGCTTATTTGACAAAATTATCTTCATTCTTAGTACTAGACATACATATAAAGAAAGGTTTTCTGTAAATAATATACATTAGCATGTGCCATTTTATGTTTTTTTTTTTTGCCTAAAATTGAATTAATCTGCATACCTTCAGTTTAATTCATGAATTTAAATTAATTTTCAATTAAACTAGTCCACACCTCACATCTTTACACCATTTGTTGTTTCTGGATAAAATCCAAAATGAGTCATATTTATAATCCAGCTGCAAATACTGGATCATAAAAAAATTAAAAAAACATTATTACTTGAATGCAGCCAGACAGAGATGGCAGAAAAGATGCAAGGGGGTTTGTAAACCTTAGTTGATTTCAATTCATATATCTTTCACGCAATGTTGACCCGCATCTCCTAAGGCAAAGTGCACATGTTTTAGTTATATTCTGTTTCTAATTGGTGTACTATATTACTATTATGGTGTAAGAGGTCATTGCAGAGACAATAGAAGAGAAAGTGGGCAAGACAATAGCCAAACTTTTAAAAGAGGGTGGTTTAACATGCAGCACCTACTACTGTTTAATTGAATGAAAAATTTTTATCAGATTTTCAAATTGAATTAATATCTATTTTTGCAGGTCATTTGCGAATAATAGGTACATCTCAGAGATGCATCACAAATAGAGGGCAGCAGTGCACATGGAATGGCACAGAACAGTGTGTGGATTCTAGCACTGGTCACAGGTCGTGTAAAAGCCAGGCCTGCCTACATCTATCTGTAGTCAAGAGTCTCCATTCTTCGGTCAGGTGGTAAAGGGCACAGTAGAGACATTGTTCGTATGGTAAACTTTTAACTCAAACGCGACCATTATGTGCACTTTTCACTCACATCTCTCGTTTTGTATGCGTGTGACCCATGAAACGTTCGTTTTACACACTTTTAATTCGCAACGACGCAATTTTACAGACGCTGTGATTCCCGCCCTTTCTGTGTGCGCATGCGCACGTCTCACCGCAACTTCACATATAGCGAATATTTAAATGTTTTAAGCTCCGACAGCATTGGATTGTGTACTTGCATTTATGTGTTTTCTAATACAAGTATCATGCTTTCGTATGTCTAATAATCTCAAAACTCGGCCGTCAACATCATACGAATGCTCACTCTAATCGGCCAAGCCATGGCATATCAGAAAACTAAATGTTCAACATAACAGTTATTCATTAAACGTAATAATCAGTGTAGGGCACATTACGTTTTTAAGCATTTAGTTATAGTTACTTCTCCTTCAATTCGAAACGGAGTTACACCATTATAAAAGTAACTAGTCACCAGGGTTTGTGCTGCTGCTAAGCGTCCACGTTCTTGAGAGGTGACAGGAGCTTCATCAAATTGGAATTCCTCGTTCCCGACGTGGAGAAAAACGTCCAGGGTATAATGTACATTTAACACACACATTCTTACCTTACAAGGGAAATGTCATGTATTTTCACTGTAAAACTGCCCTTGTGTAAACACCCGCCCACCTCTGTCTCTGATTGGCTCAGCATAAAGCTTAACTCAACCTTAGCCAATCGTCATCAATTATGAGCTTGTCTTGCCCCTCCCCTCGTCCGCTTCTGTGGAAAAAAAAGCTTAATTGTCTATAACGGTAACATTACCTGTTACTGAAAAATATTTTTTTCCTACTTACACCGTTATGCCCATCCCTAATAATAATAAGAACGCGTATCCATGTTGTTAATTCGTTTTTTATCTTGTTATAATTTATCTTGAAATATATTACCTGCCACCTGAATGCAGCAGATATTTTCTGCAAGTGCACCTTTCGTAAATCCAAAATACTGTTGGTCTGAGACCGTGTCCGTCTGACCGGCGTTAATGTGCGGGATCCCTTTATCCAGCAGGTGGCGCTCATTACGCACGAACGCCAGAACGTCTTTACTTTATATATACTAAATGTTAGTAACACATACAGTCAATATTTCAGCACTAATTAAACATATCTACACATACCAATAAAATGTTACAATTATATAAATGATTTGGTGACTCGGTAAATTACGCTGCCTCTGTTGAATTTATATACTTTTACCTTAAAAAGGATTGCCACAAAGTTTCCAGCAGGTGTCACCACAGGAGCACAAGATGTAGACGTGGGACAGCTTCTGCCAGGCAAGCCATGAGGTCAAGAACCATCACAAGGATACCCTGTTCAGTTGTGGAACAGTTTACTCTTCCAATTCAAATGATTTAACTCTGATCTGAAAGTGAAGTGATTGTGATACACTGCAGCACAGCACACACAGTGAAATGTGTCCTCTGCTTTTAACCATCACCCTCTGAAATGTGTCCTCTGCTTTTAACCATCACCCTTGGTGAGCAGTGGGCAGCCATGACAGGTGCCCGTGGAGCAGTGTGTGGGCACGGTGCTTTACTCAGGGGCACATTGGTGGCTCGGGATTCAAACCGGCAACCTTCTGATTACGGGGCCACTTCCTTAACTGCTAGATCACCATCGCCTCATCTAATTAGCTGAGCCAAGATATTATCTTTTGCCTCCCGCTTTCAGAAATGTCACATTAGTAGGATCAGAATCTATTGTCTGGTGATTCTTTTCTGCTCAAACCAAATATGGACATAAGAATTACAGATTGCCCTGAATGATAGACTGGCCAACAAGCAAAAGCACAGAACTTTTATGGTGCCACCACAAAATGCACAAAAAAAAGTGGAATAATCACAACTGGAGAGCAGATTGCAGGCGACCGTAGATTGTTTGGACTGTTAATCCATTTGATGTTTCAGATGTACGTTTCTGTGGGGGGCAAATGCACAACATCTGCTGTATTCATCAGCTAAGTTTACTGTAGGTTGGGTCTCGATTTGCTCAGGATCACCCAGATGTTCCACCATGTCTGGTGCAGGTATGAGAGACAGGTCTTGAGTTAACCCATGCAAGTGCAGCTCTGAAACCTCAATCAGTCGTGAGGTCTGCAAAGACTGAGGATGAGAATAGCAAGGCACCAGTGAAAGTGAAGTGATGGTCAGTGTGAAACACGGTGACACAATGAAATGTGACCGCTGCCTTTAAACCATCACCTTTGGTGAGCAGTGCCCATTACAGGAGCAGCGTGTGGGGACGGTGCTTTGCTCAGTGGCACCTTGGCAGCTCGGGATTCGAACCGGCAGCCTTCTGATCACTGGCACCAGAAGCAACTTGGCCATCCACCTGTAAATGAACAAGCATCATGTCAGGTCGACCAGGGCTTACATTGACCGTTCAAGGTTTAAAATATATATATATATATTTTAAAATCCACAAACAATAAATGATGGTTGAACAAAGGAAGAATATCGTTGGACATCCAGTGAAAAGCTCGGGGTAGTTTGGCCACCTCTCCAGCTGCGCGCCGTTACGCACGGACGCTGAAGGGGTCGCTCTGGGCCTCCTGATCCGCCCCGGGCCGCCGACGGTAAACCAACACCCTGCTCTGCTCCGCAACCTGTTCGGAAACCGGGCAGGATATATATATATATATATATACGTTCCCTGAGCCGAGGGAGGAACTCAAACCACCGTCAGATGTCATTGCCCGAGTTTCCGATTCTTCTTCTTCTTCCAAGGTGTGCATCTAGTTTATTCATTTACAGAAATAATAATCATAACATGATAAAATGAGGTCCTCTCTGGCTAGATCCCACTTTTTATAATTAGTCAAATGTCTTTATGCAGGGGATCGTGGCTCGATCTAAAAGTTCTTGTTAATGAAGTGACAGTAAAGGTGGGACGGAAGACTGGCGCGCTGTGCGCCTGCGCACATCTGCCGCGGCGTTCCCGGCCGCCGTTAATGTCGGGTGTGAGACTCTAATCACATGACGGACGGGGCGGTGTGTGAAACGAGACCTGCGCCTTCCGCCGCGCTCATCCTACTTTACACCCGCTGAAACTTCACCTGATTGGGCCGCCAAAGTTCGCGGAAAAGTCTGAGTCTCCCCACCCCCCGAGATCAGAACCCGCCCACCGCAGCCCGCCGGCCCGAGCCGAGACCCCCTCGGACTTAAAAAGCGCTGCGGTCCCCGACAGACCCTCATTCAGATCCGAGACTCGGTGGTCCCTCTGCGTCGCTGCTGCTGCTGCTGTTGCTGCTTCTCCTCCTCTGGTTCTTCAACGCGCCCTCCTTCATCATGCTGAGGATGCTAAGGAGCTTCCAACCTGGAGTGGTTTTATTCCTGCTCTGGCTCTGCCATTTCATCCAGGACCAGAGGGTTCAGGGTGAGTTCGATTTCCTTCTCAGTGGGAACTTCACGAAGGTCCCCGGTTCAGCTTAGATGGAACTGAAGTGGCGCGTTGGTCCAGCTTGGAGGTTCTGGACCAGCGAGGAGGAGCTGCTGCTGCTGCTGCTGCAGTTTTTATGTATTTCACTGTGTGCTGGATGATGTTATTGCTCATCGTCTATTGATAATTAACGCTGAATCCTTTGGCTGATGTAAAACCCGCAAGTTTCATAATTTGCACTTCACGTCGGAATTCGCGCACGTGCGCAACGGGAACGAATCCCCGCGTGGAGTTGCGCGGTTTTGTTGGTGATTATTTGCGCGTGTGTAAACACGCACACGCACACGCTCCAGTCTAGACCGATGGATCCACTCTCGGCCCCGTCTGTCTGGCCCGCGCCTCACCGGAATCGCGTCGCCACGGCGGCGCGGCGAGAATCAGACATAATACCGCGGGGGGGGCGGGGGGGGGGGGTGTCTGGGTCACCGACTTCCGACTCAAACGGCCCTGGCCTCTTTGAACAGCTGGGAACTGCTGGCTGCAGCAGGGGAAGAACGGGAGGTGCCAGGTCCTGTACGTGATGGGCATCAGTCGGGAGGAGTGCTGCAGGAGCGGGCGGCTGGGGACGTCCTGGACCGAGGAGGACGTGCCCAACAGCACCCTGTTCAGGTGGATTATCTTCAGCGGCGGAGCCCCCAACTGCATTCCGTGCAGAGGTACGGTCGCAGTGTTTCCATTCTGATAGTCATAAAAAGATAAGATCAGATAAGATCAGATGATCCTTTATTAGTCCCACAAGGGGGTCATTTACATGGACAGGACAAGTGGACAATATGCCGACTGTATAATGTAGAAAGTTCAATATGCAAACAAATAGTCTGAAAAAATATCTTCATTACGCACATAAAATATATTTGTGAATGTCTGTGTACACAGAATATAAGTAAGTGTACATACTAAAGTGTCCCAACCCCATCCAGAAACGTGTGACAATGTGGACTGCGGGCCAGGAAAGCGCTGCAGGATGAACCGGAAGAGTAAACCGCGCTGCGTCTGCGCGCCGGACTGCTCCAACATCACCTGGCGGGGCCCCGTGTGCGGCTCGGACGGAAAAACGTACCGCGACGAGTGCGGCCTGCTCAAAGCCAAATGTAAAGGTCACCCCGACCTGGAGGTGCAGTACCAGGGCAAGTGCAAGAGTGAGTTTTTTTTTTTTATTATTATTTAATCGCTCGTTCCCAATCTGCAAATGGCAGGTCGGTGGTCTGACGCCTTTCTTCCACGTTGCAGAGACTTGCCGAGACGTCATGTGTCCAGGGAGCTCCACCTGCGTGGTGGACCAGACAAACAACGCCTACTGCGTCACATGCAACCGCGTTTGCCCGGAGGTCACCAGCCCGGAGCAGCACCTCTGCGGAAACGACGGCATTGTCTACGCCAGCGCCTGTCACCTCAGGAGGGCCACGTGTCTGCTGGGACGATCCATCGGCGTCGCCTACGAGGGCAAATGCATCAGTAAGTCGGACAGGGTCCCAGTACCACCCCCCCATAACAGCATTCTTTCAAAATGGAGGCGCTCAGTGCCTTCCCATGACTCCACAGGTTATTATTTGTCAAGGGGGGGGCGGGGTCGCCTCGAGGCACCTGTAGGGGGCGCGCGTAAAATGTGACGAAAACCGTCTGCTCCTCTGCTCCGTTCCAGAGGCGAAGTCCTGCGACGACATCCAGTGCAGCACCGGGAAGAAGTGCCTGTGGGACTCGCGGATGGGCCGCGGCCGCTGCGCGCTCTGCGACGAGTCGTGTCCGGACAGCCGGTCGGAGGAGGCGGTGTGCGGCAGCGACAACACCACCTACCCCAGCGAGTGTGCCATGAAGCAGGCGGCCTGCGCCACCGGCGCTCTGCTGGAGGTCAAACACTCAGGATCTTGCAACTGTAAGTAACCATGCAGGCCAGAGACAGTTGACCCACGAAATGACAACCCCCTCCCATCCGCCGTCCCCCCTCAGACCCGTCCCTGATTAGAACCTTCACAAGGGACCTGAGAACGTGAACTCCTGCACGTCCCTCACGCCGCTGGCTTTGTTCATTTCGCTTTGTGACTAAAACAAATAATAAGCTGCGAGGCGTAGATAAAAAAAAACCCTCTAAAACTCAACAAGCGGCATCCTGGACTCATGTTGGAGATGTTCTGAACACTGTTTCACCCGATACCACTAACACACACAAATGTGAAAGGGAACTAACGCCTGCCGTTGGAGCAGCTGTGGCTTTTTTAAAAAAAAAAAAATTTTTCGGTGTGTGTGTGTGTGTGTGTGTGATTTTGGTTCCAGTCGCAGGTTCCAGGCTGCCGTAGTATTTGATGTAGTTTGTTTAGTCTTGCAGAACTTACGGCCACTTTGCTTTTTCCAGCCTAATCATATATATATATATATATATATTTTGTTGGTTGTTTTTGCTTTGTTTAGTTCTTTTCTTTCTTTTTCTTTTTTTTTTTTTTTGCTTTTGGCTGTAATCAATCATTTCAAAATGCACTATGTCTGCTACTGATACATTGATATACACACACACACACATTGATATGTATAGAAAATATATATGGCTGAATCAACACATCCATAAGTGCGCATAAGGTGATTGTAACATTGGTGCCAATTCTTCAACAAAGATCTGTATCGGAGGAATTCGGGAGAAATCATTTCGCGCCGGTCGGCCTGGGCAGCGCCGGCTTCTTTAATCTGTGCCTTACGGTACTTCAGTAATGTCAAGGGACCAACTTTATGATCACCTGGTGGGCAAAACGGAGATTTGTGCGGCAGCGGCGGGCTCCGCCCACGGAACCTGTGCAGAGCTCAGTGTGTGTTCTATTCTATTATTTTTTTTATTTTATTTTTTTTTGCTCTGTGAGATTTTTTTTCTTCTGTGTTTCTCTCAATGTAAATCTTTCTGTAAAACATACCTCAGACGCGCGCGTCTCCACCTGACATCAGCCTGAGGTCAGTCGTGGGGGGCGCCCTGCCCGTATAGCAGAAGCTGTGTGTTTCAAAAACTATGGATTTAGAGGTGAAGCAGACAGAGCAAATCCTATAACGCAGGAGCACTTTTTGTCTTCTTCCAGGAATCTGCCAAAAAAGACCTGAGCCATTGACCCTTCAGAATGCCCCCCAGCCCAGCCCTGACTTCCTACATTATGTAAATCCGGTTGCATAATTGGGGATGCCAGCGCGCAATGACTGCCAAACCGCCTAAATCACACAAGGCTATATTGTGGCTTTTTACAGAGGGCTTTGCAAACATTCACTATGAGATTCTGCGCTGCTGTTGTGGTCATTATTCATACAACAGCTACCATGTATTCTCCCATATAGTCATTACTGAAGACCTGGAGGAGGAGGATGATGATGATGATGAAGACCAGGACTACACGGCGTATGTCCATTTATCTCCATTACTGGACGGATAAACCGCCACCCCCGGTGGAACAGTCCCGGGGCAGGAAGTGTGTCCCTACTGTACATATGTGTATGCTTATTTATTTTCTAAAGAAAAAAGGAAGTATACATATAGTTCAGTCTGCTAGACGTTTATTTATACAGTGTTTTTTTTTTTTCCCTTTGTAATTTATACACTTACGTTTGACTCATCTCTATCTATCATGAGTTTTGTGTTTTATCTTTTCTTTTCTTTTTTTTTTATTATTATGAAGAAATATATTTGTCCAAAGAGAAACAGTGTTATTTATTGTGAGGTACAGTGCTACCATGTAAAGTCTTCTGCAACCTGTAAATTGCATTCCCTGCTGTAAAAAATGCTTTTCATCCATGTTCTCACACGTACACGCACACACACACGCACACACACACATACACACACATGCTTGCATGTTGGAATGTGTGTTTATTTATTGGAATTCTGTCACTCTTTAATGTGCAGAACTGTTACTGGGTTTGTTTACAATTCACTTATCTGACCAAAGGGATCATCTCAATGGTACTGCAGTCTGTCCCGCCCTTAACCCCGCCCCCAACTTCCCCATGACCCAATCAGCAGTGCGTTGCACTGTTTATAATGTCTAGCAGTCAAGGCGAGCTGGACGATGCTTGACTGTCAGAAATGTGCCATTTCCTCCTTCCCGTATTCCGCTGGTGCCAACGCTCCGCTCTGTTGAAGAGTTTATCAACCTCTCACGTCCTTCCTTTTCTTTTTCTTTCTTTCTTTCTTTTTTTTGTTTTTTGGAGATGCATTTTTATTTTCAGACATCACAAGATAAATACAAAAGTCTGTTATAAATATATAGTTTTGTATTTTTTTATGTAAATGTCATATGTATATACAAAGTTTGATTGTATTTGTACAGATACGGAGAGTGAGACAATAATAAAAAGAACGTCACTGTAACCCCTGTCTTGTGTGGCTAAAACTGGACTTTTGAATTAAAATTACATGGGTGCCTACAAATGATGAGGAATCATTAATACACACACAAAAAAAACACCCACGTATTCTTTATCTGAGAGTAGGCGGAGCTTCAAAGATGCAAAGATCAGAGCCTGATTGGCCAAATGTGGCAGATGTGTGCTCATACATAAAAACCTTTAAGGCTGTTCAGCTCTCACACGATGCACGCGGAGGCCAGCTCCGAGCCGCATGGAGATGTCCGACGCTCGTCCAGTTGGACTTTACAGCAGGCAGCTGCTTTTCCCATCTGCAGGCCTCCCCCGAGGAGTGCGAGGGAAAACATACAGTCCACGGCACGATTGAAATTTCAGATTCTGTTAAGGGCTCGCGTCAGACCCATTTTTCACCCCCACTGTGATATTTAACTGAAAGCCAAATAGATTTTTTTAAAACTATATATGTTTATATTGTTTTAAGTAATTGTCGAATATTTTTGGTAAGAATTTTCTGCCCTGACCACTGCAGTTGGTTTCGATTACGCCCTTCTCTCTACAGTTTTTACTCCAGCCCATTGGTTCACTACAGATCTCCACTTTTCCAAGTCATTTCAAGGTCTACCAGTTTCAGTCGGGGCCATAAACCAGTGAAAAGGGGTATGACTGATCAATTTTCAAAAACAACAAAACCGTAGCATTGCAGACACTGAGGTTCCCCTCAAAGGTGTGAAGGCGTCTGATCCCCCAGACAGGATGAGCCAAGGATACACTTGAACTTCTGATTTATGAAGGAGACAATAAAACTCATGAACAATAAATTCCTACTGGAATCTCCAGGCTTACAAATCCTAAATTAAATCTCTCAGTGGGAAAACAGTTTGAAGTTAACATGTTGATACATAGCCTAACTGCAGACACTTGGAATCGTGTTGAAATGGCAGGAAATATGACACCCAGTGCTGTAAAATGGAGCTGGACACTCAAAAACTAGAGGTGAAGGTCCCCGGGTTCATCATTTATAACACTATTGTTATATACTGTTAAATAAGTCCAAAATTGGCACATTTTTAACGCCATCTCTACTTCAACAGGACAAGGTGCTGATTAGATCAATCAAATCACAACAGACAAGGACATTTTTGAGTGTTAACCAATTTATTGTTTTTTTTTATTGTGTCATAAAACAAGTTTAATTTGTTAAGAATTATTGTAACATGTATTTTAGATTTTTAGATGACAATTAGAATGTTGATACAAATGTATTTGTTTTCCAAATAAAAAATTAAATGAAAAGGTGTATGCACTCCAGATTAACATTTTTCCAGATCTGTATATGTATTTCTAATAGTATAGGTATGCAGAATTACAGAAGCCCATGCAATGGGCATAAACAGAATTTTGGAATATCTATTCAACGTTTTAGGGATACGCTAAATGTAATTTTAAATTAAACGTTTGTCCAAAAAAAAAAAAAAAAAGATTCATTCAAATTGTCAGTGTGTGTTGTTAATAAAGGAAATAACCTATACTATCAAGTGTGTTTCTGTAGTGGAGTTGTGCTGACTTTAGAGATGGGAAGAGGAGTGCTGTTGACATTCTACACGTCCACTTGTGTAAAATATTAAGATGCGTCATAAATTATAAATACGTGTGTCAGTATCATGTCGGGTCGGCTGTCCCAGTGTCATGGCCATGTCACAATTCCTGCTATTTATAGCCGCCGCCGCGATGTTTATGGACGTGTGCAGGAGCTCATAAAAGTGTTATAAACAGCACGGCCTGGGCAGGACCTGTCAAGGTGACGGCGCGTCCATTAAACTCAAAGAACTCGAGAGATGCAAAAGTTTTTCATGACCGTTTATTATTATTATTAGACATTATGAACAGAGAGGAGAGTAATATAGAGAATAGTTATTGATCCCAGCATGCCAGGTGCCAGGTCGTGAGCATCTACTTGGCCGATCGTCTCGTTCTCTTGTCCCAGGCGAAGTTGGCCCCGTATGACTTCACCCTCGGCTTAGGCATCCGCTTCTCTGTTATGTCATAACTCCAACCTGAAATAATAAACAGGACAAAGAGAGCCATAAAGGTTATAATATGTCACTGGATGGAAAGTAAAGTAAAAGGAGGACTCACCGTTCTTCTCTGCAAACGCAACAGCATCCTCCTTGGACGTGAAGTTGAGGACCATGTTGGACAGAGGGTCAGCACTGAAAACAGAAAGAAGGCGTCAGTGACACAGGATGCGCGATCACAGTTTATTACACATCTACAAAAAAACACAGATGACTGGGGTGAAAAACAGAGTGAGCGAGTTGAGATAAAAGAAGATGGGAGAGAGACGAGAGTGACGATGGGGGTGGAAGACAGAAACACATACACATTAAAAATAGAAAAACTGAACTATGGGCCCTATTTTCAAAGCGCATACAACAGACATAGTGCATGGCACATCTTTGCATGTTTCCTGTGCCAACTCTCCCGTATCTTCATGATTGGCAATCCAACAGGCAGTTAGGGGACAAAATGACCTGAACTACTAATATGGAGTAGCTGATGCTGGATCTGCTTCTCAAACTAAATCCTGTTCTTACCAGAGCAGGACAGGGTGGAACAGCATCAGGAAAAAATGGCAGACAGACAGGGTGTAGAGAGGGGTAGACAGCGAGAAAGTGACAGAAAGATGGAAAGGAGTTAAACTCGTACGTGGAGGCCCAGCCCATCAGTGGATTCTCCCAGCGTTCCCGCGTGTCGAAATCCATCTTCCACTTCTTGGTGTTGTTGACCCCCGACTGCATGGCGTTGCGCACCGACACGAAGATTCGCACTTTACGGGTTTTAATGTGCTCCTCAGGCACACCAGTCACTGTAGTGATGTCCTGCAACAGACACAGAGACACATGACTCCCACAGTTGCATACGTTGGTATCTCAGAGGATGTATTCATTATGTGTGTGTCTGTTCGGAGAATATAATATTTGCCCATCTGGTAATTTTTACCCGGGTCAAGTGAGGAATTTCACAGATCAGAACATAATGAAGAGAAATGAAGCGCACGGCTCAGTGTTGCTGTATGCCGTGTGTCCGCAGGGAGGAACGCTCCATTACTCTTAAAGGTAAATTGCAATTTTGTTCCCCCTCTTTTCACTTACAAAAGAACCTCAAAATGATTAATACATCTGCAGTCAACGCTCACGTACAAATGCACGAGCAACATGTGCTTGTAGGTCTCTACCCGCTGTTCATCTTTAAAATGCAGAGCCTCGAGATGAAGCTGGGATTATGGAAGTCGCTTGTTATTAAAATTGAGGAAAGAATCAGTCAGTATTCGACTCCTCTGTGGTGTCCAGGTCCGTCATGGAAAACAAGCCAGCGAGAGACAGTCTGTGGGTAAAACACGACAATCTGCTACAAAAGGTTCAAAACAAAGCCATTGCTAATAAGGCTGCATCTGAACTTTTAATTCTTGTTTTTCTTTCATTGCTTCCTCCCAAACGAAGCCTGAAGTGGCCATTTCCAGCCCCTGACTCAACGGCCGTGTTCTGTCGGGCTTCTGTTCATTGAACAGCATGTACGTAACAGATTTTCTATAAATAAAACACTAAGATCAAGAAGTACACAGACATCTTGCTGGGCATAAACACTCTTTAGTGGCAAAACAAGTCTGGGGGACAGAAAAAAAAAAAAAAACGGCACGGTTCATTCCCGACCAGCACCACCGGCCCGCATTGACAGGGCCGAAGCGATCCCAGGGTGCTTCTTTAGGGAATTAGCAGACAAGCAACGGGAAGTCGGCAGACAAACACACAGACCAACCTCCCAGCAAGCCAGTAGCCACCCAGGACTGGGGGGCTTCCAAGCCGACGCTCTCTAAATGCCACGGCTTCACACACTTCAACGGTCATTACGGCTTCAAAGACTCAAATTTTCATCATTGTGTCATCTGCCAGTTGATTTCTATACGGGCCTCCTGAGAGAGGACACACACACAAAAGAGCCGCCAGCAGACACGGGGTGTAAAATCTTCCAGGGATGGTTACACTCACGAAAGCACACCGAGACCTCTTGAAGAGGAGGTGGGGGGGGGGATGAAAAAGAAAAAAAAAAAAAAAAAAAAAAAAAAAACACATTACAACCATGAAAACTACCGTACATCAACATAAAATCAAACTTGCGGCCACGTTGCATCAGACGTTTCCCCCTCAAACAAGCGGCAAGTCCCAGATGCTCAAATATCCCCGTTCTGCTGAACATGCAAAACGCTCGGTTTGTGTGTCACCACTCTGGGATTCAAAAACACGCGGCTGCACAACGGCGGAACTATCGATATCGCATATTTCATCGTCCGCATAAACGCCCACTACAAGCGGAGCCGAGGAACCGTAGACGGCAGGAATCCAGTCGGCCCCATTGTCCTGCCAAGTTAAAAATGAAAAAGTAGTCTAGACGACTACGCCTGCATAAATTAGACTAGAAGGGCCATTGGCGCGGAGGAGGCCGCCGCCACCGCCACCGCCTTAAAGAGCGGCACAAAGCGAGCGCCGCGGCCTGAATGCGGCGTCTCACTCCGACGCCACTTTTCTTCTCCGTACAGGAAGCGGAATGAGAAGTATGAAGTTTGACACTATTCACAAGGCCGACAATACCTGGCTGCAGACAAAATGCCGGGCTTAAGGGAGGGGAGCGGGGTCGGGAGAAGTCTTCGTCACGTGAAAGCGTGTCTATGGTTCTGACACCTCCAGCTCCTCTGAGCATAAAGGGAACGGGGAAGGCTTTTCATGTCCGCAGAGCGTGAGGCCGCCTGCCTGAAAGAGCGCTGCGTGCGGGACGCTCGCGGCGCTGCGATGGGACGAAGGAGTGTTCTAGAAGACAGGTTCAACTGTCAGACTTGCAAAATAATACAAATTTCCTGAAAAAAAAAAAAACAAAAAGACACATTTCCCAAGAGCTCCGTCTTAGCTTAAAAATGTTGCGGCCACTGGGAGTCGAAAAACAAAACCAAGCAGTGGGGGGCCTAGCGGGTAAGGAAACGGACTTTTAACCCAAAGGTTGCAGGTTCAAATCCCAAACCACCAAGGTGCCACTGAGGTCCCCTGGATCAAAGTACCGTCCCCACACACTGCTCCCCGGGCGCCTGTCATGGGTGATGGTTAAAAGCAGAGGACACATTTCGTTGTGACGAAAAAAGACATGTGGTGGTCGTAGGGTCAGTCCACAATCATTGATTGATTTGACATGTCTTCATTCGTGTCTGCGTCAGACATTTTGGACTTGAAATCAGAAATCAGAACACACACAAAAACCTTCCATGTTCCACTACACTTTATAAAACTCAAAAACTGCAGTTGCGTTGAATAAGGAGAAGACAAAAAAGTAACCACCTGGACCAGGCTTGGTGGTATGCTCAAACCTACTAGACCTTTCTACGGAAAAAAAAAAAAAAAAAAAACATGACTGGATATATAGGTTGTCTTCGTGGCTCAACCTAGAGATCTCCCCTCTATGACTAGAGGAATGGGACCTCCCCACATCTTGGACTACAGCCTCTCTATCTTTACAGCAGAAATTGGCACTACAGAAAGTCCGATGACTTCACCATGATCCTCAGGGCTGGTCCCAGGGCACCACTCCTGGTTTCAAGTCCTCCAGAAAGCTGGCGGCAGCTTGTGAAGGTCCACAGGTGAGTTACTGGGGTCCAGCTTATACAGCTGCTTTCATCGCGGAACCGTTGTGAAGCCACACACGCTGACAAAAGCTCGATTACTCCTGGTGATGGCGATAGCAGGCGGGGGACGGAACGGTAGGGAAGGGGCACTGGCGGCCTGTAAAACTGTTAACATGGCCAGCGCACCGAGAGATCCTGGACAAAACAAAACGGACGTGCACCGCAGAACGAAGCCAGGACCGCAGGACACGACTCCTGTTTTCCGACAGAACACAATTGCACTCATCAACACTTTACAGATTACAAATCAAACTCAACTTCTTGAGAGAATGTCTGATAAGTTTTGGTTGCTATTAACCTTTTGTGTCTTTGTTCTATCTCCTTCATTTCAACACGAATTTGTTAAAATAAGGAATCTGACCAATATTTGAATTCCTTCTACAGCAAAAGGCGTACTTTATCTTTAATAAACTTGTGGGATTGGCCTCATATGGTGTTTTGGGATATTTCCAGGAACCTGGGACAGTTGTGGTGTCACACGGTGATTGCAGAAAGGATGTTATTGCCTAAAAGGTCAAGCCCTCTGACAGGCGCGATGAGAGAAAAGGACACGCAGCACGCTCGGCTCACGGGGGTCTGGACAGATCACCTGGGTTACATCACAGGCGACCAGACATGGCCCCTGCCTCAGCAGACGATGATTAAACTCTCAGCTCGGACATCGGAGGTCATTAATAGCTCGGCTCGGCTCTGGTTACAGAGAACACCCGGGGTTTCTCCAGCCCAGGCCAGCCCAGACCCCACCCAGTGTTTATTTGCGGGCGAAGGCTGTTACTAGGAAGCCGTGAGGCACAACCGATGCCTTACACCAGTCTTTCAGGACGAAATTGAAGCCGAAGGTCGCATTTCAGTGGACAAAAACGAACAGCAGGCGGGGAAGCGGAGTTGACGCTCGGGAAAAGCGCTACGAAAACCCTGCAAATGTCTTCAGCTTCCTCTTGTCAATGCCAAGGGTATGAAGCGCATGAAGAGACCTGGTCCTGCTAGTTTGCAGCGGCCACACAAATCTACAGCAGATGTGCGAACAGCTGCGTTCATCACGTCACGTCGCTTGTACAGCATCCCTATGGCCAAAGAGGGAACAGGGATGATCAAAGACCTCGGCACAGCACACGAACAAAACAAAATTCGGAAAATGGCAGATCAGGGGAAGTGAAGCGAGCGGCTTGTACAAGGTCGGGCCCTTTTCAACAGCTCCGGCACAGAATAAAAAAAATAAAAAATAAAAATAAACGGAATATAGGCCGCTCCTGGCCTCCTGCCATCAGCCAGCGGTTCGTACTACCACACTGCTCCTCACACGGACTGGCGGTCAGCAGAGCGATGTTCAGTGGTGGCCCAGCGGTTAAGGAAGCGGCCCCGTAATCAGAAGGTTGCCGGTTCGAATCCCGATCCGCCAAGGTGCACAGCACCCGGAGCAAAGCACCGTCCCCACACACTGCTCCCCGGACGCCTGTCATGGCTGCCCACTGCTCACTCAAGGTCAAATGCAGAGGACAAATTTCACTGTGTGCACCGTGTGCCGTGCTGCTGTGTATCACATGTGACAATCACTTCACTTCACGACTTAAATGCCCAAGGCTCAAAGGGTGTTCCATCGAAGAGCACAGCACACTGTGCACACAATGAACAGATTTAAAGACCAGCGGCAATACCAGAGGAACCTAGAGAGCCGCCCTTCCAGCTAGAGGCCTTGAGGTGTCCTGCGGGGAGGATCGGCCCTTGAGGTCACTAGACAAAACAGATAGGCGCTGGAGAGGGCGGTGCCGGAGGTCCAACTCCCACACACTCGACACTCGGGCAGACATCAGAATGTCGACATGGCAACAGGTCGGGGGGTGAGAGATGTAAACAAATAGTCCTGTCGCTTATGGTAGGTGAAAACTGCACAGTGATCCACCGAGTTTTTGTGATCGAGGCGATCAGACCTACAATTGTTCGGCATTGATGTTCACACTTATCAACAAGCAAACGCAAGCGACTGGGAACTTCCGTGGTACCGGCTGTAACGTTCATTCTTTTGCGGCCAAATTATGAAGAACACATGCTTAATGTATTATTTTTGTTGAAACTGATGCGTTATTATGTTTATTTCAAATGTGAAGCACTTTTATTTTTCAAATGGAAGAATGTGTAATATAGTGAAATAGTTCTTTGCACGAAATGCACATATTATTTACCTGTAAATGGTTTACAAAAGCAAACATAATACACATGTATACATATTCTCATTTAGGGTTTTTAAAGTGAATAAATGTTAATAATGGAAAACATGCAATTCAGAAGAATTAAAATGGGAAAAAATGAAATAAAAAAAATAAAATAAAACTGATTTCATAGGGCCCTACTTTTCACTGAACTGCAGTTTCGAGCCCAAACTTTTTCCACCACACAGCCAACATTCAGCAGTCACTAGACCAAACAAACCTGCCTCCACAATGGCAATTGTTTCCATAATGAGCCTGGACCATCGTTGCAGGCCAAACGGAGCGCTGGCACCAGAGGCCCATCCCGAATACCTGCCCAAAGCAGACAGGCTCAAACCTACAGACCACAACGCAACTACAGCGCAGCAGAGCATGACGACGTAATATACAGACATACTCTTTATGTGGCAGGGTCACCGGAAGAGCTGCTAAGGAGCAAGCGAACAAGCGATCGCCTGCAGACATTCCGTGTGAAGTCCGTTGAGTCGGCGGCCAAGTAGTCCAGCAAGCGCCCAGCACGCTTAATCAAACAGTAATTACTAACAAAAACCAGCCAGGGCAGCGCAGGCACGCACAGCTGACCCCATCCCCCTCCGAGCGGCCCCAGACACGGCTCAGACCGGAGCGCTCGACACGTCTGCACTTTCACACCGACCCGGCAGACACCGCCGCTTCACACGCGCACAGATAAGCACGTCTGATGACCGATTCGCTACAGGGATTACGTCCAGTTCGCCAACGATCATTTTGAGAATGGAAAGAGTGTCCTGTGTTTTTCTTTTTCTGCAAAAGACTGCAAAGTGGCATTATCTGCTATAGATTATTTTGCATTTAAAAGTTTGGTTCAACATGATACTAGATCTTCAAGGCTACAAAAAGCTATTCTGATAAAGAACGGAAATCAAATCCAGGACTCAAGGATGCAGGAAGGACCTTGGAAGTAAAATGTGCACTTTGGGGAAATCCCGATATGAATCATTTTATCTGATTTGCCAATTTGGATGAATTATCAAATTTATGCTCAGAGTTAAATAAGAATAAAGCCCAGATGTCTGGTTATATCTTCTGTCCCACTGGTGCTGGGACACATTCAGGGTGCAATATTGTTGCCAGATTGTACTCAAGAAGTACTTATGATTAGTAAAAAACACCCAGAATGAGCAGAGGGCTGACATGAGTGGCAACCATGGGGCAGTGTGCATGCACATGGTACCTTGCAGGCTAGTGGATTGGAACCTACAACACTGCCGAACTAAAGTTTTTGTAAAACTGTATCTGGCAACACCGAGGACTCCTTAGTGCAACCCTAAATCCAAATCAATGGCAAAAGCACAAACGTCTCTGGTGTGGTGAACGTCGAACGTTACTGGAAAGCAGCACAACACAACGATTCATTTTTAATGGCTTCGGTAAACTCATTTGCATACTCAGTCATTTGAAACGGCATATCACAGTAAAAAGGGCGATGACATCTGGTCACCTGCAGGACGACGGGAGGCGTCTGCGCCTTGGGGCTGATCTGAGCAGAGAATTCCAGTGACCTCACGTCTCTCACTCACGTATCATGTTGACAGTACACTGCTAACGGTAACGGTAGACCTTACCGCGCCAAAGCATCAACTCGGACGCGGCATATCAGACACGAGGAGACATTCCTTTACCGCATTCACATATGAACTATAATGGCCACACTCTGTATGGACAACAGTTCATGGTGTGATCACTCTACAGACGAAAGGGGGAAGAACCCTGCCCATCTGCCCCACCCCCCCCCCCCCCCCCCCCCCCCCCCCCCCCCCCCCGGGTCCCTTGCCTGTTTTCCACTTTACCGGCCAATGGCCCCTGAGTCCCCCCCCCACCACTCACACAAGAGAACTGGACCCCTCCTTCTCTCCCCCTGATGTCTACGTGCAAAACATGACCAAGTCTCAGCCTCCGCCTCCTCACTTCTTCCAGGCCTCCAGTACCCCAATTTCTGGTTCAGATGGGACCATGATGTGGCCCTATGGATTATTCTTGTTATGAATCCAACAATGCACCAATTAGCATTTTTGTTAGCGTAATAGCAATAAAATAAATAACTATAATGATTAAGTGATCATTATAGGGATCAATAGTGCCAACTGAAGCTGCTCATTACCAGCGAGACCGACAATTTCAGAAGCGAAGCTCCCCCACCACGACAAATTTTCCAGCCTTTATTCCAGACCCCCACCCCGAACACATGCTGGGAGCTGAAGGGGTCAGTGACCGATGCTGCTGAAGCATCCAAGTCTCCACTGGACTGAAGTCAGTTTGGCAACTCAGCTCAGGCTGTTAGATTAAATATGAACCTTCGTGGTGGAAATTGTGACGTCCCTGAGCTACTTCCATTTTTCTTCTCCATGCAAGTTTCCCAGGTCTTCAAGGATGGTCCACGTTTGTGATTTTGTACTAAACAAAAATAAATTATTGTTGTTGTGGATCCACAGAGAACTATCCACCAGTATGCAGAGGAGTTTCTCAGCATCGGAGTAAAAGCATTAACCGAACATCCACAGATCTTAACCACAGTGCTGAGACAAGACAGCATATTTTAACCCCTTCACTTCCACCACTGCACTATGGGTGATCCAGTAATTGCTGTTAACACATCTGTCACTATTAACTGTGATGCGTAGAAGCGAAACAGCCCATTATGATAAAAACTTAGCAAGATAAATGTTTGGACTGTATCAGACAACGTTTCTGTCAAAACATGTAGTTGTTTCAGTTAACAGATTATCGCTTCAGATATAGTTTCAAGTTTTGTCCTGACCTTTGAGCTCTAAGTCATCCAAAGGGTGATTGGTTAAATGCAGTGGACACATTTCACTGTGTGCACCCTGTGCTGTGCTTCACAATGACAATCACTTTTTCAATATACTTGTTTTAAATTAAATGATTAAGCATAAGGTTCTAAATATGTAAATGATACTGTTATACTGTCAAAGTATAGCGGAATATAACAGTCACAAAAATACCCGGTATTTTTTGCTTAAGGCGAGCAGCACCTCAGTGGCACCGTGGCGCTTCGGGATTCGAACCGGCAACCATCGCTGCCCAATGTTAAGTAATGCAGACTATGTCCAACCTCAGCAGGACTCTACTGATGAAACATGTAATGAAGGCCAACAGCACGAGGTGAACAGTGAGTCATTTCTGTCCGTGGCGTAGACGTGGCCACAAGGTCACTTTTTTCGCATTTCGCAACAAGATGTTTGGTTGGAATTGCCTTTTGGTGCAGGAACATGTGTGTCCTGACAACATATCCTGGCATGAAATCTTTCAGCAATTTGAGCTGCAACAGCCCACCACCAGCCCCGTGACCTGGGTCAGGAAGGTTTTCCCGACCACTGGTCAGTAACTTCCGAAACAGAGACGCTCCAATCACTACACTTGCCATGTTCGGCCAAAAAGCAGCAGAGATCTTACCAGTTTCTCATCCACCGTGATGAGCTGGGACTCTCGGCCTTTACCCTCCACCGGTCTCCATGCCGACGTGGCCACCAACCTGTGGAACAGAACAGACACTTCTAATGAATGTCCTTAGACAGATCCATCCAGACATCCATCGCAGAATTTCAAACATGAAAGTGTTTTAAGCAACACAGAGTTTTCTCGGTTTTCTGATTGGTCTGTATCCCCAGCTTGTCACCAAAATAAACCTTTTCTTTCAC
Organism: Denticeps clupeoides; assembly: GCF_900700375.1. Lineage (NCBI taxonomy): Eukaryota > Metazoa > Chordata > Actinopteri > Clupeiformes > Denticipitidae > Denticeps > Denticeps clupeoides. Next base: position 17,038,042 of record NC_041717.1, read on the forward strand.
ATTTTAACACAAATATCTGAAATTCAGTCTTTTAAATACAGTTTTGTTATTCCAGATTGAATTATTAGATTATCTAATTTTTCTTATCCTGTTTCATAAGGGTGTGTATTGGCAAGGACCTCAAGATACGATATGTATCACAATACATGGGTTACAATATGATTATATGATGATATATTGTAATACTGTACATATTGCGATATTCTACAGATCACTGAATATGTAAAAACAGATCTGGTGTACAAGATGCCGCTTACGATCTGTGGTGATCACATTACAGTAATACCTCAGACAAAACATCAGAACTGAACTTTTTTTTTATACAAAAGTATCAATATTTGACGTCCCTGCATCATTACAATATCAGCGCGACATATTGCTGTATCAACATCTTCCAACAGCCCTCACATCACGACCCAGACCTTAAGACGGACAAACACACACACACACACCTAAAAAAAGTGAAGTGATTGTCACATGTGATACACAGCACACGGTGCACACAGTGAAATATGTCCTCTGCATTTAACCCATCACCCTGTGTGAGCAGTGGGCAACCATGACAGGCGCCCGGGGAGCAGTGCTTTGCTCAGTGGCACCTCGGCAGATTAGGATTCGAACCGGCAACCTTCTGATTACGGGGCCGCTTCCTTAACCGCTAGGCCACCACTGCCCACTGTCGCACTGCTGCACCCCACTTTACAAGTTCTGGGTGCCGTGGGAAGTGGTCCGAGGGAGGGAGGGATCTGGCTGGAGCAGATCAGACGCAGGACCAGAGTCTCGCCTCATCCCAGTAACCGTCTGGCCTTCAGGAACTCCTGTCATTCGGCTCCACTCAATACGTTACGTTCATACGACGTTCATAGTGGCTTCGTTCTCGGTTCACTTTAGTGAAGGGAGTGGAGATCACACCTCTGCTTTTAAAAGAGGTTTTTAACACGCATGCGACACGGGGGTCACCCAACCCGGAACCGGGCTCGGTCCGCCAGGAGCCACAGAAACCAGATTTAACACGAACAGAAGACACACGGGACGCGCAGCAGTACTCTGTGGGGATTAAACGTGTAGGGAGGGGGGGGGACGCCGCAGGAGAAGCCGTGTCGATGCCGTGTCGGCGGACTCGGCTCGGTCCCCGGCCCCTTAATCCGGGTCAGTTCCGCCTATGGCCACCGTTACGGTGCACGCTTCACACTTCCGACACATGGCACCGCGCCGAACATTTACCTGCCGGGGTTTGAAGTTACTCTGGTCGTGGAATGGAGCAGAGACAGTCGCCCGAGCCCTAGCAGTGACATTGAAGCCGCCATGTTCGCAGCGGAGTGACGTCACTACCGCAGGCGAGGAGGGGCAAAAACATTTCGCGTTTCTCAACGGCGAAACAATGACATTTAGTTTTTCATTACAGCATCTGTGCAGCATAATATATCCTTTTATACATATACCAGGACATAATAGCCATAGTTTTCCAATCATAAATAATCTTTAATAATTCATATTATTTGAATGAACACATCTTTGGCTCTGGATGATTTATACTGGAACAATCTCCTATATTAATGTTCAACCTAAAAAATGGCTTAAGGTCAGCCACAAATGCTGAAGGATCTCTTCCTCTAAGAATGTCTTGGTTCAGGCTCCCTCCATTTCATTCAGTAAATGCTAGAAACAAATTAAACAAAGAATAAAATCCTAAATAAATAAATAAATGACACTTTAGCTGATGGCAGTGCGTAAGAGAGCAATCATGTGGCCTTCTGTTTACTTCTGTTGAGAAATGAATTAGAGTAAACTGGCTATGGCTGGTAGTAGCCTATTAGAACCCACTCACATGAGTCACAGGTTCAAACCCCACTTACCGTTATGTCCCTGAGCAAGACACCTAAAAATGAGTGTCTCCAGGGGGACTGTCCCTGTAAGTCAGGATAAGGAAGTTTGCTAAAAGTCTAGAACCCCTGCGAAGATCCTTGCTTCATCAGGTCATTTGTTTATAATCATATTAATAAATGAATGAAACCTCCTACAGTACCGCTGTACAAATACAAACACTGTTTATGTAAGCCACAAGAACCCTGATTACCCAATTACTAATGGTTTATTAATTAATAATTATTGCAGAATTTTCTTTTTTTTTAATTAAACATTGACATCGTGTGTATAGAGAAAGAGACTTGTTTGTAGTTTTCAGGGTTGGAAGACATCAACACCAAGTTCTTCTAGCACATATCTACACATCAACAGGTTTTCTGAAATCAAATAAAATTGAAATAATTAATACAAATTTAATTTTTACTTTTTTTTTTGTTCAACAGCTACTGTTGGCAAAAAGAAACCGTAGTTTCACTGCTGAAGTAAGAAAAGGTTGAAAGTTTTTTTTATCGCCTTAAACATTACTGTGTGTATTCTTTATAATGAAACACTGTAACACCTCTTAATACTACTCTGCACATACTCTGCTTCTTTTCTGGTTAGATGCCATCTGCTGTACAATGACAAAATGTATATTTTGGTTTAAGTAAATCGTCTGGATGTTTTGCTTTCATGGGTTAGAAAATGTAATTAAAATTAAAGAATTCAAGATTTTTCAGCCCGTGAAATAAAAAAATGAAAAAGTTCAATGTGTCCAGCCTCAGTGGAATTTATCCCCCAACTGCTGCCAGCTCTTGTTCAGTGTTCTTGTGTCCAGCGCTGCTCTGATAGGCCCACATCTGAGCTGTTTAATTGGTACATCCCAGCGTTAATTAACCGAGTGCACTGTAAGGCCTCCGCGGACCACATCTAAAGATTCATCTCTGTGATGCCTGGACAACAGCCATCTGAGTGCTGCGCTGTGGATGGCATGCCTGTCCACGACTGAAATTTCTCCAATTTCTCAACTATTTGGAGACAAAAAGGGGGAGAAATACCCGCTCAGCAGAAATAAGTGACTGCATCACTGTTCACAGTTCCGTCCCTAATTCCTACAATAATTACCAAAATTATCACTCAAAAAATATTGCATACTTTTGCTCTCTCTTTTATACATGTGTGTATATATATTCCAATATGTCTATGTGTGATTCCAAAAAACACTTTATGTTTATAATATAAACAAAGTGTGAATATAAAACTATTTGAATGTGAAAGTGCATTTGCCCAGCATTTACCCAGTGCATTCAGGTAAAAGTAAAGGGTTAAGGTTGCCGGAAGGGTAACCTGCATTCTGGGGACATAAAACATGAGTTCTCAAGCTGCCCTTCATGCATAAGTGATGGAGGAACGAGCTTCATTTACTTTCAGCCTTGTCAGACGGCCATTGTTGGAGTGCAGTGTTGGGTTTGACAAATATATAGCCCCCCTAACCCCCAAAACAGAAGAAAGGTTCTCACAACAGAGGGAAAACAGCAGAAAGCATCCCTGGCATGCCGCTTAATTTCAGTTCGGGTCTCTTCAAAGGATCACTTCTCGACGGCTTGGTTTTTTGCTCCGTTCTCAGGGCCGGGCTGAAATAAGGCCCTCTCCTGGGACCGAAGGCATGCATGGCATAACACACTCATTTTCCGCTATTTATCAGCTCCTGTATTCTTCTCTTTCCCGTTGGCCATTCAGTAGACTGAGGTTGTGCGTGTCCGCCCCTTCTGAAGGGAGCGCAGGATCTCTTCTGAGGTTGAGATCAAAGTTTCCATTGATGAGTGCGAGAGCGGGAGGTCGCCGGCCTTTACCACACTTCAGCTGGCCCAACCTCAATTTTATTTTAATGAGCTCTATTCTTCCATAGTCCGCCGCAGAGAAAGAGAGCGGCTGACTCGCTAGTTAGTCTGTTTCCGGCTAAACACGTTCTCAGCCCTGAGGCGTTAAAACCTTTTGTAGATTAGTTCATGAAAGAATCCTGCACCATAAAGAAGTGCCAGTGCATGAGAGCATATGAAGCTGATTTGTTTAAAATATCATTCGAAAAATGTTTTTTTTTTTATTGCTTTTTTTTGGCCATAAGCTGTTTAAATAAAGAAACAAAAAAAAATGATGTGAAATGATCAACGTTTTCTTTTCGTAACGGTAAAGAGTATGACTCTAAGGCTCTGAGAGTCTCATTTCCATGTAAAACAATAGAGCAGTGTGGGTTAAAGGGTGCCTGGTCTCCTCTCCAAAACATCCACCCGCCGAATCCCATTTGCACGCATTGTCCCTGAAAGAGTTAATCTATGGGTTTGTGAGAAAAGAAAAACAGAATTGCTCCGGTTCCCCCTCTCTCTCTCCCTCCTGTCCCGTTTGAAGGAGATGCGAGCTGGCAGCCCAGGAGAGGCCTGAAGATTAATGGTGTAAAGGGGGCCTGTGACAGGTTTTCCGCCGGCTGCAGTTCTCCTGGGTGGCCCGATTGGTCTTGGATGTCACTTTTGCTACTTAATCTTGTGTATGAGAAACAGGCTCTGAGAGCTCGGCCTGTCCTGGGCTGTATAGACAGCGACCTGAGGATGAGATGAAAGGGGCTTCACCGTAGGGCAGCCCGCATTCACCAGATCAGGACCGATCTGGTCTCAGATCTGCCTGAACCTGCATTGTGCGGCACACAATCTGAAATAAACTGAAATAAACCTCTGCTGGTAAACAAATAAAAGTGCGTGTTCTACAAGGCCAGACGGTCTCAGTGCTTTTGTCTTCTGAATCAGAAGGGGAAAAGCCTCTGGCCGGTTGGGCTCACTGGTGGACTGGTTGTGAAATGTGGCCGCCACACACTGACTAGGACATGTGAAACTTTCATGACAGTTTAGTTCAGCATGCGCTGTAGAACTGGGGTTAACCTACGTCGAGTGAGGTGTTTGAGTGCAAAAAGGAGGGTTTCAGAGAGCTACTTCCGAGCATCTCTGAGGAAATTCGAGCTGCGGGAAAGTGTTTATGTGTGTGTCCATAGAGGGACGATAAGGAATGAGAAGGATAGACTATTATGTGGCTTGAAATGATATGATGTAGCCTAATTGAACAATTCCCGCGAAATCGATGGTGCTGTGCTTCCCTTTGCTTGGGGAAGTGAGTGAAGAGTCTAGATGTCTATATCATCTTATGACAGTTGAAATGCCGATAATTTAACCGTATCTGTGCGTGAGCCACCTGCAGGAAAATTTGGTCCACAGCCCAGAAAGCGTCCTCCCTGTCCGCATTTGGCCCGACGCCTGGAGCTGAGCAGGTGCCCAAGGTTGACTTAACGTCCAGAAAAGGTGTGAGCTCCACACATTACGAGGTCCGTCTCCAAGGGGAAGAGGTCCACATATTAACACATATAAACAAAAGAAGCCAGCTGAGTGTTTGAAGGTAAGAGGTCCTGTTAAAGAGTATACTTAAGTGGAGTGGATAAAAGAGTAATAAAAGCAAAAAAAAAAAAAAGGTAGCTGTGATATAAAATAGGTTCAGTGCAAAAACTAAGATCTAAAACCAAAATAGACTGTGAAAAGAATTAAATAGTAAAAGTTAACAAAAAAAATCAAGAATTTATTAAGGAACCTTGTGTGGAAAATAGCTCAAAATCAGAAAGACATAAAGAGTTGCTGAAAGTGTGTATGATGAGGATTTCCAATGAAGCAGTTATTTAAGTTATTCAATAACACAGCAAATAAATTATAGGGTTATGGGGCAGGCAAGGAAATGGACCCATAATAAGAAGGTTGCCGGTTTGAATCCCGACCCGCCGAGGTGCCACTGAGCAAAGCACCTGTCATGGCTGCCCACTGCTCACCAAGGGTGATGGTTAAAAGCAGAGGACGCATTTCGTTGTTTCACCGTGTGCTGTGCTGCAGTGTATCACAATGACACTCCCTTCACATTCCCTTTCTAAAGTCAGTAAGGTCTGTCGTGACTTAAGCTAAATCGGTGCTTCACGTACGTGAGGCAACAGACAAAGGGTGGTAGTAGCCTAGTGGGTAACACACTCGCCTATGAATCAGAAGAGCCAGGTTCAAACCCCACTTACTACCATCGTGTCTCTGAGCAAGACACTTAACCCTAAGTTGCTCCAGGGGGGGACTGTCCCTGTAAATACTGATTGTAAGTCTCTCTGGATAAGGGCGTCTGGTAAATGCCATAAATGTAAATGTAACACAACTAACATTGCTCGTAAATCTAATGGGTCTAACACTCTGCTTAGTATCCACACGGGCTCTAGACATGATGCTAAAAGATCTGATGAGGTCCAAGAGACTGGCAGTCCAGTCTCTAGAGAGTTCACAGAGTATTTACAACATGCATTTCAAATAAAATATACGTAAAACTACAGAGAACTCCTGCACTGGGACAAATTTCAGTTGTCCATTGATTCAAAAGTCATGCAATATCTGAAAAATATCATGGAGTATAAAATTATATTGTCTGAATTGTGTGAAGTTGCATAAATGGCTTGCTTTGAGCAATGTTCTTTTTTAGAAGTTACTGCAGGTCTAATCCATGCGGAATGCATGACAGATGCAACCCTAATGGGATGCGCTTTTCCAGCTCTCAGTCTGGGCTCGGATGAACCGCATCCTTTCTTGAACATTCTGACTTAATCCACGGCACTTTAAACCCTCTTTCCGTCACTCACCATAAGCCTGTTCCCATTACCTCAGGCCACTGGCCTCTCAGGCCCGGCAGTAAAGCGAAACTCGCTCCAGTTACGTTCTACCTGCACCTCTACTGGCCATCCTGAACCCTGCATCAGCGCAGATACACCCAAGATGTCTTCTCAACGGGTCCCCGAGCTGCTGCGGAACACCCCTCCCAACACCCACGTGAAACTGAAAATAACAAAAGAAGCAGGGTGGCAAATTAGCACCCGCCACCTGCCAAATGTGGGTAAATGTTTGCACGTGGCGGGCAGATGACCTACAAACATCCCTATACCCACGAGCAAGCTACTGAGAACAAGGGAGAGTTCGGGTCTACTCTAACCCACGATCAAAGCCCCACAGCGACTTGGATGGCTGGCACCACACACATAAAGTTAAAAAACGGAGAAGAACTTACAAATGAAGTGGTCCAAGACAACGAAGTTTAATGAGAAAACAATATTTTTAGTTTTAGATGTGACTCCTACTCCAATGCAGTTCCAAGAACGAAGAATCTTTTCCAAACATGAATTGCTTTTTGAGAACAAATACAGTTGTTTTACATAAAAAAAAAACTTGCTTACATTAACGCGGACTCATATCAGCTGGTTCATTTCATGATAATGGCATGATTGATGCTACCATCTGAATGCGTGATCAGAGTTTTCCTACCAATAAACACGATGCTTTTTGAGATTTGTGGCTGCATTTGAAATACAGAGCACAAATACAGGGCTGTATCTATTTAGCGTAAAGTAAAGTGAAGTGATTGTCACACGTGATACACAGCAGCACAACACACGGTGCACACAGTGAAATTTGTCCTCTGCATTTAACCCATCACCCTTGGTGAGCAGTGGGCAGCCATGACAGGCGCCCGGGGAGCAGTGTGTGGGGACGGTGCTTTGCTCAGTGCACCTCAGTGGCACCTTGGCAGATCGGGATTCAAACCGGCAACCTTCTGATTATGGGGGCGCTTCCTTAACCGCTAGGCCACCACTGCCCATGGTGAAAGTTTCCTGGTGAAAGAGAACATGCTGATTCTCTCCCGGCACCTTCACGTTTGACGTTATATCGATTTAGCACCACCGTTAGAAGAGACAAGAATTGATCATGGCAGGATGATCCACTCCGGCCCCGAGCTCAGGTGTCCATAGCACAGATATGAATGAAAATTCCATCCACCGTTACTACAGGGGGGCAGAAGCCAAGGCCGTCACCCTGCATCTGCTGCCGCGGCCCAAATATGGTCACGGCGTCCGTCGGCTCGCCTTCGCGATTCCGTGTTTTGCAGAAGGCAGGTGTGTTCCGTCCACAGAAATCATCTGTTTACATCTTTCTCTCTCCCTCCCTCTTTCTCTCTCTCTCTCTGAGAGCCTCAAGTTGCCCGCGGTGTCGTCACCGACGCAGCTTTCCGCTGTAAACTGTTTGGATTGGATGAAATAATCCACCTACAGATCCTGGAGCAAGGCCCTGGGAGACATCAAACAGAAAATTGGGACTTAAAAACAAAAATTTAAAGGGCAATTAAATATTTACAAGCCAACACTGATTGACAAATTAACTGTTCCCTGTTAGAGTCCACATGTTGAGCAGTGTCTGTATTTGACGAGGCGCTCCGTGCCGCGAGATGAACCCGGGTGGACGGCGGGTTCATTTACACACGTCTGTTGGTGTTTTTGTTTACTCGGAGAAAGGAATCACACTGCGGCACTGGCATCCCATTGGCCCATTTTTCACATTTGTGAGATTTTTTTACCAATTTCAGACTAGTGATGTCTATATCCGTAATCCCACATACTCTAATTTTATTTTACTCTAGTTACACATTCAGATTACGCGTGGAAACACACAGCACAATCGCAATACGTCGCCCACACTCATCAATCGTCTCATCAATAGACAAACGTCTATAACACAATAAAAAAAATACAATAATTACATTCAATTATTTTTTACTCAATTTTATATATCCTTTAAATACATCCATCTATACATACATACTAATAGCTGCATGTTGATAATTTATCATTAGAACAAGTTTATTTTATGGCTCTATGTATTTATTTTTATGTATAGACATTTAATAATATATGTATATGAATGATATCATTGTAATTATATATGAATTATTATTAGAATGATGTTGATGTTGTTAGACGTAGTAATAGTAGTTGCAGTTTGTGTAGCGGGGCACAGATGACTGATGATTGACTGACGACAGATCTCAGATGAAAGGCAGACGCTCGGCCGCTCAGACTTCAACTCTTTCTCCTGCACCTTCAGCCGACCGTGTCCACACCAAGTCCGGCCGGGTTGATTGAGTTGCTTTTCTGTTCACTGGCCAGACCTGCAGAGACCCTCCCGACTGACTGACGTCTTCCTTCTGGCAGAGGGGTGGGGGGCGGCTGGAGATGTGATAGGCCACCAGGGACAGGGCCATCTCCTGTTCTTTTCTCTGGACAACAAAGTGAGTGAGAGATGTTTTTCTGGGGTGAAGGGTCCGCTCCATGTGTTATGATGCATCGGCCACGTGGGAGGGCCCTTCTGTATCAGCACCCAGCGTGGGGGAAGCACAAACACAGAGCGGAAAAGGACCTTTTCCCTGGAAGTGTGTGTTGAAAGCCCAGGTATGGTCAGTCATGGGTCTTATATTAACCCCTGACTCACCTATACTGAGTACAGACACTGCAACACCAAACACCAAAAGAATTTGAATGGATGACGGAATATATGTTTAATTCCTAAAAAAAAATACTCTTCTGAGCATACAGCTTTCTTTTTTTGTGGTTGTTGTCATTATGAACTAGAAGTATATCAGAAAGCAAAATGATAGGCATGACAGAAACATAAAAAGATGAAATGGTTTAGTAAAAGTCAGCTTCAAGTTAAATGAGCAGGATGGCGATTTTTTTTCGTATTTTTAAATTCTTGTTATGGAATAGAAACATTATAAAACATTGAAAGTCTGGAACAATGTGGTTAAAGTTCAATGATTTTCCCCAATTTTTCTTATATTCCAGAAGTGGACCCCTCTGCATTTCCCATCGGCCACCTGAGCTGACCTCTGGAAAACCATGTCACTGACCAAGGGCCACTCCATTTAGTGTTTAGTGGTGTTTTCTGCGATGGTGTGTGAGCAGCAGCTGTTGCCGCTGGGAACAGGCCTCGCATCAATCCCAACTTCAGAGTAAATTTCCTGCTTTTGAAGAAACAAAATCAGCAGAAACACAAACAGGCAGCGCCTCACGTCAGGACTCACGTCCTGCAGTCCAGAACCCACCTGCTCTCTTCGATCATATTTTTCTACACACATTTTGGAATAGTTTTTAGCAAGAGTGGCACGTTTTTCCGGGCGTTCGGAGATCACCTGCTCTTCAAGATGAGGGGTGAGCCCGACGGGGGCGGGGTCGATCAGAACAGCCGAGGGGAAGAACCGCAGGAGCAGCAGGTTGCGAGGCTATTATGCAGATTAGTGAAGGAAGCACTGGGGTGCAGGGGGTGATGGGCGGGGAAAAAAATCACCTTTCCTCTGGGGGCGAAGGCACTTTTGTTTTTCTTGCAAACGAGAAGCGGCTCCCCCGTCGAGCTCGGCGTTACCATTTCACATGCGGCGGGCGTGGGGTGTCGGCTTCTGAGTAAACACAGTTGCCGATGCTCGCATCGCGCGGCCGCAGACCCGGACCTGCCCGGGCCAGCTCATTCCTCTGCACTTAAATAGCCTTTGAACCTCCCCGCGGCCAGATAAAAGCTTATTGGATCTAAATTTAACCTCTGTCTAGACTAGGCCCGGGGAAAATTTGCCTGCGCGGGGGACCTCGGCCTACTGTACCCGAAAAATGCAGATTTCATGCTAATCCGGGCAGGCGGACGCGGGTGCGGCGCACTGTATGGGCTCTGCCAATCAAACTTGTGTGTGCAGCGCGGATAATGGGAGCATTTTGTGTCCGTAGAGCGTGGAGAGGGAGAGTGTGTTTGTGTGGCAGGTGTGTGTGTCTGTGTGTGGTTTAGCGTGACGGGAGTGAAGTGGACTGAAGCCGGCCTTTCTCAGCGCCAGCAGACTGGAGAAGCGCGTCTGCGCCATCAAAGAGTCGCCCGGGCAACCTGCCGCACACACACTGCGTCTCAGCAGCACGGTTCATTTGAAAAGGGTGCAGGGGGGGGGGCAGGAGGGAGGAGAGCATCGTTTCAATTTTTGTATTTTTTCTGGATCTCTGCTGTGACATCAGGTTTACATTTTACATTTACATTTACGGCATTTATCAGACGCCCTTATCCAGAGTGACTTACAATCAGTAGTTACAGGGACAGTCCCCCCCCGGAGCAACTTAGGGTTAAGTGTCTTGCTCAGGGACACAATGGTAGTAAGCGGGATTTGAACCTGGGTCTTCTGGTTCATAGGCGAGTGTGTTACCCACTAGGCTACTACCACCCCATACTACCATCAGGTGACCTTCTTCATTGTGTCGTGGTAAGACCCTTACACCGCACTGAAGAAGAAACAGCAGCTCAGCTGGGTACAAACATTTTATTTTCGCTAATAAACACAGACACCGAAGAGCCACTGAAGCCATGCTCTGGCCATGCCAAAAAGGTGGAAAGTTGTGCGAAGTGTGCGAAGACGTGCGTTATAAATAAGGGGGCGTTGTGATGTGGAGGGCAGACGCATCTTGTTCGTCTCCTTAGGGACACCTGTGTCACATAAACAATCGGTGATTGCAAGCGCAGAGATGGGTTGCTAAATTTGAGGCGAGGAATTTGGTGAATAGCCGGGAAGTGTCGGAGCGCGGGCCAATGGAGGCGGCAGACAGGGAGGGTCTGCAGAGACGGTGTGTGTTTGGGAAGGGGGGGGGGGTCAGACTGTCGGACAGGGATGTGTCAGGCGCAGCTGTTGCGCCGCTGATTGATAGAGTATGTACTCCACCCTGAGACTGAGCACAACACCAGGGCCCAATCGCGACTTGGCGCGCCGCGCCACACCAGCACCACACACCGCCAGCGTCTCGGCAGCCCACGTAAAGCCCTGAAATGGCAACCGGCTGCAGCGTTACAGTGTCAGCAGGTCAGATCTTTTCCTGGTGGCTTTTGCTGCCTGTGTGGGTTCCTCACATGCAGCGTCTCAGAAAGAAGGGAGCTCTAATGGAGGTTATAAAGTAATAATGAACGCCGCTATAAACACATTATGGACAGCGTTGTAAACACATTATGGGCGGTGCTATAAACACTGTAATGTGTTTATTATAGGCTCGGCCTTGGATCGGGGGGGCTTGATAAATAGCACACGCTGGTAATGAGGGGTTACGGTGCTGCACTTACGTGTAACGGACCTGATCTAGAGGAAATGGGCTCAGCATGACCTTTCACCCCTTTAGGGATAAGTGCCTGTGGACTATTTGGTTTGCTCTATGGTTTTTGCTGTCACCATCTTAGAGTTCCTCCAACGAAAGAACCCCTCGAATCTTCAGTCAGGGTCTGTGGTCTGTTGTGTGGATCTTCTCCTGGGTCAGATTCTGCTGGGTTCCTGCTCTTTCTCTTCCAACAGGCTGATAAACTGACCGAAGATCAGCTTCACGGTCTCCATGTTTTCCGTGGTACATGCTTCAAGAATCCAACTCTTCCCTCTGGCCAGTGTCTCCAGCTCAAAGTACTTCTTAATCTGAAAGACAGAGAGGGAGAACACAAACAAACACATTTAGAGAACCTGTGGACTTGGAGAACCTATGGTCTTCACCTACTTCACAGCACATTTTCTCAACCCAGTAGGACATTACATATGGACACCTTGTCACATTTGATCCATTGGAGGGGCGCACCCACTGAAGCAGGGGTTCCCAAACCTGTTCCTATTGCCCAACAGTAAGACTTTAATGCCCTTGCTTAATTCATTTTATTAATATCAACCTAATTAATTATGTGCGTGAAAGCACAGATGCTCTATAGACATTATTAAAAAATTATTATAAAAAAAAATTATATTAAAAACATTTTTAACCCGGTCTGTCAAAAGTACCAGACAGATGCTTCACCGCAGGGTGGTTTTTTTGTGTGTGTGTATGATAAAGAGACAGGTCAGAACAGACATACAGTAAAGGGTTTTCCCGGTGCTATATAATACAAAGTGAAGTGAAGTGATTGTCACATGTGATACACAGCAGCACAGCACACGGTGCACACAGTGAAATTTGTCCTCTGCATTTAACCCATCACCCTGAGTGAGCAGTGGGCAGCCATGACAGGCGCCCGGGGAGCAGTGTGTGGGGACGGTGCTTTGCTCAGTGGTACCTCAGTGACACCTTGGCAGATCGGGATTCGAACCGGCAACCTTCTGATTAAGGGGCCGCTTCCTTAACCGCTAGGCCACCACTGCCGCATGGGGTGTGTTCACTAGTTTGCCCATAAAAACACTTCATGTCGGTCGGTCTTGATAGTTGCCGTGGTCCAAAGATACTACCACCAAGCTATCATCCACTATAAGGGACACCTGGACATGTGAGGTATTGACAGGAGGGTGTGTGAAAGCTGTCAATCACCCTACAGACTCCTTCCATTTAAATGCTATTTATAAAAAACATCATTGAAGTTCAGAATTATGTATGATTGTCAAAAATAATTACACAACAACAGAAAATTACATCAAGAAAATAGCAAACAGTCCATTGATTAGAAAACACAAATGCTCCAAAGTACAGTATTGATTGCCCTCATGCACAATAACATTCTATGAAGAAACATGTTTTTTTTTCAATTAGTCCTTCTAGGCCTCCATACTCCAGACCAACATCTTCTACACTCTCTATAGGCATTATAACCCCCATACAGCTCCCACAATACAGGGACTTCACTCCACCCCATACAGATTCCCATTCTGCCCTCGAGAGTTGGGTTGCCTGCGATCAGCAGGATTGCATGTTGGCTTCACGCTTCATGTTCAGGGCCTGATTCACTCAAGTGTGTTGGCAGTTTATTGTAACCGGAGAAAATCAGAAACACGTGTTGGGTGAAGTCCTTCAGATGCAAGGCGAGGCTCTTGGCTTCACTTCCCAGCAATTAGTTTCTCCGACCATGTTAAAATGGCATTACAGTTTAGGATTCTTCTTCCCATTTGTATTTTGATGGTTTTAATGTTGTGCAAAATCTTGTGGCACAAAACAATGTCTACAATTTTCTAAAATTAAATCTGAAAAACTTTAAATTAAGTGCAAGCACACACAGATGGCATAAAAGCACATATCAATGGGAGGACAGAGATAACTAAATGTTCTAAAGCTTTCCTTGATAGCTGAGGAACACGGAACAACAGCATGTAAGATGGGATGGGCTGATCAAGGCCGACTTTTCCTTGTGTCCAAATCCCATCTGGGAAAATCCTCCCTTTCTTGTGAGTACATTCAGATACCACACTGTTTTGATAACTATGTTTACCAAAACCAAATGAGACAGAAGATCAGATGAGTTCCTCCTGAGATAAGAGATTAAGATAAGGAGCACCTGATATCGTGCAGGACGACAGTTCCCAAGCTCAGAAAAAATGCAACACGTTCAACTGAATTGAATGGAGCTTTATTATCAAACAAGAAACAAACAGCATAATTTCATCACGATTACATGACAGAATTCAATCTTCTGTTTGAAAAGGAGCTGGTAAAAGTATAAACCTATTTGGCCCTACCCCTTTCATAAATAAAGAAACTATTTCAAAATACACATCTATTTCATAAGACACTTCATAGTAATAATACATAGTAATAATGCACTTCAAATTTTAAAGGGAACTTAATCATGTATTTTCTTGCATTGGCAAATAATAGCACATGTAAAATATGTCAAATTAAATGAATCATGTGTATAATGTGTGTTCAGGGCATAAATAGGGGTGGCAGTAGCCTAGTGGGTAACACACTCGCCTATGAACCAGAAGACCCAGGTTCAAATCTCACTTACTACCATTGTGTCCCTGAGCAAGACACTTAACCCTAAGTTGCTCCAGGGGGGGACTGTCCCTGTAACTACTGATTGTAAGTCGCTCTGGATAAGGGCATCTGATAAATGCTGTAAATGTAAATGTAAAATGTAAATAAATGTGAAGTGTGTCTGCAACGTGCATCATGTATGTCTAGTGTTGTGTGCATGTCTATTAGTGTTGTGCGAATATCTATGTTGTGCGAATGTGTAACTTGCATTATGTGTGTCATGTACAGTGTGTGTAGCGCGTGTGTAACATCATGTAATGTATGTATAGTTCATGTATATTTTGTATTATGCGGGATATGCGTACAGTATATTGTGTGTGTGTGTGTGTGTCTGTGTGTAGCGTGGGTGGCAAGGCCCCTAGCGGAGGCTCCCGAGCGACTTGACCTGCCACGCCGGCCTTTGTTAGCGTGGCCGGCAGCATGTGGGGCGTCGGGTTTCCTCTCTCAGAGTCTTAGCTGTGTCTCACCGCCGCGGTAACAGGAGTTTAATGACAGATTAAGTCACTTGAGTGCCATTTGCCCTTGAGAGCGGGCCGACCCAAACACTGTTAACAAATCCGTCTGGGGTAACAGGAGCTTCCCAGGCCGTCGGAGGGGCAGTCGGCCGGCTGCTCGGCCCGTCTGTCTGTAAAGGGCTCTGGGCTGGCACCCGCTCCGCTCTGTCATCGCGACGTTGTCAGCCCTGGCTTGCACCGTGGCGGCCCGCCGCGTGCCGCGTGCCACTGCAGGCTGCTTTTGCTGAACGGCAGCCCACAAACGTACTGACTGGACAGCAAGGAAGGGGACTGGAAGTCAGGCCACTTCCTCTGAGACCCTGGGGTGCGTGGGGTAACCCTAAAACCCACCTGGGACTTAGTGGTGGGTGAGCCCGCCACAAGTCCAGTGGACTCGTCTTTTTCTACAATCGACGTGGCGGAAGACACACACATGCACACACACAGCTAAGATGAGCTTCCCTGCAAGCGCTGCTTGACACCGTGGTAACAGTAAGTCCCATGGGACAGGGCCATATGGCTGCTGGGATGCCATTAGGTCACCATGTCTAGCCGGCTGGGGGTCAGCAGGACCTGTGGACTGGGCTGGGCAGCAGAGAAAGCTGATTATTTGTGTGAAAAGTTCAGCTGTGTCAGAAAGTTACTGCCGAGCAAAGCACTTGTGTCAAAACACAACCTGTTCAGAGAGCAGGAGTCCTGCATATCTGTGTGTGTGTGTGTGTGTCTGTGTGTTGATAGTGTAAAATATACTCCTGCCCATTTGTTCACATTCAGTGATATTGTACACTAAATTATTTATTCATAATAAATTAAGCAACACTAACTATTGATCTGCAATGACCTGGAGTGTGGTTTGATAATGTAATGTTATATTTCACAAATGATTGGGACCACATTTTATAACCACTTCAAAAACTAAAGAACACTTTTTAGTACATTTTCGTAACTTCACACAGAGGTTCATTAGCCCCTCAGTCTGCTGGTGCTGCACGTCTGAAGACACATGTACGTCCATCAGAGGGCCTGTGTGTGTAATCTGCACCCAGGGTGTCACCAGCTGCTCTTGGGGAGATTACTATTACATCAGATGGTGTAGAGAGCAGGGCAGGGGTCAGTGGGGGTCAGGGTTGGTCTCAGACCCCACAGTTTAACGTCTGGCTGCCTGCCCCTCGACTCTAAATTCACTATATCTGTGTTGCTGGATGTGGACTTGTTGCACGCGCATGTGTACATGAATACATGGTGAGTATGTGGAGTGCAAATGATGTATTCACTTCACCACCTCCACGCCTTGGCCCTTGACAAGAGGGTTCTTGGTTTGGACGCCTAAGGACTCAGCCCACTGCTTGCATGCGTTGCAGAAGCACAGCGGCTGCATTTCCTGCCAAAGCAAACAAACACACTCCTGCTGGGCCCATTCGGGAACCTGCAGAACCAGATTTAGAGGCTCAGTCGTGAGGAATATCTGTTGGCCAGATCCGATGCTCAAGCGGCGTTGTCATGTGTTCAGTGTAGATGCGAGATGAAGACTTTCTGAGGACGCATCTGATAAAACACGGTCAGCCTTATAAACTACAGAACAGTCCCAGGGCCTCTGGGGTGAATTAAAATATGAACTTTAATAAAATTAAAGTCTGTGACTAATATCTTCCTGTTGCTGAAATCCGATCGAAACGGGGAGACAGGAAATGTTTGGGTGCCTCATAGCAAGAGAAGGATCCCAGAACAATGTAAAACAAGGTAAAAACTCTGACGTTGTCAAATTCCCCAGACGAGCGTTCTGTCGGAACTCATTAGGCGAAGAAACATAATCCACTCTTCAGATTATCTTACATGCTGCACGGGAGTTTCAGCACAAGAGTTTACAGACATTCCTACTCCTCTCCAACACACGAAAGACCTCTGAGTATGTGAGAACACTACACTTATAAAAACTATAAACCATGTCTATAGTTTGCAATGTCGTCAGGAAATAAGGAAAAATGTTCCTCACACGTTAGCTGTTGTGGTGTTTTGTGTCTTGTGAAGCGATTCATGATTGGCTTTCATTAACATTTTTTTTTTATTAAAAATGACATTCAGGAGTGCAAGTCTACCAAGTCACCAAGCAAAGTTGTCCAGTTTCAGTTTCCAGCTGAAGAGGCACTCAGACACCACAGATGACCAATTAACCCATCTGAGTCGCGCCCAGCAGAGACGCCCCGATCGTGAGACGCCTTTAGTCCTGTTCAGTCCATTTCCTAGGGACCTTGAAGAGGTGCTGTGCAGAACACTGGCAGAAGCAATCCGATGAGTCGAACTCAAACACACAAAAACTATATATCTTTTCAAGCCATCAGTAGTTGCAAGGTGGTGCATCCATGGACCAGATTTATTTTTCAACCACACCCTACACTCGTTGTGTTACATTGTGTTTAGGTAGAGCATAGGTGCATCCACAAGAGTGACAGGAACCAAGGTCTCCCACCGTCACTCTGGCCTACATCCCATACTGCGCTACCAATATCTTCTTTAACTAAATGATGCACAATCACCTGGCCATTCACGTGACCTAAAAGATGTGATTCATCAGACCTGGCAAACGGTGGTCGACGCAGGTCAGCATGGGCACACTGAATGGTGTGCAGCTATGCAGCCCCATGCACAACAAAGTGTCAAACACTGATGAGTGTTGGGCACCGTGTCAGCAGTTCTCCTATCTCTTAAGGTTGGTATGAACCACTGGAGCACTCCACAAGACCTACGGTGTTGGAGAGGTTCTGACCCAGTCATCTAGCATCACAATCTGGTTCTTTTTAAACCCATTCAGGTCTGTTCACTTGCTCTTCATCACTTGAATGCACCCGCCCTTTAATCCCATCATAGATATAAATGACTGTATAACTTAAAAACGTTCTGTGGCAGAAGAGGGCATAGAACACATGAGGGGAAATTTCTGTTCAAACTGCTGCGAGAACAACAGCAGCAGGGGAGAAAGTGAGAAAGAAGCAGGTTAAAAACAGCTCTGATGGATCCTCAGGTCGGTCTCTCCGCGCCATGAGGGAAGTAAACATCTCCAGCCAACAGTAACAGCCGCGCCAGGCAGCTCCATGGCAGCAAATGAAGACTTGAAAAGTGACACGGCGTTCTGGACCAAGATTTACTGTGCTGACCAGCTTGGATGAAGTCGGGGGTCCCGGGGGTCCCGTGCCGCAGAGTTCAAAGCGATTGGCTGCATACGCTCTCCCCGCCCGCTCAAAGCCGGCCGAGTGTCGGCGGATCAGACGGGCTCTCCTGGGCGGCATAAATCCCAGGCAGACGGCTGGGTGGCTCACGCAGGATCTGTCCCATAGCTCGCAGCAGAGCGGCCGTGGCCAGCTCCAAATAATGGCCTTTCCATACACGTGCACACATGAAGGACGTCCCGGGACCCCCGGACAGCTAGGTGGTCGCCTGAGTTTCGTACGTTTTCTTTATTCTGTTGATGCAGCGATGGCCTCAAATCACCAACACCACAATCATGACAACAAGAGGAGCTCTTATTGCACCAAGTGTGTGTGTATGTGTGTGTTCTGACTGCTCTGAGACCCTGAACAGACCCTGTTTGTATCATTGTGTGTATGTGTATATCTAAGAGTCAGTGTGTGTTTATGTGTGTACATCTGTGAGCACGCTTGTGTCTCTCTCAATATATATACATATATATTTTCCTATATGTCCACATCTGCAAGTGAATGTGTGTAGATTTCTGTAAGAGTGAGCGTGTGTGTATCTTTGAGTGTGTTTTGTTTTCTGTGTGTATACCTCTCTGTATATCTGTGCATTTATATATCTCTGTGTCAGAAAGTGTGTACTTTCTGTTTGTGTGTGTATCATTGTCAGTCTATGTGTGTTTGTGTGAAAGTCTGTGCATTTTTAAATGTGTGTCAGTATACATATTTACCCGTATACTTATGTGCATGTATGTCCCCATCTGTGTGTACTTGTATCTGTGTGTCAGTGTGTTTATCTGTATACCTGTGTATGTGTAGGTATATTTCTTGTGTGTCAGTATATGTGTATCTGCATGTGTGTATATATTTCTATGTCAATGTTTATCATTTAACTATATAACTGTGTGTGTGTGTGTGTGTGTGTGTGTGTGTGTGTGTGTGTGTGTGTGTGAGTGTGTGTGCATGTGTGTGTCTCAGCAGCGAGATTTAGAGGCTGTAACTGTGCTTGGTGATTTACAGGCCAGACGCTGCAGCGGCGGTTTTCAGCGACTGTGTGACACTCATCACCGCCGTCCAGCCTCCAGACGTCTCCCCATCAAAACACCTCCTCCAATCACACGCCTGTTTACTAAGAGGCAGCAGCCCCCTTCTCGACATGTGGAAAAGAACCTCTTCAGAAGGCGGAACTCTTAGATTCCGAACATCTCTGACCTCAGCTTTAGAACGGCAGGTGTTTGAAGTTGGGGGAACTGATTGGGCCCGGTGACCTCGCGGAGCAGCGGGGTGGGGGGTGGAGGAGGAGCTGGTTGGGTGTACAGGGGGAACTGGGCCACCCAGAACACACACAGCAGACTGGCATTGACCCGTTCCAATCCACACAGGCTACAGCATGTTATAAAATATTGATGTTTAAGCACAGTTGTTCTCCACCAGGCATTTTGATTCGACAGCGGCACTCAGACCATCCCTTCACAAGTGTGTGTGCGTGTGAGTGTGTGTGTGTGTGTGTGTGTGTGTAACGTTCTCTACTTCAGTGTCTACAGCGTGAACTATCAGTGTCCTGGAGCCTGTGCCAGGAAAGTGGTCCTAAGTGGTCCGCCCCTCCTCCCGCAACACAGATGACAGTAGAAACTGTAAAAAAAGATCAATAAAATCAAAAATCTGTTCCAACTGAGTACAGAGCATAACACGCCCATGTAACATGCACACCATCAACACACACACACATACACACACTCCAGCCGCAGTCCAGAAAGACGCTCTGAGGAAAGGAGAACTTTTCTTTGTGAGAGGAGCCCTAAGGAACAGAGGGAGGGACGGGCAGAGAGGACAGATTCCCAGCGTTTGATCCCGGTGACCGCAACACTGAGGGTCAGGTCAGATGTGAAAGGCTCTTTTTCGGAAGTCTCTCCCCGGTCTGCGGCGGTCCGTCTCCTGACCCCACCACCCCAAACACAATGCAGAGGGGAACCGGCCGCCAGCGGAGATGCGGCCCTTAAACCGCACCGCGTCTCATCCCGCTGCCGTCAGGACCCACGGGGTCAAAGTTCAGCCGTGTTTGACGGAGATGTGTGGGAAAAGGCGTCCGAGGTGCCACACAGCTCGCCCCGCAGACCCGCCATCAACCCGTGGGCAGTGGGGGAGGGGTGGAGCTAAAGAGAATGAACGAGACAAAAAAACTAAAAGAAAAACAAAAGCCTTTAAGTAACTTCACATATTGTGGCTTCAGATGTCGAGAGGGCAGTCAATACACACTAGAGCAGCTACACACACACACACACACAGACACACACACACACACCTCCCCCAAGCCTGTCTCAGAGGGAAGGGTTAGAAAAAGAAGAAAAGATAAAGAATAAAAAAGCTCCCACCATCAGCCATTCCAAAAGAACCTTCAGACCACAGTGGCTTCTGGGAAATGTGGCTCAAGTGTCAGGCTCTGCCCAGTGACCACCAGGGCTGCCTCAGCATCTCCCGGTGTGATAAGCAGATCTGGAGAACATTCCAGTCACTTCCTGCCTGAAGTCCTTCCAGAGGGGAACATGATAGTTGGACAGGACACAGACACATGCAAAATGCATGGCCTGCCTTGGTCTCAGACCACGACCTCCACTCAAGGCCCAGCTGACCTTCAAATTACAGCCCCAACCCCATAATCATTCATAAGATTGAAACACTGATGAGTACAGTGGTAGCTATCCAAGTGTGGAGATATTATTCTTGAAGAATGAACCAGAGTGAGTCCACATCCAGAACATCGTTGGTGGCTCAGAAGTGTGAGTGAGAACATCCCAAACACAGCAAGTATAAAAACTTTCTTTTTCCTGACACATGGGAATTTTGGAAAATTGATATGTTCCAAATTTAAACGACATATTTTCCAGTATGGGATTACACACTCACTCTTACATACTCCAGTATGGGATTACTCCCATACCAATTTAAATGGTTATTTCTTGTAAATGTACAAAAGTATTTCAAATTTACATAAGCACAGTAACAAATAAAATGTACTTTGTTCCTGTACAGCACAGAAAACTATCCTTCAGACTTGTCAATATGCAATTGGACCATCGATTATGCAACAATTATGCAAAGGTATTTTATCATGCATGCGATTTCTTAAAAATGCACAAAATGAAGTTAATTTTGCTGATGTCATCCCATCACTATCAGTAGCATCTCAAACACACACACAGAGTCAGCAACACAGCCAGCCGGTAACCTCATCTCCCACGCTGATCGATACGTCTGCGGGCAGCCAGACGTTCTCATGTTTCAGACAGATGGACAGAACCTCGGTCTGAGTTCCAGTGGACATTCTCCTGGTGTTCGCTCTCTGTTCCCTGCTTACATGCCGTCATCATCAAGTTCCTGAGAATGCCGCTTCGCATCTGCTCATAAGGGGGAAGTTCAAAGGTTGATGTTCACACACATACACAGTTATACCACCTCAGGTAGCATTGCTTAACACCTCGTAAATAGCAGGTAGTTCAGCTTAACACAACCAGTAACACATTGTGAGGAAAAAAGCACACTGGGTTGTGTTTATGTGTGTGTGTGTGTGTCCATAAATGAGATTATTGTGTATGGCATGGACCAATGGCAACAGTTTTCCATCTACAGGTCACATCTGACTCCTTTTCTCGCCATTGATGTCAGGTGAGCCGCTTAAAGACAGTGAAGTTTATCTGTGTGTGTGTGTATGTGTGTGTGTGTCTAGCACGACTGGCCTCTGACCAGGCCGTGGCTTCTGCACACGCTCAGTGCACAGTGGTCGATGTATTTATATAACCAGGTCACTGATCCTCTCTCCTGACCTGCCAGAGGCGTGGAGGTCGGCACATCACACGCGATTCATACATTTTCCACGGACAGCGGCACTTGCAAGACGTGTCGGTGGTGCGGACAGCTCAATATGCCATTGACTGTGCCAGGGACGCCTGGAAAAAGGGTGTGTGGCGCAGGGTGGTGCTGGGGCAGGGCTGGGGTCATTTTACATGCCACCACTATCTGAGCGTACACTCACCATCAAGGGCCAGAAATACACACACGCACACAAATACACTCAGACCAATAATCTTTATTTAAGCAGATGCAGGTCTGCGGGTGTGTTCGTGAACAGGATGTTGGGTTCAATCCTATGCAGAGACACTCACTGCCTCCCCCGGCTCCAACCACAGTTCCGTCGTTGTTTTCTGCCATAAGCCTAATGTGCAGGCTAGACGTGTGTGCAATGTCATGTTCAACAACCAATGGTTTTGGACTAAATAACATGTTCTGTATACCTGATTCTCGAACGCCAGGTCAACAGAAAAATCCAACAAATGGTTGTATACTCCGGTCCGGACTAACCCCTTTTCGGACCGGATCGTGACAATGTCATATCATCCCACCATGGTACTGTTGCATGTCCCTGGCCTTCTGAAGACTTTGGCCTCATCTGCTCCTAGATACAATCTTCTGCCTGATATTGGCCTGGCATCGTTGTATAAAGGTAAAAAGCCACATAGAGCCAACTGATAGCTTCTCATTGTCATTTTATAAGAGAGTACTGACTACACAGTCTGACCCCTGAATCCCTGGACTTCCATCCTTCTATCCTCCAGCCATGCATTATTAATATTTTAATATTAGCATTGGACTATACTGTGCATTATCTGTATATTGTACAATATCATGATTCTCACTGTCTAACATCCACTACACTACACGTTCATCATTACTCTGAATACTGAAACAATGTGCAATAATGTGCAACCAACACACACTGTATATAAAACCTCTGTTCTTCCCATATGTATATATTGCTGTCAATTTGTCATTTCTGACACCTCATTGTAATTTATCATTTTTGTATATTTTGAATATTGTGTATTTTTTGTACTATTTTCTATATACATGCATGCACTGAAGGAGTTGCATTTGATGTTTCATAAAAGCTCCCTCACCAAAAAGTGAGTCCTTTAGCACTTATTCCTACTTGGTGCTACACACAATACACACATCATCCACTCACACCTACAAACAATTTAGTGTTGGCAGCTCCACTGGTATTCATGCACCCATGGGAAACCTGTGCCAACACGCAAACAACCTTATAAAAGCTATTGTTCTCTAATAAATATTAGATTGTAGATTTTGGAAAATGCATTCAGAAGAGCACAAACCACATTATATAAAAGAAAAAAGGCTATTCAAAAGAAGCGTGTTCTAAATGTTCTAAATTGTTTGTTTTGTTCAGGATTCTGTGGCCACCTGCAAGGACAGGATGTGCTTAAGTACGGTAGATTAAAATGATGTACCCGAAGCTGAATGGATTAAAAGACAGAAGTGGCGGGGTGGTACGTGTTCTTGATCAGGAACATGAACAGGTTCCGACAGCACAAACCCTCACAGGATTCATGAACCCGGATGGTTCCAGGAAAACCCCGACTTTGTCTAGGAGCTTTCGATCTTTTAGCGGTGACATCAGCGTGCCGTCAGCATTAGCCCGGTGCTGCGGGCCGATGTATTAAACAGGCCTCGGCATTGGTTTTCATTAGAGATTAGAGAGCGACGTCCGCGGAGGGGGATTCTTCAGTAATGGCTTGACTGACATGATTGACTGTTTACAATAATGGACTCGGGAATTTTTACTGGGCCCGGCAGTCTGAGTCCACGCCACGCTTCTGCAGTGACCTCATCCCCAAACCGCTGCCAACAGACCTTTTTGGAAAATATCTTAATTACAGAGAGAGACTGTGCTGGCTGAGAGCTCATCTTAAGGCAGACCTTGAGGCAAAAGCAAAGCACCCTGGGATATTGACATCTGCTGAATGAGTCTGCAGGTAAATCTGTGTGAGTGAGTTATGTGCTTTTGTGGGTACGCCACGTTTGCCATTGCCGTAGCTCCTGTGTCAGGCTGTGTGTGTGTGTTTATTTCGGAAGCCGGGCGGTGCCCATGTGTCTCTGGCTATCGAAGGCACTGGGCGGTGCCGTCACATCCCAACACCTCCGATAAAAGATGAGCCTCTACTGCAGAAATCACAGCATTTCCTCCTGCAGAAGCAGTCACGAGAGAACAACTCTGCCAGCCTGTTACGAGAACACACTCACAGAACAACACAAACACCTCCCACTGCCTCACGCATCTCCGCCATTTCCCTTGTCCTCCTTCCTCCGTGACTCTCCAGGCCAGACAAGGCTGCACCACTGACACATCGCACAAACGCCACCGGTGAATCGCTCGCTCGGTCGCGGGTACAGAACTCTCCATCTGCCCGCACTTTCTGGGACACGTCGCACATACAGCCCTGCCCACAGGTGACCAGAGGGACCAGTTAAACTAGTGTCTGGTTCGAGTCTGGTTGCCGGTTCGAGTCCTGGACCGCCAAGGTGCCACAGAGGTGCCACTGAGCAAAGCACCGTCCCCACACACTGCTCCCCTGGCGCCGGTCATGGCAAAATACAAAAAAAAAATTTATACGTTTCATTTATTGTACTTAATACAGTGCAATTATTTTCATCAATTGATTTCCAATTCTTAAAACACAATCTAAAATATGAATGTTAAAAGTTTCAAAACTCAATTTCTGTACTCTGGAGATGTAATCTGCATCTTTAGTTATTAGTTTTCATTTAATCATTTTGTGCTCATTAATAAATGGTGTGTTGGGATAATTAAAATTTTACAATCAAATTTAAAGCAGCAAAGATGCAGGTTCACACATGATAATATTACAGACTGTAAACACAGAATTCAATACACCACCAATCAAACACTGTGGTACAAAACTTGAAACAACTCAAAAACAAACCTAATGTTTTATATTTCAGGCTCTTCAGAACAGCACACTTTTTCTGTGATGATGGTTCCTATGAACGTCTTTATGACCGTTTCATGAAGCTGGTAATAATGTAGGCAATAGTATGCAAAGCAGTCAAAAGGTTAAAGAGAGAATCTGTTTTGTTCAGTTTCATGTATTAGATTCTGGTACTGTACTCTTTAGAATAAAAATGGAAACTGTTATCATGCTGTTTTCATGAGAATTTAAGTTATCATATTCTAAAGTTGTGTACAGGAAGTGGATGGCCATTCTGGGCTCTACCTGCCGGTCAGGGCCACTTCCTCTCGGCCCATGGAGCGTGTCCGGGAACCGAACGTCACCATGACACACAGAGTGGCAGACGACTGACGATCGAACTCCGAGCTCTCCACACGGGCCCGGGGTGCTAGATGAGTAACTGCTGCCACATCATCCCGCCGAAAGTTCACCAATGTGCAAAAGTGAAAACGGACATCCATTCAGTGTGAACCAACAGGCGTGAACTTCCGGCGTCCACACCAACACCGACGCCATCCACCCCACCCTCTGCGCCGCCGGGCCCTTCAGAACCCGTCAGACACACAGCAAGAGGCTCCTCATCATCGCAAACCTCTAAAAATGAACATCGAACATTTGCGGCGTTGGAGTGTTGGTGTCACCTAAAGTCACGCTCAGTGTGTAACTGTCATCATCCATGGACTCCAGACGTGGCACAGAAAAGTTATCTTTGGGCAACGTGCGAAAAGGCTGAGTGAAAGACAAATGGCCAGCGCAGAAAGCTGCGAAGCATAATTGGCCTCAAAAATGAGCTCATTATCACTTTCCAGGGACAGTTTTCAGAACGACTTTCTCGGTCCCAACATGGTGTGAGTTACGAAGGTCTGCGCACGGCGAGAGAGGGAGCTGCAGGACGCTGAATAAAACATGGCTGATCAAAAAGCATTCTAAGTTCGGAGGGTGTGACAGCCCAAAATCAGAGGATCTTTACACTCAAGTCTGGATTTTTCTTCTGCTGAGCAGCATGTACGGTACGGGTCGAATTAAAGCGTTAATAATAATTCGCATGCTTGGTTTTGTAGTAGGCATGTGACCTTAAAATCATCCAGAATGAAGGAGTAGGGTGCTTCAACCGGCTTATACTGCGCTAATTAAAACACGATGAGAGATCGTCTTCTGGGTTTCAGGTATAATTACGCACCAAAAAAAAAAGGGCTGAGTGGGTAATTCATTCCTCCTCGCCGAGATACAGATAACCAGCAAGCAAATTGTCAGACTAGCCTGTCATGCCCGAGGTGCAGAGGGAAGCGAGGGACACAGAGGGATGGAAAAAAAATGAACAAGGTTTAATGGCATAACAGGGAAAAAAGGTTCAAGCAATCCACCATTAAAAAAAAGAGCGTCCCGCCTGGTATTGCTGTGTGTCTGCTGAGCAGCGCGTTTCTGCAGTCTGCTGGTTCTGTCGCGGTCCCGCCACGGGACCAGAACGTGAGCACGTGTGGGAGAAAACGAGGAACTCCGGTGCGTTGTGACGCAAGGAGGCAGGTAAGTTCCCTCCGAAATTATCCAATTGAAGTTCAATTTGGGATGAGGCAGGGTGAGAGGAAGGAGTAGAGGGGAGATGAGATGAGAAGAATAGTAGCGGTCTTACTTTTAGCAGGTGGATACGAGCCGAGTCGAGCTGACGTGTCAATCAATGACTGAGCGGCTGGCAGAGCCATCTTGCCAATTTACAGGAGTCACGTTACCTCGTTTCCGTGTTGCTCCCAGTCACATGGATGGAATCATGTGACAGGTTCGTGATCACGAGTCCAACGCCTCGACACATTAAGCACATTAAGCACAAACTCGTTCTTTGGAGATGCCATCAGACACAGGGGACACCTCGGGGTTCAGGCCGCACCCAACGCTTGTTACACAGTGAGGATACTGTGATTAGGGAAAAGCAACGCCAAGTGCACACTACGGGATGAGGGGTGGAGCCGACGTGGGGGGGTCACGCATGCCCTCGTTTCTTCATATTTTGCTCTCCGAAAGCCATTCTTAAGGGAGAGTAGCTGTGAGAAATGGCTGGCATATACCAAACAACGCAGTAATGACAAAAACATTTATGACAACAGGTGTTATCGACTGTTTTTTAGTACAAGTCCCCATGTTATTTAGCGCAGGGAAAATAGAGTCCATAACCCCAGAAATGTAAAACCTAAGAGCCCGGATCTTCCACGTTAAATGGGATGTTTAAATGATGGGTGACACTGACGGAATCTGCAAACATGGAAAACCACTTCCTGGATCCACAGCTTCCAGTTCATTCCTGGAATTCGTTTTAAAGCACTCAGGCCAGTTGTTTTCCCCTTTCATTTGGGTTTAAATGCACCAACGCCCCTCTGAGTGGCTGAAGCGACCTTTTGTCGTTGCGACCTAAAACACTTACGAGGAGCTCAGATTCCACATAAATGTCGCTTAATCAGTTCCACACCCAATTAAGTGTGGCAGGTTTTTCCTGCTTCTGACCCGGCGCTCAAACTGAGTCACGGCCAATTCGCCGCAAAAAAAAAAAAAAAACAACAAAAGAAGAACTCTATATTCGGTAAAGCAATACTCCGAACGTTCTCCTCGCATGTGGCACGTTGATGTGTCCTTTCTGTGACTGTGCAGTGACTCACATCAGGCCGCATACCTGATCTCCGTCATTCCCCATCATTTTCTGCCGACGTCATTACAACCCGGCATCCCTCGAGCAATTCACAGTAGCATGTTCACACGGTGCAGATTAAATCTATAGGTGAGATGAACATGCTTTTCCGAAAACCCGCTCTGCAATACCCATGTTTTCTCTGATTGGTCAGGAAATGAATGACATTTATATAGGAGTCAGAAAAAAACAACACACAACTCACTACATAATGTTCCATGGTCCCTTCATTTGTCTAAATGAAAAATGATTTGAATTCAGCGGAGAACGCTTTTTGGAGACACGCACCGGTCTGGAAAAAGACCAGAGATTCACTGTAAGACACCTGTGACGCTGAAGAATAAGAAGGGGATAAAAAGAAGAAGAAAAAAAAACGCTTGAAGCCAGCAGACTTGGCGCAGGACCCGTCTGTCTGCGCTCCTCTGGGCATGTTCAGGCAGCGCTAGCGATGGGACGAGATGAAAAGGGGGGGTTTCCTTTTCAACCAATTTAACAATTAAAACGCAGCCGAGGCAGCAGGAGTGCGGTGGCTTGATACAACCATCCCAGCGAAAGTGCATGACCATGTAAGGAGTTGGGGGAAGAGATTAACACAACACGGGCCAACCAACAAACAGGACCTGGGGGCAAACAACAAACAATACAAGTCTTCAAAGGACAAGTATCGCTTCCAAACAATCACAACATCTATTCGCTTCCGCTATCTCCGGCGAATATAAAGTTACAGGTTTTTTTGTTTTTTTTAAGGCCATGATACTCAGAAAGCAAAATGACCCATAAAGCACCTCGGCATTGGCTGATATCTCAGCCTGAATGGTTAGATTTTTTTTTTTGGGAGGGGAAGGTGGGCAAACCCTTCTAGATCCTGACCTGACAGATACCAGCAGGACAAAGGCAGCACCCCACCATGAAGCTGCCCGCTCCAGCCGTGTCCTTGTAGCATCAGTCTGGTCGGATTGCATCAACGGGGATGAGTTCCGCCCCTTCTTTCCATCACGCATGGCCTCTTTACTTCAGCTGCCCTACATGAAACATCAGTGGAGGACTGGTCATTCTGGTGAGTGCTTATGAAGTCCTTCCACTCCTGCAGCTTTTAGAAACTTTGATACTGGAGCATCTATTTTGTGAAGACTAATTCTTTAAATTAAAGTGCACCTCATTATCCATTGCCAATAAAGTGCTCTAAAGTCGTATTTGTGCACATAAGCTCCACAACAACTACACGTCATATACACACAGCAGTGTGACTGTTTGTGTGTGTGTGTGTGTGGGTGTGAGGGATACTCTTCCGGTCAACAGTAAGACTCTGTCTCTGTGCAGATGAGGTGATTCAGTCAGGGGTGTGTGTCAGGAGTGTATCGACGGGTCAGACCCGGGACAGAACGGCTCTGTTATGAACCGACTGAAAGCTGCTCCACACACCTGCCGAAAGCGCCTGGGTAAGGTGCCGCGCACAGATACACCCCCCCACCCTTCCAACTCAGCAGCTAAAGAGCCTTTTCTTCCCCCCAGCTGCTGCGGCATGGGTGCCAAAGTGCGCTATTAAGAGGGGCATCTGAAGGTAACATGGCCCAGGGTGTTAAAACATAAACGCACGGATATTCTGTACAACTGTGACTTTGACACTTATTACATATAATAAATTAACCATTTTAAATTAGACTTGGTCATGATGATACCCAGGTTTGGGATGAAACTGAATACACGTAACTGCAATTACTATTCAGAAGACAATACTCTGAAATTAATAAAAAAGAAAAAAATATATAAAGTTGCTTTTTTGAATCAGAGAATAGTTGTATAGTATCTGCTG
The DNA here is from genome assembly GCF_900700375.1 of Denticeps clupeoides. Taxonomy (NCBI): domain Eukaryota; kingdom Metazoa; phylum Chordata; class Actinopteri; order Clupeiformes; family Denticipitidae; genus Denticeps; species Denticeps clupeoides. The sequence continues at coordinate 17,067,559 of NC_041717.1, forward strand.
TGACAGCAAAACGCTTAGTGATTATTATATGGTGGTTGCCAATTGTAGTGCTTTGACAACGACTCTTGTAATTTGTCAACAGGTCCACGTGCATGAAGATCATATGACTGTTTACATGGGAAACACTCAGGGTGTTGGAAATTTACATTTCTCAAAATTGCAGTTTTCTAAATAATCATGGCTCAGTGGCTCAGTGGCTCCGTAATAAAACTCCTGACTGGACACATTAATATCAGCGAAGTAATTTCAGGGTGGGGCAGTGGCCAGGGTACGGCCCGCCGGTTTATAACCGGCTGCCCATGCAGGTCTAAAACCAGATCTCCCTCACCCAGCCCCCTGTTGTTGGGGGAGGTGGCTCTAAAAAAAACCTCTCGATTCTTCTGAGAAGATTGGTATTTCCTTTCTTAAATTTCTTGCAGGCACTGGAAGGGGTTCCTGTCGCCATGGTACTGAGACAGGAACAAGTTGAAACGCATCCCACGAAGAGCTGCGCTCCTACGGATAAATTTGGACCGGGTGGGGTGCTATGACCTGGGTGCCTCCACCATGTTTACGCTCTGCTGGCACAGGCCGGTGTCTGGCAGCACCCCACTAAAGGACAGGGAGACCTGCCGGCAGTGTCCAGTTCGACCCAGGATCAACACAGAGTGCTCAGCCTGCGCTGAACAAGTAGATTCAAATCAAATCCAGCTTCTGCCACTCACTGGTACCCACAGCGAATGGTGAGGACATGAATGTGTCCCATCTGGTCAAAAAAAGTTTTAGAATTGCTATGCTAGGGTCTTGATATGAGTCCATTATGATGCAATCCTGGATATCAATATTTATTGAGATTCTAAAATGTATATATAACACTGAATTGTTACTAATAGTTCTGGATAATGTGACCAGGCATGATGACAATCAGGGATCTAAAACTAAATTATTTTCATTGTGCGTGTTTTTCAGCTCAGAAATTCATCTCATCTCATCTCATCTAATTAATAATAGGGAAAATAGTGTTATTTTAAACATGATACCCTCTACAGTGTAGCTACGTATAGGCTGTACATCATTTACATATACAGAATTTTGTACACATTCTTATCCAGAACAACATTGGGCTTATACCACACCACTACTACTACTTTTATATATTACATTTTTGTAGTTCTTATGTTATTTGACATTTAAAAACACCCAATCTCGTCTGATCTTGGATGCTAAGAAGGGTTGGGTCTGGTTAGTACCTCGATGGGAGACTGCCTGGGAATACCGGGTGCTGTAAGCTTTAATTATAATAATTATTTGGGCAGTGGTGGCCTAGCAGTTAAGGAAGCTGCCCCATAATCAGAAGGTTGCAGGTTCGAATCCCGACTCGCCAAGGTGCCAACGAGGTGCCACTGAGCAAAGCACCGTCCCCACATACTGCTCCCTGGGTGCCTGTCATGGCTGCCAACAGCTCACCAACGGTGATGGTTAAAAGCAGAGGACATTTCATTGTGTCACTGTGTGCTGTGCTGTGTATGAAAATTACTTCACTTTCACCTTTCCTTTTACACACAAAGCCGAGCAGCCTGAAGCCATTTGTCCCTTTGGGTAAAGTAGATTTTCTCCAAATCCTTGAGTAAACACAGCATCATTGTGTTTGAAGAGCTCCCTGCACCAAAAGGCTGTCCTGCTGAGATAAAAAAAAAAAACACATGTGATGCTACCAAGAGCTGATCTCTGTAACACAACACACACACCAGCAGTGTGTCTCATCAAGATTAGATTAACCGTCCCTGTAGGACCCATGCAGACAGCACTCAAAGGTGAGAAGGGAAGAGGCAGCGGTCAGGGGTCTGCAGTTTAAAATTTGGGCCGCTTTCCATCGCTCTGCGCCTCAACGCGGATCTTTGTTGATTTTCCTGGTGCCGATCCATCTCCAAGCCGCCGCTGAGCGGTCCCTCCCCCCGCGGCCCCGGAGTCATACGATAACACGGCCCTCCGGCAGATGTTTCGGCTCAGGGCCGCGCACATACAGAAGACATAAATATAAACACGGAATAATCATTACCGTTCATCACAGCTCTTTTATTACCCGACTACGAAAAGCGCCACAGGCCCGGCGTAATTGAAACAGGACGCTCTGTCAGCGCTCGCGATCGGCCCGCGCTGGGTGGGTTTTGGGAGATTGCAGCTGGGTCGAGGTAAAAGTGAGACATTTGTCCCCATTACGGCACCGCGGGGGGGGAGAGGGATCTCATGCCGGGTCAGTAAATTATTCAAAACGAGGCCCTCACCGCACGTGGTAATCAACACACCAGACTTAACGAGAAAGTGAGAGAGTGGGGGGGGGGGACGCCGGAAAAAAAGAAGGAAGGAGAAGCATAAGGTGCGCCGGTAGGGGACAATGCGAGAGTCTGATGCCACAGTTTGGCCGGCGGCCGACGGCCCTCTGCCAGCATCGGCCGAGCGAGCCTGTCGTCCCGGTGGAACAGACCGAGCCCTTGTTCGGGCTGGGAGCGGACACCGCGGGGGACAGGCCAGAACAGAGCAGCGCCACGCAGACACCTCCCTGGCAGACGCGGCAGCCGGCGCATTAGCCGGGAAATATGTCTGTGTTTGTGTATGTCTGTCAGAAGCTGTGGATACAGGAATATGGGGGAAGGACACAGGCAGGAGAACATACCATCCTGAAATAACAGGGATCTGATTTCAGTTTGTTTGATTAGTGTAAATGCTTGGCAGACATAACTCGCTTACAGTGCCATTGTGGTTGGTCAATCTCACGGAACGCATGCCAAAACAAACAAACAAAAAAGCACTTCATGCTAACAAACTGTAAGATAAAATGTAAATTAAATTATTTGGGAAAAAACGGTTTAAGTATTTCTGACAAACCGCTCTCATTTAGAGGTAATCGACTTTCCTAATTCTGCTTCACCCTGATTGGGCAATAAAGAATCGCGCCTCCCGCAGCATTTGGGCGCCATATTAGCCCTAAGAAATTACATTATGCTTGACAGACAGATTCCTCAAGCAAAACACAAGGTTAGATTAATAAACTACACAAGCCAGTAACACAAGTCTACAGTTAACAGGACGGAAAATTACCACATTTCTAACAACAGACATCTCAGAATCTGAGCCCCGTGCCAGTGCCACGATGATATTCGTCTCTTCGCATTTAACACAGCATGTGGTCGGTGCGTTGAGCAGTGATAAGGGCAACCTCGTGTCCCTATTCTCGAACTGGGGCAGTGGTGGCCTAGCGAGTAAGGAACTGTCAGGGTGCCACCGAGGTCCCCTTGAGCTTTTCATTGGCTTCACACAATGGGTTAAATACAGAGGACACATTTCACGGTGTGCACCATGTGCTGTGCTGCGTTTCACAATGACAAAAAAAAATGACTTCTCTTTCTCATTCTTTACCTAGGTGCTTATTTGCTAGTGCACTTTGTCCCACATATTGAGATGATGTCCTGTATTTTCAAAAGAATTTAACGAAAACCTGCACTGACATTTGGTAGCTGGAGAAACTGGGATTCCAGTCAATCAATCAATCAATCAACCTTCAGAACTCCTTCCCTAGTAAACTAAAGTGAATCAGCATGTTCTATACTGACTTCACATTAAGGACACTTTTGTGTGTGTGTGAGTAAATGTAAATGTCCCTTGTTCGTTTCTGGTCAACCTATCGGTGTCTGACACTGGGTGTGAAAGTGTGAGAGTGAGCTTGTTGATCCATCATGCAGCTGAATGCCGTCACTGCGGGAGGTTCCTGGGCACATTTGTTCACTACTAACTGGCCCATCAGACATTTAACTTCATGTTGGGAGACATGTTACATGCAAGATGCAAGCTTTTTCTTGAAGAACAGCCTGAGCAAGGAACAGAAGGAGAACAAAAAAAAAAACAAAACTTCAAATCCCAAAAGCATGCAGTTTAAATGGTTGTGGGATTGTGGGGTATAGGGAGCAGTGTGTGTGTTTCCAGGGAAAGGGAAATCTGAGAAATGTTGTCCGGTGGACAGAACTGCACTGCAAAATAAAATCTCTCCATCATAAATCTCTCAGCAGCACACTTCACAACTCACTGTTGTATTTCCATGCATTAAATTCCTTCGTGCTGTGGCTGAGAGCGCCGCGCCGGGCCGCCACTTGGCTTCACGGCCCTCAAACCTGCAGCCAGTGCGCTTTTAAAGCCAGCGAAAGGCTCAGCGCGGCCAGCTGATCTAGGCAGATAATGGAGCGCAAGGCCATTTGCCGTTTGATGTACGGCCCATCGACTCCCAGTATGGCACGTAGCCAGCGAGACTCTCCAGACCGCGGCCGACAGCAGCGCTCTCTTCATTTGGCCACGGGCCCGCCTATAAAATTACTGCATTACCTCATTCTCTGACATTAGTGGCAGACGCACGCTGGGAATCTAGAAATCGTGATTCATCACGTCAAAGTTTGAGAGAAAGGAGAGGTCCTGAAGAAAGCCAGCGGCAAATGAACTTGCACAAATCTCCCCAAAATCTGCATGCTGTCGGTGGTGGTTGTATGTTCAAAGCCGGAATCGCACACACTGAAATGCATTGATCGCAGATGGAATTGCTCTTCGCATTTTAGAGACGCTCGTCGGCAGTACAAAAGAGAAGCTCTGTTATTTCATTGAAATTTGTTTGAATTCTTTATTGATACTTTTTTTTCCACACACAAATATTATTGATCAATAATTATTATCCAAATAATTAATTAAAAAAGGCTTTTTCTTCCCTGGTGTGATGCGTCCGTTCACAGCTGAAGAGTGTAAAAAAAAAGTCAAGTTATTAATTAAATGCTTGTTGAGCAGCTTAGTGAAAAAAAAGCGAAATAACAAAACAAATCCAAACTTGGCAACCCTTGAGACAATGGTGCATTTATTTTCCTCACAAGTTGGATGTAGGAGCTTGGAATGACATCTCACCCGCGTTGGTTGGAAATGGTTGGAAAACCACTGTTTTTCTGTAATCACAACATTTATGTAATGTCCTTAATGTAATTGTCCTTAAATCAAGTCAAAATGAGGCTCAGTAGTGTGTGTGGCCTCCACGTGCCTGTATGATCTCCCTACAATGCCTGGGCTCCTGATGAGGTGGCAGATTCTCCTGAGGGAACCCCTCCCAGACCTGGACAAAAGCATCCACCAACTCCTGAACAGTCATTGGTGCAATGTGGTGTTGGAGGATGGAACGAGACATCATGTCCCAGATGTGCTCAATTGGATTCAGGTCTGGGGAACGGGCAGACCAGTCCAGCCACATGAGGTCTTGCATTGTCTTGCATTAGGAGGAACCCAGGGCCAACAGCAAAAAAGCATATGGTCTCACAAGGGGTCTGAGGATCCCTTCTTGGTACCTAATGGCAGTCAGGCTACCTCTGGCGAGCACATGGAGGCCTATGTGGCCCTCCAAAGAAATGGCACCCCACACCATTGCTGACCCACTGCCAAACCGGTCATGCTGGAAGATGTTTCAGGCAGCAGAACGTTCTCCACAGCGTCTCCAGACATGTCTGTCATATGATCTCAGTGTGAACCTGCTTTCATCTGTGAAGAGCATAGGGCGCCAGTGCCAATCTTGGTGTTCTCTGGCAAATGGCAAACGTGCTGCACAATGTTGGGCAGTAAGCCCAACGCCCACCTGTGGATGTCAGGCCATCATACCATCCTCACGGTGTCTCTTTCTGACCATTTGAGCAGACACAGGCACATTTGTGGCCCGCTGGAGGTCATTTTGCAGGGCTCTGGCAGTGCTCCTCCTGTTCCTCCTCCAGAGAAAGCTGTCCTGCTGCTGGGATGTTGCCCTCCTACAGCCTCCTCCATGTCCCCTGATGTACTGGCCTGTCACCTGGTAGCGCCTCCATGCTCTAGACACTACGCTGACTGACACAGCAAACCTTCTTGCCACAGCTTGCATTGATGTTCCATCCTATATGAGCTGCACCACCCGAGCCACTTGTGTGGGTTGTAGACTCCGTCTCCTGCTACCAGTAGAGTAAAAGCTCCGGCAGCATTCAAAAGTGACCAAAACATCAGCCAGAAAGCATAGGAACTGAGAAGTGGTCTGTGGTCACCTCCTGCAGAACCACGCCTTTATTGGGGACGCCTTGCTAATCGCCTATAATTTCCACAACAGCGTGTGAAATTGATTATCAATCAGGGTTGCTTCCAAAATGGACAGTTTGATTTCACAGAAATGTGATTGACTTGGAGTTACACTGTGTTGTTACACAAGTGTTCCCTTCATTTTATTTTAGCAGTAAACCAAACCACGCTATATAATATATAGACCAGCCATTTTGGATCATGAGAATGGGGGATGTGAAATTTATCTGACATTCTGAGTTGGAAATCCAGATGAACGCAGAAATTCCAATATATGAACACAATATTATTCAAAAGCTCCGTTTCTTGTTTGTGTGCATAGGATTGTAGGTGTTTTGAATACGACAAATCGCTGTAATTCTCAGAATGAAGGACGTTGGAAGATTCCGACAGAGAGCAGCAAAATCGTCACTGTTGGCGGACGGAACGGAATCACACCTCTGTTCCACGGCCTTCAGCGTGACAAGAGACATTCACGTAAGTCCTGGCCGCGCGGTAACGCAGACACCTGTACTGTTAAAACACGCCTCAGAACCTCCTAACTCCGTCTCTTCCGCTAATTACGACCCGAGCTGTAAAAACAGATGCTAATTGGCGCACGACGCCTGTGGCAGCACGTTTCACGGGCTCGGCTCCGCATATTATTCCAATCACAATATTACACCGACTTCCTGCTTCGTACGGCTCTCACATGTCTTTCATTAAACCAACCACGCCGCCCCAGACTGTTTATATTACACCAGCTCCCTCCGCCCACTCACCTGGCGCGCCAGATCCCACCTGGACACGCTTCAACTATGTGACGTGAGGATACCTGCGTCTCGCTGTGACAGCGTAATTCCTGCAGCCTCGGGCCACGTCTGTTCAACTCAGACAGTTTGAAGCGCTCGTGTGAGCGCGATCGGAGCGTTAACAGCTTCACACGGCACAGAGCCGTCAGAAGGTTTTTTGATGGCGGCTCAGAAACAGAACAAACTAGATGAGGCCCAACGGCCTTATTGTGGACGTTAACTGAGGCTTTTAAGGGTTACTCTTGAACAGGCAAAATTGAATTTGACCTAAATGTACATATGCAATCGTGACAGACAGATACAGTATGCGCACAAAATGCACGCAGGCACTATTATCACGTTATTAACACACATGCACAAAACACCCCACACCTCTGACCACCCGGCCCGGCGCTGGGAAACGTGTAATGAAATGAAGCCTGTGCCTGCAGGCTAAGGAGAACATATCCGCTCAAAAATGTTTGATGTGCTGAAGTGGTTATAGGGAGTGTGTGCGTGTCAATTCCAGTGTTCCACCGCCACACCTTAAACATACGCCGAAAGTGTAAAAATTCTAAAGTGAAGGCTTCCTGTGCAAGTCATAAACACACACACACACACACACACACACAAATACTTCATTTCACCTAACTCAATAGAGATCAGATGCTGCGGGCAGGACTGGGGGAAAGTCTGTGCTTTATTTATGAAAGCCTTCTTTTTTTGGTATAGTTTCACACGTTTTCTCTCTCTGTTTACGCCGCCGAGTGTCAAATGAGTCCGGGCGTGTGGAGTTATGGCGGTGCGGCGTGTACATACACATTCCCCAAATCCCAGCAGGCTTAAGTAAATCACCTGCGCTCCAGTGGAAATGTGGGCGCGCTCCAAGTTCGAACACTGAGCGGCTCGGCCCACCGCTTCCCGAACCACAGGCCAGTGCGGCGCGTGAGTCACGGGAGGAAACTGGACGCTTTACCATGCGGTCAGGTGACCAGAGCTCGTGTTGTGTTCCTCAGCTCCTCCTGACCACAATCCCTGACTAATCACAGGAGTTGAGCCACAACTGTCACTCCATTCCTATGTCTGTGCTGAAGCAAAATGAAATGCAACTGTGCAAAATGTGATTCGCAATACTACTAATATTTTAACCACTTAAATATTAATTGCTTCTAAGATGCACTTCTAAAAGTGCAAAGGCCATAGCTAGCTATTTAGCATTCTCTAACTTCCTTAATTATCTCATTTCATCATAATATGTTCATAATCTTGTTTGTTTGTTTTCAGATCAACATACACATAGCATCAGAAATAGGAATTAAAGGGAATTCACACAAGGTAAGATTCCTGTTTCTGTGATTCGGATTTTGGACAGTTTACATTACTCCAGTGTATTATGCAGGGTATTATTATTATTTATTATTAATAGTAACAATAACAACCAGACCAGGACCGGGACATTGTGGGAGGATGTGTAAAAGTGTGTAAAAGCGGGAAGGGGGGATGGAGATTAGGGGTCTGTTGAGCAGGTCAGGGTCACTGACCACCTCGCTGAAGCTTTCATCTGCGCCGTAGGCCCGATCACAAAGCCTTGTTACAGGATTCATGCTCACCAATTAGCACAGATCAGAGTCAGTTAGCTCTTGGCAAGCTGCCCGATGCGTCACATGACACCTGCGCTGCAATGATGCCACCTGACAGCAGTGCGGATCAATAACGCTAGCAGACGACCCGCAGGACGAGTGTCTCCATGTGTCCAGGGTGATGGGACTGCATCAATACAGAAAACTACATGCAATGCAGACGGCATTACTGCAACAAAAACTAGAATGTCTAGTCTGACATGGTGAGTTCTGCAGAAAAGCACAGCAAAGGGAGGACATTGCTCTTTTAATGCTCTATCCAGAGAGGTGCTGGTGGTATAAAACCCTTAAGAATGGAGGGAAACCACTGCGGCACTCTGGGACCACCAAGCACCAGACGAGACGCTTTTGTTATTCCACAGGAGGAGATCAGCCTCGACACCTGCAGTTCAGCAGTGGAGGAGATAAGATTCGGGGCTTGTGTTGAGAACATGATGGAAGATACGACCCAGATGATGCAGACGAGCTGATAAGCGCTGCTCAGCATAAGATCTGAGCCGGAAGATTTGCATTCTGGGCCGCTGCTGTCGGGCTGCGCTCGTGTGACAGTATCGCAGTGCTGAGATCCATATCAGCGGCATCAGGAAGTCCCAGCTGAAGATAGTAAAGATGAGAGTGTGTTGGCCGGCTCGGATCGTTTGGTTACAGAGTCTAGACACAGCTGCGCGCGGCAAGCCAAGTTCCAGCCGCTCACCTGCTCGGGTAAATCAGGGAAAGGGGGGGATTTCACCCTGAATCAGCGAGAGGGAGAAGCCAACCCAGCGTCAAGCACAAGCTGCGGTGCTGAGGTGCAGAAGGAAACCAAACGTCCCATCAACGCCCAGTTAATCACGGCAGAACCCAGACCACAAAGACAGAGGCTCTTCCCAAGGGTGTGTCTGTCTGTGTGTGTGTGTGTGTGTGTGTACCCATATTTCTATATCAGCAAGAACCAAATGAACAAAGATAGGAAAATATCTCTTGTTCCGGTCTTCACATGAAAAACATCTGGCAAGTAAAGTTTATTTCCAGAACACATTTCATTCAACGAGCTTGACAAATAATACAAAGACAATAAAGAATAAACTGCTTACTGCCATACCAGCCGAAGAACGCTCGATCTCGTCTGATCTCGGAAGCTAAGAAGGCTTGGGCCTGGTTAGTACTTGGATAGGAGACTGCCTGGGAATACCAGGTGCTGTAAGCTTTAACTATGGGGCAGTGGTGGCCTAGCGTTTAAGGAAGCGGCCCCAAATCAGAAGGTTGCCGGTTCGAATCCCGATCCGCCAAGGTGCCACTGAGGTGCCACTGAGCAAAGCACCGTCCCCACACACTGCTCCCCGGGCGCCTGTCATGGCTGCCCACTGCTCACTCAGGGTGATGGGATAAATGCAGAGGACAAATTTCACTGTGTGCACCGTGTGCTGTGCTGCTGTGTATCACCTGTGAGAATCACTTCACTTTACTTTAGGATGAAAATAATTAAAAAAGGCCTGGTCACAATGGCAAATATTGAAATATTAATTAGCCACCTTTATCTTGTTCAAACCGTCTGCAGCATTGTGGCTAAAAGCTCCTCACCGTGTCGTACCTCGGCCTTTTTCCACTTACAGATTTACACACCAGCATCAACACTTTCATGGAGGTCAGATGGACGACTGAAAAACGGCTGCGGTTTTAAATAAGATGTGACGAAGGCACATTTCAAAGAACTAACGTAGATACTCGAGACGGACGTGATTCAGAACTCATCGTAGGTAAAAAACAGCATCGGTTCTCTGTAATTGTTGACCTGGAGGGGTCGTTAACAACTTCTACCTGTGGCCAGTTCTGCTAAGTGTTTTTTAATAAAAGCGCTTGCGTACCCTGATTATAAAGCGGGGCTCAGGGGGCTCCACACAACGCCGAGCTGGACTTCGTGTATGACTCAGCAGCACAATTATCACAAATCGGCTCCTTAAATCAGAACAAAAGCTTTGTTCTTCGCGGGGGTGTCCAGACTACTGGAAATGAGGCACAGTCTCGTTTTTCGCCCGGGGGCTGAACACCGAACAAAAGACTTCCAGGCAAGAGGATCATGAATGAAGGACTCTTCCAGGTAAACAAATAATGCAAATCCTCAGCTGGGTGTAGACCGTTGCTTGCGATTAGCATGATTAGCATGTTGTATCTGCGTGATGCTGATGGTTCCTGGCACCGCGGGGTCAGCCAGTTCCGGCAAAAATGTAAATTAGCCGCTCTGGCCAGGCGCCTCTCAACGCGAAGGGAAGTGATCGGCTCTCCCACAAGCCTCCGTGATCCTCTTACTGTCAGAAAGCATAAGGTCGATCCAGCACTTCCCCCGCTGGCCGCTGTCTGCAGGCCTCATTAGCGAAAACGGCAAACTGGCCACACCCCCTTCACCTGCCCACACACATTTCTGGGGTCTGTCCGCTCTTCTGAAGACCACCATTTCCATTTCAGCGTGCAATACAGGTCGGGCGTTCTCATCCCAGCAGCTCATTACAAACTCTCGCTGGAAAAAATGGAAGGCAGTAATGAAGGTGCTCAAAGGGATAATCTCCATCTTCCAAAAGTAATATTTACATCCCAACCTTCCTGTCTGTGTTGCGTGGTAAACGAAATCCGCCTTTATCTTTTAATTACAGAGCAGAGGCAGATGCATACATACACACACACACACACACGTAAAAATCCTCCAGTTGAACCGGTGACCTGCTGGGAAATTAGAAGGGAAGCCAGAGGGTGTTTACAGATCTGGAATTTGTTGCTTCACTCCAGACAAAGCAGGAGAACCTAAGGGGACGTCACCTCTACTGATCACAGAGAATTTTGCACATGGGTATAAACACACATGCACAGACACACACACAATTACTTTCATAGCTTTAAGAAACTATTTGTAAAAACTTGCAACAACGTCCTCACTTTTTGATGAGAAACATGCACAAACACACACACACACACAAATGATAACTGAGCCAAGCACTGGATAAAGCAGCAGAATATGGATGTCTTTAGTGTCCTTAGACTGCGGTGGGTCACCTCTCATCCCCCAACTGGCCGCATCACAGCTCATTACACCCTCTCTACTCAAGTGGAACAACAGGAACCCACCACCCTCCCACCACTCCCAAGAGAGTCCCACTCTCAAATCTGTCCAGGTCAACTGAGAGATTAAACCTTTAAACGGGGTCACGCAGATCAGCGATCAAAAGAGAGGAAAGTCTGCGGCAGAGACAGATTCCCACCTCTTTATTTAAGGGAAATGACAATAGAGCCAAAATGGCCGCCCAGCAACCCTGTGGTCATGTCATTATCTCAGTGACCCCTTGAGCTTAAAGACAATGGGTGAAAAACAGACGTGTGACAAAAAAAAAAACCCAACGATATCATTGAAATTTCTTCAGCTTTTCTTTACACTAAAGTGTTGTGGAATGTACCATGTTGTGCATATCTCAAAAATTTTAACTGACTGGGACAGGGAGACTTTTTAAGTCAGAAGTTCATTTATAAAGGAAAATGTGACAAAAGGGGGAGGAGCCGCCCTCAACAGAGCAGAACAGGACAATGGCATCAGTGCAACTCAATCTGCTGGGACATTTTTCTCTTTTTTTTTCGCTGAGTTGCCCGCATTCCTGAAGGCTGGCTCAGGCCACACAGCGCCAGAGGACAGCATTGAGTGACTCAGCGTCCATCAAGTGGCCCCTCCCTCACCAAGGAACACCCTAACGAGAGGGCAGCACTACACTTGCCCACCGCGGACTAAGCAAAAACCACACATACGGAACATTACACAGAACTTCCTGTGCAAAAAAAAAATTGACAAGTTGCATTGTTCTGCAATTCTCAGTAGTCAATTTAGAAGCCCTGCTCTTCTGTGGAGCTATGGTTCCTGACCATGGACTGAATGAAGACTTTGTAAGAATACAAGAAATCTAACCAATTATCTGGTCATTGGAACATGTCTCATGTCCACAGTGTAGTGAAGGTTCAACAGGCTGGGCAGAAGAACCGTCCAGAACCATGTATCAAGGGGCCACAACTCAGCAGTAGCGAGTCTAGGCTCACTCCAGGCTCAGTTCTCTGTGGTTCTGTTGAAGAATACCGGGCTCCCACCTTTGTTGGATGTGGGATTATTGAGTTACGTGTGATGAGTTGAGTTCTCAGTTAAACGCAGTCCTGTTGAACAGGTTTTCCTGTTGAGTACCGGGGATACAGTTGGGGTACGCCATGCCACCGTCACTGCTCTCTCTGGTTCTGTTGGATGCAGAGCTTGCTGATAAAAGCGGCACTCCTGCTGCTGTAGCGCTCTGACGTCTGCCATCTGACACGGCCCCCCTTTCTCTGTTCTACGTGGTTCTGTTAAAATATGCAGTCCTCTTCTCTGCTCTCATAAGTTTCTTACCAGTTTTGCTGAAAGAAATGCAGCAGTCCGTTTGGGGGGGGGGTTCTGTTCATTCATTAACACTCTGCTTTCTACAGTCTGCTACACAAACACACAGACACACACACTTGGTTGCCCATGTTTTCCATAAACTGGATGTACAATCGATACGGTGTAAAAAGTGAACACTGGCTAAACTGACATAATGTAAATGAACCTTCGATTGCTGTAACCTGGTTTTCTTTACATGGTTTTCTTTACAAAGCTAAAATAATAGGTGTGACAGATTACTTTAGTTTAGAAAGTGTTCACTTTTTAAGTGTAGGATTGCTTAAAAACATAGCTATTAATAGTTATTGCAAAATCATTCACTGAGTTTGCAAAATTAAAAGCACAAACACTCAGTTTGCACTCTTGTTACACACAATTTGCAAATGTGTAAATACAATCCACTGATCAGCACTCTTTTTGTGGAACTGTTAACACAACTCACTGCTTTACACACTATTTTCAAATGACCAACACAATCCTAGCAAAACGATACAGTTTTATGGCTAATTAAGACTATTCTGCCATCTGTCTGGCCACACTGTCATTTGCCATAACTGTTTTAGATGATTAGTTAACTTTGCAATCAGCATGAGCGCTATAAATGGGTAAGTCTTCATGATGGAGAACAATGGAGAAACAAGAAGGACTGAGAAGAGTGATAATCAGTACAGGGCAAGAGAGAGGACAAGGACATGAAGAAGCAGGAGGAAGACGAAGACGAAGACTAGCAGGTGAATTTAGAGTTGAAGAGGAAGGAGGAAGGGTAAGAAGAAAAAGAATTACTGATGTCGTCAGAGCTAAAATAGTGGATCATGTGATCAACCATGGAAGGAATCAATTTCCCAGGACAGTGTGGAGGTAACATAACACATTATTACATTCCTGGACAGCCAACATTATATATTCAATAATGTTCATAGACCAGGTATGTCAGGTACCAGCAGACCAGGTACATGTGGGAGTGGTTCTCAACTGGTTTACAGATCACCCACTCTTAACTGTATTCAACCTCCCGCCTTACTCTCCATTCAGTGTGTAGTTGGTGCATTGTGTGCTTTTAATACTGTTGGTTGTGTTAACTGTTCGGTACAAAAATACAATTTTTACAAAGATTTGAAGAGTTAAAGGTCCCCTACTATGAAAGTTTCACTTTGCGAGATTATTTAAAATTAATTTGAGTTCCCCTAGCCTTTCTGTGGTCCTGCATGTGTGCGTCTTGGGGAAATCTCAATGTGGGACTGGATCAAAGCGGCTGTAACTCTGCACCACGGAAAGAGACTTCAGATACAGTATTAGGGGACAAACAAGATGTCACGATCCGGTCCGAAATGGGGGTTACTCCGGTCCAGGATCCGGACCAGAGTTTCATTGTTGTCATGTGTAATGTTCCCTAATCGTTTTCACCTGTGTTAATAAAGCTGCCCTGTTCGTTTCTGTTCGCCGTCAGGTCTTTAACGTTATGTTCCATGTTCACCAGTGTCTACGTCTTGGATGTCTCCCCTGTCCTGTGATTCACCATTAAACCCCTGTTCCGTGATGTCAGGTGAAAGCGTCCTTTATTCCACGTCTTCTCGTCACTCTTCGTCCTCCTCTCCGTGCACCCGCCGCGTCATGCCCGCATGGACGTGACAGAAAGACCTGACCCACATTTGGACGCCACCTGATGCAGCCCCGCTGAGATCGGAGGAGCCGCGACTCACCGGGAGGACGCCGCCAGCTTCCTTGTCCCTGGCCTTCCATGGCTTCATGTTCAGCAGGGTCCCGACCCCTGCCTCTCAGTCCCGTGTCTGGCGGCGTTGAAGGTGAGGAGCGGCCATTCAGCGGGGCGAGCCGGAGACTGACAGGGAGCGGTGGACCCATGCGGACGGCGGACGAGGTGCCGGTACCAAACTGGCCCAAAGCCGTCTGCGCTGGAGAACCGCAGCTCGTCCATCTGGAATACCGGACCATTCATTCATTCAGTCATTTATCATTCCGCCCTGTTCATCTCATCTTTTCTGGTTTTCGAATCGATTCCGTTCGATTCCTCCTGTCCACACGGACCATTTAAGACTGTGTTTGGACTTTCCTTCCTCCTTCATGGACTGCTTCGTCTGGCCCGCCAGGCGTCGTGCCATAGGAGGGGGGATTCTGTCACGATCCGGTCCGAAATGGGGGTTACTCCGGTCCAGGATCCGGACCGGAGTTTCATTGTTGTCCTGTGTAATGTTCCCTAATCGTTTTCACCTGTGTTAATTGTATAAAGCTGCCCTGTTCGTTTCTGTCCACTGTCAGGTCTTTAACGTTATGTTCCGTGTTCACCAGTGTCTACGTCTCGGATGTCTCCCCTGTCCTGTGATTCACCATTAAACCCCTGTTCCGTGATGTCAGGTGAAAGCGTCCTTCATTCCACGTCTTCTCGTCACTCTTCGTCCTCCTCTCCGTTCACCCGCCGCGTCATGCCCGCATGGACGTGACACAAGACCGGTATAAAAGCAAAAGAAAATTTCATAATAGGGGATCTTTATGTAAAAAGTATTAACTTTTGCAAGAGATCTACAATGTTGTGTTTATTTGGTGTAAGGTTTTTTTATTTGTGTGTAGAGTTTTGCAAAAATAGTCAATAGTTACAACAAATGTGCTTAAGCCATCAGAAAAAATTGCAATGAGTCTGGCAGTTGTATCTTATTGCACAAACCAGCCTGTATTGGCACTGTATCGCATGTACTAATGCAATTAAATGAATTGTCCTCACTGCAGCAGTACAACAGAACAAAAACAGACAATAACCAAATCAAACACAGGTCAGCTTAAAAAGACAAAATGAAATTTAAAATGCAAAGGAAACAAAAGCAAATAAAAGGCAGAAACAGGAAACGGAGAGCCAAATTCAGAAATCTGGGAGTTATGCAAGATACCCCTTTCCACACACACACACACCAAGTGTCACCATTGAGTCGTGTATGTTGGAGGACCGACAACTCTACATCCACATTCTGCAACCCCTCCAGGTGTAGCGCAGCACCCCGTATCCTCCCTTTCTCCACCATTTCTCTCCCTTTTATACGCTCCTAATACCTTTTGTACACAGGTTATGACTTTGTCCAATTATTAATAATTATTATCAATTATATTCATTATTATTATCTAATAAATCACAGCAAGGACAGATCCCTCTGAAATAAATAAATTTGTTTAACCTGTTGCCCTCAGAAAGGCACTACATGTACATACCTACCTCTGTTTAATAAGACTCTGTCATAATAACCCTCACTGTACCCCAAAACCTAGCCTCAGGACCCTAAAGCTTTTGTAATTAAAACACACACACATACGGGCACAAGTATAAAACACGCAGGGTTGCTTAGTCACACACCGCCCGGCACAATCACGACTTCCTGTGTGTTCACCTCAGGCGGTGGGCAGGGGTTCCTTTTGGCAACCAACAGGTTCGAGAACCTGTGGCCAGCAGCAGATGGGCCATGCATGTTAATCCACATTCTACCAACAAATGAAGGGATGTTCTCTGTCTGTCCACAATACCCTGTGGAACAACAAAGCTCCTCTTCCAGCATGAGCCAAGAAACACACATTCGCACATTTTTTTTTTTTTTTACAAAACTAAACAAAGGACACAAGTGAGCTGCAGCCAAGGTGTGTCACTGTGGATTTAATGAAGATGCATGCATTCATCTTCATGCAGCCTACTGATTAAAATGCTAATCCTCCTGTGGGTTCTTACACCTTAGAAAAGTGGTCTTCAAAGTAGTTGAAACTTTCATTTATGTTCATCTGTGAACTCTTATTTAAGGATTGGCATGATCCTATTGTGCATTCACTGCAATCACATGGTCACCAGATGCATCAAGCAAAGACAATGGGCATGGTTTCCACTCATTTCATAAAGAATACCGGATCCCTCCCCTTTCAAGCACATTAAAAGCACACATCTGCAGTATTGAAATTGTTGCTAAATAACTATGGGACTGTCTTTTTGGGGACATCGTGTAATAATAGTACTAGGATAGCATGATATGTACTTTCCAAGTCATTATTTGAAAAAGTACTGGCTACGGTCTTTCTCCAAACAAGGGTGTAAATCCTGTCGCCAGGTAACGGACCCACCTCACTCGCTCACAGGATGCATTGTGCTTTGTGACCTGTGTGAAATTTTGCCCGTTGGCAGCACAGAGTGCGGCTCTGTTGATGTGTTCGTGGGTCAACAAGTGACATTTCTCCTACGGGCGTCAGCAGAGGACCTTGGGGCCCGAGTCAGGTGTGTGTCCAACGTGGCAAAAACACAGCACCCACACATTCATCAGACACACAGACAAACACTAGGTGGAAGTGAGTGATTAGTGGCTTAAGAACCAAACACATATTGACCAGTGCAATACCAGTTCAACACGTCAGACAGGCATGAAGTGGTATGTGGTCCCAGTTTTTCATCATTGGCACATTCTAACTTTATTTTTTTTTATTGTAAAAATGTGTTACCTTGTAGGTGTATTATGTAGCATTGTTTCAATATATATACCAGCTAATTGTAATCCAGAGGGATATTTTCCACTGGGGATGTTCGGAATTCTGTCTGCATGCTTGGTGTGGAATTGGACATGAACAGGACATTTGTGATGTCCCTAAACCTTCCATTAGCAAGTGTTATAAGTGCAATATTGCTTGTGTTACTTTGTGTGTGTGATGTACAGAGTAGCCAAAATGGGTAGAGTAGCCAAATAATTTACTCAAAAAAATAAATAAATAAAAGTAAAAATAAAAAGTAGACATCCAAAAACTCAAATTACTCAAAAAAAGAGTACAAAAACATATAGTGATGAGACTAGTCAAGTACTAAAATCATTCAGAATAATTTAATCAAGAATAATCTTTCAATCATTGGCCTCTGGCCAATTTAGAGCTCCCAATTCACATGGGCAGCTGGAGGAAACCGGAGGACAGAGAGAAAAACCCATGCCAACATGGGGAGAGCAAGCAACCACCGCACAAACAAAGCTCAAACTGCGGACACTATGATACTAACCACAACGCCACCATGTGGCTCCAACACCTATTGCAGAGCATTGAAAATATGGCTGTCAATGTTTACTAGTGGTGCCACAAACCAATCCCTCTCCACCATTCGGCAAGCACATGATCCGAAGATTCGAGAAAAAATTGTTCCACAGTTTAGTGTATGTTATCAGTCTGTCACGCAATAGTCATGGCCAGTGGTAGTGTCCAAGTGGAGGAGCAGAAAAGCTCAAGAAACTTCCAGCATTACTTAGATCTCATATGTGGGAGCATTTTGGCTTCCCCATTAAATATATTGACGGGAAAACGGGTGGTGGATAAAACCACCACAGTTTGTCAACAGTGTGGCAAGAGGAAGCCGTATGAGCCTGGCAAAACATCGGGCGTGGCCACTCATTTGAAATCAACCTGGTGTGACCGGAGCTAAGACGAAGGCTGCACACCACCACTGATAACCGTGGCGTTTAAGCAGCCCTTTGCTGCCCAATCCGACCGGGCCAAAGCTGTTACAAAAGTTATTGGGGTGTTTATAGCTGCAGACATGAGGCCATATTACGTTGTGCAAAACACATGATGAATGTGCTTGAGCCACTTAGGTGACAAGATCGTTCAAAGCATAATAAAATACTAAAATAAATACATAAATAATTAGAGAGCTAAATTCGTGTTGTCTTTTTTTTTTTTTTTTTTGCTGGTCCGAAAATCTGTGACTTAAAACCATTATCCGATCAAAACCGATCAAAAAAAAGTTTTTTTTTATCCATTGCACCACTAATGTTTGCTTTTCAGAGACAATAGTTACAACAAATCAGAAATTAGCTCAGATCTTCAATAAAAGTTAGTTTTGGTAAAGTTTTCCTTTTACTGCTGTCACTTGTGGTATTGGTACAACAGTAGAAGGAAAACAGGAAGTGGGTGACTATGCCCCGCGAATTACGCACGATGACCCAGGGGTCGGCGGTGACGCCAGCGGTCGGTGAGGTCGCAGCAGGCGACCGGGTCTGAGGCAGGAGTGACTCACCTCCTCGCTCCCTCCTCCCATCAGCAACTCCACCTCTCTCCTTCTGTCCCTCGGTGCCAGAGAGGGACGCTGCCCCGGCATGTCGGCCTGATTTAGCCTGATGAAAACCTACACCTGCTTCATAACTCCGACACTGGGAAAGCAGCTGCCAAGCAAATGCCGGAGCCCCTCAACATCAACATGGGCGTGGCCACGCCCAACGGAGGCCTTTCCAGCGCGAGCACCAGCAGGGCCAAGGTTCTTCTGACAGCACGTGGGTCCTTCTGCTATTTTAAACTTTCCATTTCAAATGCTGAGTAAGACACCATAGCAACGGGGGCGTGAAGTTCACTGGGTGGCCATGTTAAGCCAGTGCATCGGAAACCCTGCCATGAGAGGGACATCTTTTGGAAGTCACGGTAACATGTCTTTAATTGTGCTTTTAGCTGGAGTGGCATCTCCCAGCACACCAGCCGACTCAGAACACGCACCCTGATACATTTAGCATAACTCATTTAATATTGAGCACTAAACCCTAAAGGAAAACTGTTTAACGAGATACATCCATTATTCACGAGGGGGCACATAACGTTCAGGAGGAACTGAAGAAGGGGAGCAGAAAACCAAGGCCATGTGCCCTCAAAATCACAGATTCTTATATGCATGTATATGATCGTTAATTATGGATCACGTTCTTCTGTTTAAAACTGAACTTGCTCCAGATAAACGGGGGGACAGGGCTGAGGCGCCCGCCGCATTCTGACATCATCTGAGCCTCGCGTGACAGACGACAGACAGAGGGAGAGATGCATATATAACATTACACACGCGTATAAAACTGAACATTTATACGCATAAAGCCTCTTACACACACCACACACACAGCTGAAATTGTGCGTTCTGAAACACATATACTTTAAAACCACACATCATTTATAACAACAGAAGTAGATGCTGGTTATGTGACAATAACTATAACAAAAAATGTCAATTGACAATATATTGTTGACGAATAAAAACAAGACTAAATGTGACTAATTGCATTGTTATATCATGGTTTCTGTCTCCTGCATCTCCCATCTGGTTGGACAGATGTCGCCACTTCCATAATACACGATTGTTGCATTAATTAGATTTCAGGATACTTCTGATGGGTGAGCAGATGGCTGGGGGTAAAAAGCACACTTTGGACACACTTTCAACAAATGTCTGGAATGGATGTAGTGTATTCTTGAGTCTATAAGGCAGCAATAGTATAATAATAAGATAAACTTGTGTTTATTTTTAAATTACCCAAAGTGAAATGATTATGGAAACATTGCAGTACAGCACGCAGTGACACACAACACAATTTTCCTCTGTTTTTAACCCATCCTCTGAGGGAGAAGTGTGTGGGGAGCAGTGTGTGGGGACGCTGGCACCTTGGCGGTTACATTTACATTTACAGCATTTATCAGACGCCCTTATCCAGAGCGACTTACAATCAGTAGTTACAGGGACAGTCTCAAAAAGTTGTTGTTGTCTGTTCTACTAGGTACCTGTATTACATTGACAGGGTTAAATAGAATTGCATTACTAAAAAAAATACAATTTTCTAGACTAAATGGTCATCTGCTGCTTGGTGACTTACACAGCATTGTGGGACAGGACAAATTCACATGCAACACTGTTTTACCTGCTGGAGAATTCCATTAAAATTATCCTGTGAGTTCCTGAAAGTGACTGGGGAGCATTTTCTGGATTCTGGTTCAAATCAAAAGACATGAAACCAGTCCTTAGGCCATAAATGCAATGCTGTCAGAACTATATTATTAACTTGTCATGTCATTTTGGTCGGAATTTTTACTTATTATAAATATGCCTGATATTCCAGTATGTATTGCTGGAGTATAATAATTTTTAAATGCATTGTTTTTATTAGAATTGTAGTGAAATGTGAGATTTCTGCAGAAGCCGCAGACTTACACTTCGGATGGTCGGCGGCTTCACGGCGGAACATCAAAAAGCTCTCCAGCAGAAATATTTGAAGGTATGTAGAGAATTGAGGCCAAATGCTGTCTCCTGTCTGCGCTGCAACACAGTTTACAGATTTATGAGACGGAGGCTCTGCTGAAGAGCCCTTTAAAAGGACCATAAAAAGCTCATGGTATGAACGAAAGTTTCTGCAGCTGAAAAATATTTTTTCTCCAGTTAGCCTTGACCATGTACCAAACTGGAGTTTCAATTAAAAAAATCAGATCACACTCCTCAGTCAGCATTCTTCATCAGTAGAGCGAGTGTGTTTCAGTGCTGAACAATTTTAAGAAAAAGATTGCGATTTAATTCTGTTCAGTATTCACTGTACTATGTGTTTTAAAAACTGTACCATGTGTAGCTGTAGCACTATACCATGCCTCCCCAATGCCCCTGCTCACTGACTGTCTCCAGCCAACCCAGCATGTCTGTGCATGCATCTTCCCGCAGCGCCGATGGAGCAGAGTCTGGGTTTGCCAAATAATCGCAGTCATATTTATTCAAATCGTGATTTTGGTTCAATTTCGATTAACCAACACTGTGGTCAAATACAGGCCCTGCGGCAGAGCCCCACTGCCTCACTGGGCCAGACTCATGTGTTACCAGAGTGTTTGCAAACAGCTAAAAGGGGTCAATAGCCATTCCGGGCCCTAAAAATAGCAGAGGGACGCACAGCAGGACCATGAGTAACGCGGCTGCTGCTGGGCCAGGGCTAATGAGGTGCCACAGGTTAACGCTGCACTGCCAGACCCGTGGCCCCAAGAGCTGGAGCCGGTCCAGGTCTGGGCGCTGGGCGGCGAGGTGCCAGTGATGACGGCGTGTTGCTCAATGATTACGATTGCTAGGATCTTCCGGTGTGTTGCCTTACGCGGGTCAGGCCGCTGAGGTTGAATGACTGGTTGCGTGTGGTTAACCTCAGCTAGAACCCCAAAGGCTTCCAGTTTCGGTTGATTCCTGATTCTGAAGTCGTTTCAAACTGACCGGTGCCAAAAGATGTGACCTGAACCCAAATGTTCTCGGCCTTCCACGCGCACTGCTGATGTCACCGTTGTCCTCGGCAGACGTCAGCATCGACTGGCTGAGAAACTTTCTGCCTAAAGCACAGCAGGTGTCATGTGACCTTGAACCACCGAGGGTGCTTGAGTGGCAGGACAGACAGGCCAGAGTGTCAGGATGAGACACAGGCAAAGGGGGAGTGGCCGGGCCATTTTACGTCACTCTTCCGTTACTCCACGCTCTGAATTGACCGGTGAGGAGGAGTGCTCCAGACCAGACATTTAACAAATCAATTTTCACCTTTCACAAAGTAAATGTTAGATGTAGAAGACTGACCGACCTAAACATTAAAGTTTCAAAGTGAAGTGATTGTCACTTGTGATACACAGCAGCACAGCACATGGTGCACACAGTGAAATTTGTCCTCTGCATTTAACCCATCACCCTGAGTGAGCAGTGGGCAGCCATGACAGGCGCCCGGGGAGCAGTGTGTGGGGACGGTGCTTTGCTCAGTGGCACCTCAGTGGTTCGGATTTCGAAACGCTTTGATTACGGGTCTACTTCCTTAACCACTAAGCCACTGCCCCATATTCTGATTACCTCTAATTTGATGCAAATAGATTAATTATGCTTGTTCATTTGAATAGGAAACAAATGACATGCTTATAATACCTGTTGCTTTTTTGTTAGAGATCAGACCTAATTTGTGATGCAATTGCAATTGAATATTGGGATTATATTAATTAACTGCCGCTGTTCAGGAAGCAGCTGGTCATGTGATGCACCTTAAGGTCAAAGGACAGAATAAACAAGGTGTGAAGCCTGGAAGACACAGAGAATTTGTTTGGGTGGGGAAGGGAGTTTGGGCAACTACTACACCAGGCATGGTGTACCTGTTCCCATTGGTAACAAAGAACAGATGTCTGTACCCCCACTTGCGCTTTCCCATTACTCACAGGCGGAGGGGTGCAGCATAACATTCCTTATGAGAAACAGGTGATGGAATCAACAGCAGAACCCTCGGTACGTGCCTGAACCAGAGCGTTCCACCGCAAACCCACACATACCTCATTATAATTACAAGCACACGGGAACTTGAATGTCTCCGGCCCCAACACTTCACACTTCTACGTGTGTGAGCCTTCAGGTCAGTGTCGTCCAGGGACAAGACCACACCCCCCTGTCACAGTCGTACCTGGTGTGCGGAGCGGGCATCGGGCCGGTCCTGCTGGTTGGCGAGGATGAGGAAGGGGAGCGTGCACAGCTGCGGATGCTGCAGCGCCGAGTACAGCTCCGCCCGCGACGTCTCCAGCTCCGCCTGAGAGCAGGCGCTGTTCACCACGAAGACCACGCCCTGTGAACCCTGGTAATATCGGCTCCAGTACTTCTTAATGCTGTCCGTCCCTGCAGTCAGACAGAAGCAGAGACCCCAAGTCACAACATCAAAATCGCTGTAATGGTTTCCATCCGTTTTTCACCATATTCCCACCATCTGCTCCCACCTCTCTGAACACCTTACTGCATGCATTCACGTATCATTAACATACTGAAGCGTAATGCATGAACTAAATATACTTATGTTTTCTCTGAACGAATGTGTCACACCCGAGGTTAGAGTGAGAGGAACAATGCATTGAATGATACACACAAAAACCGTCACCTTCACAACACAGCACCGCACATACCAGTATGGGGGAGGACACACACATAGGACACAGGGAAACCTCGGGTCACATGGGGCTTATTAAGGGTAGCGAATTAGACACAATGAGCCGCAATATCCGTGCTGATGGGACCCGGGAAGGGAATGTGATGAGGAACCCACAACCCAGAAGAGCAAGAGAGGTTACAGCAAGTGCACACTACCGGATTGGGATGTACCAGGGAGCCCGCAGCTACAAGTGACACAACACACAGACACAGACACAGAATGGGAGCGTGGGGGGCGGAGCCAGCACGGATGTGACATCTACTGTTTTCAAGATCTGAAATCTGAATTAATAACCTATCTTGTACGATCAACACCATAGTCCATGCAGGTAAGAACATCTTGCAAGATTCAGAAGATAAAAAGAACTGAATACATTTTTCTCTCTTGAATACATTATATCAGAATTGATTTATTTGCTGATACATTTAGATGTTCAGCACAGCTGCCAATCCTAAACAAAACAACATACATACATATATATATATATATATATATATATATATATATATGTATAATAACTGTTTCCTCTTCATCAGTTCTTGACACAAACCACAAGGGAATCAAGGCGGACACAGGGACACAAACACACACACATACACGGGCTGCTTTGACTCAGGGCATCGGCACGCTTCAAACACCTCCGATTTATAGTGAACATATGGTTCCTTTTCTGGGAGGTAATTTGGCCGAGAATATCCGTTCACCGGGGTTCAGCGCGTCGCAACTGTATTTGTTAGTGTAAGTAATTTGAGGAAGAGGTGAGTCACTTGGCCGACGTCAGGGTGGATGTTGGGGTCATTTGAGCCGGAGGGGAAACACTGTGTCCCTCTGTTTTCCCTCCAAATATCTTACACTTCATCGTGTCTCTGTCATTGGTAAATCGTCTGTTCTAAAGACATGACAACTTCAGGGAAGGCCCTTTGCTGAATGGAGAATCCAGCAGATTTTCCACATTGGAATTTCATTCATCTCATCGTCACCCTGGCAACTCCTGCCACCTATTGGCCTACTGGCCACAGTCTGAGGGACAGTAAACATTTTCGCTGACATGAACAATAAAAGTCACAGTTGATCAGTGCACTGATTTAAAGCAAAAACAAATGGGAATTCAGGGATAAATGGAGGCTAAATTAAAGCCATGCAAGCAAGCCTAACTGGAAACATCTCACACACACACACAGGCCTTTCAGAGGATCTGGTCTGCATCCTCTTCAAAATCTGCTGCACAGGCCATCTTAACAGATGAAGCGAGTGCTCAGATGTTCCTTTTTCCCAGCATTCAGCTGTGATGCAGGAGAACAGAGCGCCACCAGCAGAGGCTCTGGTGGGGCCCTAGTTGTTCCTGTGCCTGCAGAGTTCCTGTGGGTTCTGCAGAGCATGATGAAGAACAGAACACTGAGGTAGTGTGTGTGCACGAGAGTTTTTTGTTCAAGAATGTACTTTTTGTGTCAGGTTAAATGCGTGTGTGTGTGTGTTTCTACATTTGTTCTTTCTGATTGTAATGTAACATGTTTGTGAAATTAGGGATATTTCATTCGTCCTCACAAAATAAACATTCAAAATATTCAATTGTACACCAAGGTTATTATGACCAGCAGTAGCTACACATTTATAACACATTTGTTACACACTTATTACCATGATCAAAATGCACTGTGTGCATATGGATGTGTTATTGTCTTTGCTTTCCATTTCATTCCTAACAAAATTGCTATAAAAAAGCCTCTCATCTGCTGAGCAACTGTGGTCTCCTTCATCTCCTTTTGGCCAGGGAACAGGGGACACCAGCTTATCAGTGCCACACTGCAGGACACCCACTGCTTCAGGCATGTGTCCGCCGTAGTGTTCAGAGCAGGTTAATTCCAGGTCTTGTGATTCAGTCTGACCACTTCACGGAGATGTTCCACACCTGTTTGGCAATGATGTACATATGCTGATATAATTCAGTCATCTCGGTAATTAAAGAAGATTGTTAAGATGTTCATCGGTGACACCACAGGCTGCAGCAGTTTGGCTGCAACCATGCAGCAGTTTGGACTACTCTCTGTTTAAATGCCAGGGATTACAGTTCCTCTTCAACTTTGGCGAGGAACTTATATTTTCCCAATGTTCAGTAAAATTACCTTCACTTATTCACCCCTCAAAACACTAGAATTAAATTGTTGATAATCTGCATAGTCCGTCTTGTGATGTCTGTTTGAAATGCCCACATGCATCATGTACGACAGGTACTATGGGTGTAGAAAACAGAAAAATGGAGGAGAAATAGACGGGAAGGACGCTGAGCTACACAAATTCAATACAAATGGAACCAGAATAAGAACCACAAAAACTGCTCTACATCTGGACAGAGTTGTCAATCCAGCACAAGTTGGACCACATAAGCCAGAAGGTCTTTCGAAAGATATATTTATATTAAAAAAATACAACCTCAAACATGGTAGGTTTTCCTGATATCACCGAATGGTCCAGATGTCGCAAAAAAGGGAAAACCCCAAGCACCACTGCAACTCACAGAGGTGCAACTCACCTTGTTCCAACTTATCAAGGCAGTAATATACAGTAGGCATGGGAAAAGGTCAGAATTTGGACCTTCGGCGCTGGACACTGAGCTGTAGCAATGGTCCAAAGACACACACACATAAAATACATAAAAGGTGATTTGTTTCCCTGCAGCAGGGAAATGATCATCAATGAGAAATAAGCACCGATCACATGATCATAAATCTGCCATCGGGGGAAACAAATAAAGAGGTGGTTTTGAGAAGTCTCATCATCAGAGTGCTTACACAAGAGCACTACAGTCGAGGAGGGTGGGGGGTGGGGGTCAAAATCAGAACAAGCTGCTGCTCTCGTCTTTGAGCCTAATGACAATTTATAACTGACTCCAGATCAGAGCATTTTAACCACGATTCCACATCCAGCACAGGAGACCACATCAGGGCCCCGGGTTTAATAAATACAAGACTCAGCATTTTCACAGAGACGGCCTGAACATTCACAGGTACACACATACACATTTTTTCTACACTGTCAAAAATCATGTGTGTGTGTGTGTGTGTGTGTGTATTATATATAAACCAACTGAATGCTGTCAGTGACATATGGCAGTATTCAAATAAAAAAAAATGCTTGGTGATAACTCTGAGTTAATGCACACTCTTTTTAAGTAGTTGTGAAAATCTTTGATTAAAATGAATAAATGCAGCTAAAGAAGGTATGGCTGCTGCAACGTGTACTACCCGAGTGAAAGCCATGAAAACCGACACAATGCCACACTGCACACTCCTCATCTGCAGTCTAACACTGTCCTACTCAGCACGGCTTAAAGATTTTTTGCAGGGTCTCCACCAAAATGTTCCCGTTCCGTCTTTCATGGGGTCTCATGAGTGTCTCACACACACACACACACACACACACACACACACACAAACACACAGACAGAATGGTGAGTGGGCACCAGCCTGTGCCAGTCAGTGTTTATGGCTGGCTTGGGTTACAGGCACTGAATAATTTTAAAGATGGGACACGAGTCCTAGTACAGAACTGGCACGTCGGGCTCTGGTCACAGCTGCTCACAGCAACAGGGAGGCAAGCAGCGTAACTCCCGAGACGCCGCCCCTTTACTGTCGGGTGCTAAAAATACATCTAATACCCCAGACGGCCACACTGCCAACCGTGACCCTGGTAACAAGCCTGCCACAGATACGTTTTATAGGCCGTTAATACGCAGACAGCCCGCAGCGCTTCATATGCCAGTCACTCATCAGGGCTCAGATCCAGACACTTAACTATGGCTAGATCTAGCCCTAACTAGTTCTATGTAGTTTTATTGAAGTCCCATAATTATATTCATCTCATGACCCAAACGTTATGAACTGTTTCACCAGCATGTAGGTAGGGAAGGCCTACACTAAAAATGGTCGTTTTTGTCTACTGCTGATAAGGGATCAAGTTTCCTCCTTGTTCTTCTTTCTTTCATCCTAATAAACTGCTCAGTGAGCTATGGTTAGGACTTCCATACTAATTCACACAAGAGAAATCAATTTACCAGAACTTTCATCCTTCTCAAAAGTAAATTTTTCCTAACTTTAGAATAACTCCCAATAACTGTGTGTTAGCCACCCCATTAGAGTAAACACAGATTTGGATAGATTCATGTTTATTACACCAAACAATGGTTTGTCACTGAAATTTCAAACTCGATACCAATGTTAAGGATGGAACTCAATAGTTCAGAGTTCACAGGGAGGGGAAACTAACACAGGAGCTTTTAAACAACTTTTTTTTATTAATAAATATATATTTTTTATTAAAAAAAATATCAGAACCACACACATATATATAAATATACAAAACAAAATTAATTAATAAATGAACTACATAATGAAAGTAATGAATAAATAAATTGATAAGTAGATAGCAAACACCATAAATAAATACATGAATAAAGGAATAAATGAAAGAATTTTTTTTTTAGGTTTTTGAGTAAAATTTTAAAAAAGCACTCCCCGCTTCTCGTGCTGCAGAAGTGAAAAATAGCTGTAAGCAGGCCTGGAAAATTAGGCCCGATCCGGCCTGAGAATGACAGAATCTGACCCAACAAGTACAGCTTTTTAAAATCCCTGTTTTCTTTGCATTCACTATGATCGCTCTACTCCATTTTACCTCCTCAGCCTTTTTGCAATCACCTGCCGATGGTGGCCACGAACTTGAAATCGAATGAACATTTCATGAATCAAATTTACAACATGAGCATAGCTTTTTCCACTCACCAAAACAAATGTATGCACACTGAATCATATGGAGAGGATGAGTTTTATAGACTGGGAGTTTGCTGACCGCTCATTTACCACGCAAGCTCAACCCAACCTGACCCGAGCCCGACTAAAATGATTAAAATTAAGCCCGAACCTGACCCGAACTGAAAAACTTCCAGATAGCTCTCTTGCTTTTTACATTTTCTAGCAGGCTTGTGTCTCTCATGTAAACTTTGGGTCCTCCGGGTAGCCAGGGGAGGGGCTGCCCCGTTGCTATGCCTGTAAAAAATTGCTGCATTTACATTTACATTTACAGCATTTATCAGATGCCCTTATCCAGAGCGACTTACAATCAGTATTTACAGGGACTGTCTCCCTGGAGCAACTTAGGGTTAAGTGTCTTGCTCAGGGACACAATGGTAGTAAGTGGGATTCGAACCCGGGTCTTCTGGCGAGTGTGTTACCCACTAGGCTACTACCACCCTGGAATATTAGGCCCGATCTGCCAGCAAATTCTGTGAATTTGTGACAAACCTACAACCTACAAATATGTCTGAAAACATGGTACCATCTTTGCAGTCTAGACAAAAAATTAATGGTAGGCAATGTCAAATATGATATTTTGTAACAAGTGTTACAATATAGTGTTTTTCTACAGATCTAAACTGAATACACAGTGGGGTTTTAAATTGGGTTCGCATTTGAAGATTATTTAGCTGACGACTTTTGCATGAAATACAGTAAACTTTTTCCCTTTCACTGCAAAATCGAGTTTCTGGAGCAGTTGTCCAGTGGAGGTGTAAGTGCCCTGTACCCAGAAACATGGAGGAGTTACGCTAGACTTCCTGCACACTCCGACATGCTGGTGACCCTGGCCGTTCACTTCTCTGGCTCCAGCCGTGTTAAAAATGCATAAACCAGGTGAGGCGTGATGTATGGAAGCAGAATAACACCTACTCTTACTCTTACTTTCACTTGGAGGTCAGCACCACCCAACACCCCCAAGATCCTCTCCATTCCTCCCTCCCCTCCCCCCGCAGTAAAAGTGATTTAATATTCCGCTACTGTTCTGCACAGTGAGGCCACCGCAGCTGTAATGGCAACCTGTCACAAAGAGAGTAAAAAGACAACCATCAAAATGAGGACCTGACTGGAGAAAGCTAATCTTTCCATCCCTGTCCAGACTGGGCAGCGTGTTCAAAATGTTGATGCTGTGCCAGTTTAGTTGTCTAATTGTGTCTAAATTGTGCGGAAGTGCATAAATGTCAAATTAGATGTGAGTTAACGCCGTTTATGTAGTTTCAGAGTGAAGAAATTGTGAGTTTTCTCTGGTCTCAGAATTCGATTCGATTATGATTATCAATGTCTTGATAATCAGAGCATCATGACACATCCCATGAAATAATTGACATTACGTCACGTTATGTTTTCACAAGGATGTCTGAACCAGGCGTTAGTGGCGTCAGGTGAGTGCAGACTGAACGTGACTGTTTTTCTGCTCACTGGAGCAAATCAAAGTGTCAATCGGATGCCGACAAATAAACACATTTTCTTGTCCTCAATTTCTTCCGAAATCGGTTAACAACGGTATCGACGGTTAAGCAAATGTTAAGCCGTGTCAAGCGAACGCCAGTGAAATGGCAAAATGCAGCAAAAACATGTGTGGCGTTCAGAGGGCATTAAATTCGAACGTCCATGTGGACGACTCCTACCCGGGAGTACGCTGTACTCAGGTCAGGCAGCCACAGTCACCACCATCACCTCTTATTGATTAGAACTCAATAGAATTGAATAGAATTGAATTCGAATAGAACTCAACTGGAGTAGCTCCATCCTACCTCACAGCCCTTATTACACCTAGCACTGCACCTCATATACTCTGAGCCTCCAGTACTGCTCCATCTCTGAAGGTAAAAGGAAGACGCTCATCTAGACTCTTCTCCGTCTTGGCCCCTCGGTGGTGGAATGAATTTCCTCTTGAGGTCAGAACAGCTCAGTCACTGAGTATTTTCAAACGGAAGCTCATAGTGAATAAAAAGATTGTATTTATATTTGGGAGTCCTAGTGAACCAGAATTGATCACTTCATTGATGGTAACTTGAAAGCAGGTTGTAAGTCGCTCTGGATAAGGGCATCTGCCAAATGCCTTAAATGTAAATGTAAATGTAATTGATTATTTTCTGCACTGCATCGATGCAGAATTGTCCAATGCATTGATTATTTCAACGTCACTCAGGGGAGCATCAGTGATTTGAATTTGATTCGAAAAGCAATGGGTAGCCACTAGAGGTCTACGAACAGTGGGGACACTGTAACCTTTTTGGATGACTGAAAACCAGTTATGTTCCTGGATTCTGGTTCATCTGTAAGAGTTTTGGTCCTTACTCTTGATTATGACATTACTAAAGGCATAAATGCAGTGTCAACTTCAAAGTGCACATATGGAATTTGTTAAACGGTCTGTAATCTGTCCTAATCCCCCGTGATGTGGGAAGATGCTATGCTTCTGCTGAGTAAACACCTCCTAAACCTGCATGTGTTCTAATCAGACGTCCGCGGTAGAGCATCTGCAGACGGGAAGCGGGAGACACTGAGGTAAGAGCTTTTCTCCAAAAACCAGACAGCTGAAGTCAGGGATTTACTCCTGGGATGCGTGGATTAGGGAAGGCAAGCGCCCCTCCTCTGGCTCTCACAACAGACAAACAGGCCAGGCTGCTGACGAGGGCCGTGTGAACGGGTGCATGCGGGGCGTTACCTCCCAGCTCCTTCACGTTCAGAATGGCGTTGGGGAAGGCCACGGCCTTAATGTTGAACCCTGGAGGAGAGAGAAAGCATGCATTACACTTTACTCGTACAGTTTGCTGCAAGTACATCCATTACGAAGACAGATTCTCACATTGAAGAATCAATGTCACATTGAAGAATCAATCGATTATTTGATCTTTTTACTGTCATTTAATTTTTTGTCTTGTCAGTTTTGTTTTTTTTTTGACGTAAAGCATTTTTATTCAACTGAAAAAAAAGACAGTGTAGCCTGCCCTCTCAATCAGGTCTATCAGAATAATGGCTTTCCAAGTGTGTGGGGCTTTTCACTAATGTCACATTCACCCATCAGAAATCCTTGCATTAAAGTTTGATTTGGTCATTTTACATTCAACACATTTCAGATGTCCAGAGTTGACCCAATGACCAATTATTTTATTTCTACTGAACGGTGGATGGAGTCAGACAGAGTTCACAGAGTGGTCTGGTTGTAAATTTTCATTTCCTTTACAACAAGATTATATTTTTAATGTCTTCTGACATACCATAAATATAGGTGGTATCAGTAGTGGTGAGAAACTTAGGCGGAAACGAGGAGACAGATGCTGTGCTACACCTGAACATATGATATATATTGAGAAAATGATCCAGAAATAGGAAGCAACCATGAAAGTTAAGTGTGTGAGAAAAGTTGGTCATGCCTACAGGTTCCTCTCTTTCTAGAAACATCATTAAAGTTCCTCTGTAATACACACTAACAGAATCACTGGGTAGGTAGTGAGTTCTCCTCTCCAAGATACACATAACTAGCAAGCAGTGCTTTCTTGTTCTTCTTCATATGTGGTGTCACAGAAATTGGCCGCTAAGTATATTAAAAATGAAATTTGTTTGTACAAATATATCCTGGTCAGTTAATTCATGAAATAATTAAATGATTTAAATAAATACATGATAAACGAATATAAATATAATATAGAATTCAATATCTGCAATTTATCAAGAAGTTTTAAATGTAAATCAATCATATACAAAAGATCCATCATCCTCCCATATTAGAATACTTCCCCCATAATTCCAGTGCATATTCGTTCCCTTTTATTGGCTATTACTGAAAACTAGGGTAAAAAAAAAAAAGAGCAACTGAAATGCCCCCCAACAGAGGCAGAGCCCCAAAGGCTGCAAACGGTCGTTTTAACCATTGAGATCCCTGAAGCGGTGCACCTGATTCCACAGATGCTTGTACACCACCCACCAGCTCTCACACAAACACACCCGGCATTTGGAACTGATCAGCGCAGGCCAGAATTCCTGAAGCCCCGTGGCGGCTTTAAAGTGCATCTGCGGAGCTCAGTTTCACGCACGCCACAGCAGGTGAGGGAGAGAGAGCGAGAGAGACGCTTGTTTTCAGAGGATCGGCTCCAGCCCAGGTAAAGCAGCAGCTAGATGTCAGCCCGCGACGCGCGGGCCGCTGGCTCTTTGATGAGACACACCGAATGTACCACACGCACACAGCCGCTGTCGGTGGAGGTGTGGAAATCCCACACCAAAAAGAACCTGAAAGCGAAATCGCGTTGAGCAGCTTCCTGTTTCGTCGCGAAACATCATGTGCTGAGGGGCCGGAGGTTGGCAAGAGGAGAACTTGATTGGGCATGATGAAAGATTCTTGGGAATTAAATCCATGGACCAGGTGAAGAGTCAAAGATGAGGCTGGGTGATTCTTTTTTTTTTAGAGAAGAGTTTAGGTTGAGCTTTCAGGTGAACAAACTTTCTTCTCTTTTCTTAGCTCAGCAGCAACTTGATAAAGACAGGAGGATGGTCTTCCTTCCAACTCTTTCAGTCAGCCGCTCCAGTAGCCAATCCGGTTCCGTGACGCCAACGGACAGATCCTCTGGATGAAATCCGAGGTCCAGGTGAAGAGTCAAATTTGGTGCTGGGTGATTGTTCATTTTAACTGATTTTTAGAGGAATAAAGTAGTTTTTTCCAAGATGCTACCATCGGCCAGTAGTGTCTCTTCCATACTCCTCACTCAACCCCCTTCCCCCAGCCCACACCCACACCAGGTTCTTATACCTGGCTAACTACCGTGTGGGTCTGAAGGCCAAATAGCTGGAGCAGCACATCTAGTGGACACATTGCTTGTCAGTGCTTGGCCGTGCAAAAAGAAACATTATTCCATGAAAGACAAGGGAGAGAGAATATAGAAACCAAAAGGTTGAAACGGGCAGGAGACAACATACAGGTGCTGGTAATATAATTAGAATATCTTCAAAAAGTTGGTTTATTTCAGGCAAAAGGAACTGTAGTGCTCTACATGTACATACTGTTCAGTTGGCCAAGATTTCTAAAAATCTTTTCTTTCTATTGGTCTTAAGTAATATTCTAATTTTCTGAGCTGCTGAATTGGGGTCTTCATTAGTTGTCAGTTATAATCATCAAATAAAACATATAAAACACATATATATGAATTATTGTATACATTATACATACATATACTTTCACATCTTGAATGGAATTAGTGATATAAATCAACTTTTTGATTATATGACCAGTTTATAATCATATAATCAAATTATATGACCAAGCACCTGTATACGTAAAATTTTATTTGAACTTAATTTGTCAACAAGGAGTTTTCTGTTCAGATATGATTATGGGATTGACGGTGATAAAAGGCAACTTTTGCATGGGACTTCTGTGCCAGAAAATAAGCACTTGACCCTGGTTCCTATTCCACAAGTTATTGCAGAAATTGCAATGGAGAGACATCACATTAAAAGCGTAGCATCTCACCGGTGGTTGGCACGATACCTTCCGTGCTTTCACTGCAGAGACGTGCCAGCAGGTGGGTTTTTCCCGTCCCCGTGAGGCCGATGCACACAACATCAAACTCCGGCCTTGGTGGCGGCGGCGCTTTACAGCACAGAGCACGCAGACACTGGAGGGGGACACAGCAGACACATTATGTCATACATATGGGGTTTTAGGGGAACAGTCGGGGAGGACACGAAAAACCGAGCACTTTTCACTTTCTGCTGCACGTACCACCTACCGTTTTCATGGTAGCAGAATTTGCTGAAGACAGTGCAGTCTTTCGGCAGAGTAATGTGATGGATAATGTGATGGAGACACAATACACTGGGTCTCATCAGTTTCTGCAGCTAGATAAATTACCAAACACTGCACGGAACCAAGATCTTTTTTTTTTTTTTAATGGTTGACCCATTTGGAACAAAAAATCTGTCAAGGACTTTTTTTTCCCCCGTTGGTTGCACTGATGCACATTTTGTATGCATGGAGCTGCAGGGGACTTGGGACAGAATTAATTCCACAAATCTATGTGGTCTGGGAATGGAAGGAATGGAGGGGGAATGTGTTATTCCTTTAGGGATGTATTTCAGAAAGAATGTATTCAATTTCTTTTACAGCATTTATCAGACGGCCTTATCCAGAGCCACTCCCAATCAGTAGTTTCAGGGACAGTTCCCCCCTGGAGACACTCAGGGTTAAGTGTCCTGCTCAGGGACTCAATGGAAGTAAGTGGGGTTTGAACCTGTGATGGTAGCTGAATTTGCTAAAGACAGTGCAGTCTTTCGGCAGGGTAATGTGATGGAGTCTCATCAGTTTCTGCAGCTAGATCAATTACCAAAGATCTTTTTTTTATAAAATGGTTGACTGGTAATCCCACTCAAGCACAGTCCTCAGGTTTCAGAGGGAGGGATCACACACGTTTTCACTCTCTCCAGGCAGTCATGGGGTGTGTTCAATTCACAGAGGGCACTGCCTCGCCCCTCAGCATACAGGTCTGCACCCCACCGGGCGTCCCCCACACAGGCCCAGACGGCCCCCACTGCCCTCGCTGACAGACAGGAGTGGCCTGCCTGAACGGAAAAGAACACGGCAGCGTTCACGCGACACACATTCCTCGCACACTCCCCTCTATGAGAATTAAAATGCCAGAGTAACGGGCATCAAGCCATAAACAACACACCATTAGAGAGCAGATATAACTTCACCGTAGCGGTGTAATGCATCGCCCCCGGTTCCGCTTTCAGCGCCGATACACGGATGACCTGAGGGGCCTTAAGTCCTGGTTACAGAAGCTCTCCATGGAAGTTGGCAATTTGTGATTCTTAATTGATTTGTGGGCTTTTATTAGATTGGACACGTCATTTTAATTGCGTTTCTGTAAAAAGCCCCGGAGACGTTACCTCACTGTCGTCCCGCTCTCCGTAAAAACTGATTAGCTGGCCTTTATGTAAATTGGGGAGGAGGCCGAGCCGCAGTTTTGGGATGAAACGTCTTAGTAAGACATTGGCAAGAGACATCGGCAGCTCCGCCCCCTCCCATCCGCCAGTTTAAGAAAGATGTCAGGACAAACAGATGATGTCATTAGCGGAGTTGGACGAGGTCCAAGGCGGGCGTACCGGCGGAGATTTAACAGCACTGAGAGTGGAATGGCCAGACAGCTGACCCCAACCACACACACACTCAATCTCGCTCTCACACACACACACACAGATAACCAAGAAGACAATGTACAGGAAGACACACACGCAGATTATAGCGGAATGTGTGTGCTCTGTTACCCCTCACACACACATACACACACCCTGTCCACAAACCACATTTAGTCGCCCACAGAACCCAGAACCCCCCCCCCCCACACACACACACACACACACACACACACACACACACACACACACAGACAGACAATGCACAGGAAACCAGAGAGACGGCCACCTTACCCACAAACCACAGAGTCAGCTACCCTCCCCACATGCTATGGAGTCTCATATCCTTCCCTAATCCACACACACCAGCCAGAAAAAAAAAGCCTGAGAGAGGGTCCGACTCTGGTTCACACAGAGGTGGTGCAGGAAACTAAAAACATCCCAAATCTGACGGATGACAGCACGGTCCAGACCAGTGGGGGTCTGCATGTCAGATAGGTGACGTGGTTTTGGGGTCTCCCGACCCCCTGCCACACAGATGTGGACAGACTGAGTCATCTGTGGTCATCTCTCAGATAAACACACACAAACACACACGTGGCTATCAGCACATATCACATTTGTGCGTTTCTTTTGAAATGACCTGTTCCCCATTGCGCATGAAAGAGAATGTAAACTAGTCCAAAGCGGCCCGTGGAATGGAACAAGATGTGCGCAAAGTCCTCTGTGATCTTTATATTTAACCTCTGAAAGTCTTACACGCGGTCTGATGAAACATCAGGGCTCAAGAATGGGACTCATTTGGAACCAAAAATCTGCCAAGGACTTTTTTCTCCCCCGTTAGTTGCACTGATGCACATTTTGTAAGCATGGTGCTGCAGGGGACTTGGGACTGAATTAATTCCACAAATCTATGTGGTTTGGGAATGGAAGGAATGGAGGGGGAATGTGTTATTCCTTTAGGGATGTATTTCAGAAAGAATGTATTCAATTTCTTTTACAGCATTTATCAGACACCCTTATCCAGAGCGACTTACAATCAGTAGTTACAGGGACAGTCCCCCCCTGGAGACACTCAGGGTTAAGTGTCTTGCTCAGGGACTCATTGGTAGTAAGTAGGGTTTGAACCAGTGACTTTGTGACCTTCTGGTTCATGTGTGTTGCCCACTAGCCCTCAGCCCTTCATCTCTCATCTCTGTCATGTGATGCGCAGTATGTTAGGAGGGCAGAAATGTCTACTTCTTCTTTTAATGTCAAGACCACCTCATATTTTTTTTAAATGTTCATATAAACCTGCACACAAAATACACTCATGCTCAGCAGGCAGTACGCTGACAGACAGGAGATGTTGGCTGGTGGAACAACCGGCCCTCCTCCACACGACTAGCCGAGACTATCACCACTTGTAAGAAGCAGGTGAAAACCCTCTTGTTCAAAAAGTATTACAGACAAATCTAACACTTACTCATGAACATGCGTACACATTGCACTAACAATACAAAAATGTATAAATACATTATAATTTTTCTTCGTCTAGCACCTAACAATCTCCAAGCATGCTCTTCATTGACAAGTCTGAGCCTTATCAGGGCTCTTAGTTTGTAAACTCAATATTCTATAGAAATCGAACGAGAATTGCTGGTGTCTTCCTATTGTAAGTCGCTTTGGATAAAAGCGTCTGCTAAATAAAGTAAAGTAAAGTAAAGTACGAGGACGGTCAGGGGTGAGACAGAAGAACGGAGGGGTGGGTGACAGGACAAACAAGACAGTCGGGCCCTGGCTGCCTGTCCCACACCACCGTGCGTCGACAAGCATGTGTGTTGCAGCAGGGTGTGGGTGTGTGTGTGTGTGTGTGCGTGTTTGTGTGTTAGAGTGAGAGCAGGCGAGGGCGTGGTGCATG